>NW_024884923.1:0-14715 GCF_019232065.1 Centrocercus urophasianus | reverse complement strand
GGCGGCGCGGAGCGGGGCGCGACCGCCCGGCGCGCAGGGGCTGCGGAACCACGGCAACACGTGCTTCATGAACGCCGTGGTGCAGTGCCTCAGCAACACCGCCCCGCTCGCCGAGTTCCTGGCGCTCGGACGCTACCGAGCCCGCGGGGCCCGCGCCGAGGTCACGCACCGCCTGGCGGCTCTGGTCCGCGCCCTCTGGAGCCTGGAATACACCCCGCGGCTCTCCGCCGAGTTCCAGGTACGGCCGCTCCGGGCTCCGAGTTAACCCGGGTGGGGTCGGAGCGCTCCTCGGGCAGTTCCACGGCGGGGCGGGCGGCGGTGGCATCGCGTGTGCAGGATCCTCCCGGGGAGAGCCGTGCGTTGTACCGGGTTGGGAGAGCTGGGGGATCTTTCGCTAATCCCGAGGGCGAATCTGTGCTACGTGGAGGGGGAAACTGAGGCACAGGGCGGTGCGTTCGGTGGAGATGCGGCTCCGATACCCGGTCGCAGCATCCCCGTCCCGCTGCTTTGCTGCGCCCCGCAGAGCATCGTGGCCAAACACGGCGCGCAGTTCCGCGGTAACGCGCAGCACGACGCCCTCGAGTTCCTGCTGTGGCTGCTGGACCGCATGCACGAGGACCTGGGCAGCGCCTCGCCCGCACCGGGACATCGCGCTGCCCACCAGGTGGGTGTCCCCGGGGGAGGGAGCAGGCCATCCCGGTCCTTCCCTGCTGAGGTGGGGCAGCCCCCACGGCACCCCACCCAGCCGGGCAGATGAAAAAGAATCTCTTCTCCGTCCAGTCCGTGTCCTGGGAGGACAGATCTGCGTGCGGAGGGCTGCAGGTTGGATCTGCTGGGGGCACTCCAGGAGGAGGAGCCCTTGGGGGATGCGGGGAGCTTTGGGTCTTGCAGGGTGCACAGGCACCGAGCACATTGAGTTCCCTCCTCCGACCCCCCTCTGAGACAACAGATGGGCCCTGGCCCCCAGCAGACTGCGAGGAGGTGTCAGGCTCAGCGGGACCCAGAGCCAGCAGATGGCACCAGGAGAATCATTGTCCCTTCCAAATATTTTCAGGCTTGTTCACTGTAACACTGAAAAACTCCTGCCCACAAAACAGGCTGGTCATTCTCTGACAGCATCTTCTGGTATTCCCCATCCCAGTGCTGGTGTGTGTTGGGTACCTTTGCCCCAAGTGCGCCCATTTCACAGGACAGTAGACTGAACACAGTGGGACTGGGTGTATTCCCCATGCCATGCAGCCCGTGGGGAGCCCTCAGGCACTGGAGCCCACAGCAGTGCCTGAGGATGGTGGGGATCATGAGGGCCATGCTGGTGTAGGGTTCACCCCGTTTGGTCTGTGTCCTCACAGCGCAGTGTGGAGCAGAGTGGTGCCAGTGGGGAGAGCTTTGTACAGAGCCACTTCCAGGCACAGTACAGGTGAGCTGTGGGCAGGATGCGGCCCTGCGGTGTTGGGAGGGGGGCTGAGCTGCACCCAGCATTGCTGTGGGTGACACAGTACCGAGCCACGTCCCTGCATGGCTGTGCAGCAGGGCTCACAGTGAGCAGCTGCTGGCTGTGCCTCGTGCCGTGCGCGCGCTGTGGGATGTGGCTGTGCCTTGTGGCCACCCAGCCCCCAGGGATGCGTCCCCATGCCCCACATGGGTACTCAGAGGTGTGCCATCGGCCTGCCCATGCGTGCAGATCATCCCTGACGTGCCCGCACTGCCGGAAGCAAAGCAATACCTTCGACCCATTCCTGTGCATCTCGCTGCCCATCCCCGTGCGCCAGACCAGGTGAGTGCGTGGCGAGGGGACGGCCAGCACCACTTGGGGCATCCAGCTCCAAAAAGAGCCATTTGTGCCATATGGGGAGAACTCAGAGCGCAGGAGGTGGCGGTGTCCAGCAAGGAGGGATGCATGCTGGCACCACCGCACCTGGGGCACACATGACATCCCCACCATGATGTCCCCAGGGCACTGAATGTGACGCTGGTGCTGCAGCGCGAGGGCGGGCGCTCGCTGCGCGTGGGGCTGGCAGTGCCGCTGCTGGGCACGGCTGCAGAGCTGCGTGAGATGGTGGCACGGGAGGGGGATGTGCCCCCACAGCAGGTAACGGGGAGGCACTCAGAGCCTGTGTGCTGTGCTGTGCCTGGTGCTAAGCCTTGTTGGGCCTTGTACAATGCCACGTGCCATGCTGGGCCATGCTGTGTGCCTTGTACCGCACTGTGTGCTACGCTGTGCGCCGTGTCGTGTACCTGCACCGTGTGCATCTGCTGTGCTGTGCCTTGCCTCGTGCCACGCTGTGCCACATGCTGCGTGCCATGTTCTGTGCCATCTGCTCCACCATGTGCTGCGCCATATGCGCCATGTGCTGCGCCATGTGCCATGAGCTGTGCCACACGCTGTCATGTGCTGTGTACTGTGCCCTGTGCCATGCCGTGCACCAGGTGCTGTGCCATGTGCCACGCTGTGTACTGCACCATGTGCTGTGTGCCATGTATTTGCACTGTGTGCCTTGTGCCACATCCAGAGCCATGTGCCACATGCCACAGGTGATCCTGGCCGAGGTGTCCCCGCAGGGCTTCCTGCGCTCACTGGATGACGCTGAGGAGCTGAGCACAGCCGGGCAAGAGGCACCCCTGTATGCCCTGCAGGCTCCCCCAGAGGCCCCTGCAGGTACTGGGCACTGTGTGGGGCTGGTGGCATTGGAGGCGTCCTACTGGTGACTGCTGGGAGCCCTATCCCCATGCCGTTGGTGGGAGGCAGGTGTCTGCCCCGCTGGGATTGGTGGGAGGCTCCAGCCCCGCTGTTGTGATTCGTTGGAGGCAGGTGTGCTGTGCTGTGATTGGTGGCATCTGTGCCCCCCTCCCCCCAATGACGGGTGGGAGCTGTGCCCCGTCTGCTGTGATTGGTGGGAGGCAGGTGTGTTTTGTCGCGATTGGATGGAGGCAGATGCATGCTCTGCTGCAATTGGTGGCACCTTTCTCCTCCTCTGCTGTGATTGGTAGGAGCCTTGTCCCTCACGCCACGATTGGTGGGAGGCAGGTGTCTGTCTTGCCGTGATTGGTGGGAACCTCACCCCTCGCGCTGCGATTGGCGGAGCCGTTGGCGGGAATTTTCCCACGCCCTCCGTGTCACCCCGGTGTCCCCATCCCTCCCCCTAGGGGGTTCCCACGGGCATGGCCGCACCGCGCTCACCCTCTGCCCGCAGGCGCCCGCCCTGTGCTGCTGCTGCTGTGCCACGTGGCGGGCACCGGTCCGCACCGCGCCAGGTACCGCCCTGCCCTGCCCCGCACACGGCCCCCCTGCGTGTCCCCATGCCCCCAACCACGTCCCCATGCACCCAGGTTCGGATCACCGCTGGTGCTGTGGGCGGAGCGCGGTGCCTCTTGGGCACAGCTGCAGCGCGACGTGCTGGCCCCGCTGCGCGGCATGATGAGGAGCGCCGTGCAGGTGGGTGTCCCCATGGGTTGTCCTTGCGGGGGGCCGTGGTGACCCCACCCGTGGCCATGGTGTCCCTGTGAGAGGCGTCCCTGTTGCCCTGGTTGGCCATAGTCACTGGATGTGGCTGCAGTGTCACCCATCCCTGCCACTTGGGTGCCGTCGCCACCAAGGTATCCACAGGGCTGACGGGAGCCCGCAGTGAATCACACACTGAAGCCCCATCCTTGTCCCTCTGGGTGTCCCCACCATGGGTACGAGAGCAGAACTGAGGTCACATGGGAATACTGAAGTGTGGGGTAGTGCTCCGGCCCTGCTGGCACTAGCATCCCAGGGTGAGGGCGCTCCCCCTGAGGGACCTGAGGGTCCTTATGTCCCCTCACCGTGTTGTCCTGCAGGGCACGGTGCCGCTGTTCCGCATCCACGTGGCCAGGGAGCCCAGTGCCTACCTGTCCCCACAGGACCCACACCCGCTGTGCCACGCGGCCATTGACAGGTGAGGGGGGGCCACCCCACAGCCCTGCAGGGATGGGGAGGCCCCACTCCACACCTCCCTTTCCCTTTGGGGTGCTCAGGGCGCTGCAGCAGAGCCCCGCTGGCGGACCCCCCCACATCGCGCTGACAGTGGACTGGGACATCGACATCAAGGAGCGGTGAGTGCAGCACTGGGGGGGGGACCACAGCCCCGTGCTCCATCCCTGACCCTCCCCTCACCTCCCACCCTGCAGGCTTTTCGGCAGCGTGCAGCAGGAGGTGGTGCAGGACGCAGACAGCGTGCGGCTGCAGCAGGCGGCACACCAGCAGCACAGCTGCACTTTGGATGAGTGCTTCCAGCTCTACACCAAGGAGGAGCAGGTGGGTGCACCCAAAAAGCCTCACACCCTGCGGTGCTGGGCAGGGGGAGGAGGGGGAGGGACAAGACTCTCCTTTTGGGATGCTCACAGTATGTGCCTCCAGCTGGCACCGGATGACGCATGGCGCTGCCCGCACTGCCGGGTCCTGCAGCAGGGCACAGTGCAGCTCCGCCTCTGGACGCTGCCCGACATCCTCATCATCCACCTGAAGCGCTTCCGCCAGGTTGCCCAGCGCCGCCACAAGCTGAGCACGCTGGTGCGCTTCCCCTTGCGTGGGTTGGACATGGCCCCACACCTGGCCCCGGGGGGGGGAAGATGGCAGAACTCCCTGCGCCCGACTCGGAGCTGCCCCCCGGATGCTCTGTATGACCTTTACGCCGTCTGCAATCACCATGGCAGCATGCAGGGCGGGCATTACACCGGTGAGCGAGGGGTGCTGTGGGGCGGGGGGCATGGCACAGCCATGGGGAGTGGGGCTAGGGGTGCCGTGTGGGGGTGTGCAGTGAGATAAGGTGTGGGAGTGGGGGTCGCTGAAAGGAGAGTGCCATGGGCATGGCTTGGGGCCAGGGTTGTGCTGCGTGACAGCAGTCAATGGGGGAGGGATGTGGAGCCGGGGTGCATGGTGAAGACATGGGGTGTGGGGTCACAGGGTGCAGCAGGGGAATAGTGGGATAAAAATGTGTTGTGTGAGGGGTGCAGTGGGGAAGAGCATGGGGCCGGGGGCATTGCAAGGGGTGTGCAGTGTGTCAGAGCAGCGTGATGGGCTCCATCTCTGCTGTGGGGAGGGGAGACCCGAGGGGCCCTGCTCCCTGCTCCCCCTCCCTCACCCCTGCCCCAGCGTACTGCTGCAACTCCCTGGACGGGCGCTGGTACAGCTACGATGACAGCACGGTGGAGGGGGTGCGGGAGGACGAGGTGAGCACCCGCAGCGCCTACATCCTCTTCTACCAGCGCCGCAATGCCATCCCTGCCTGGTCGGCCAGCAGTGCTGCCAGAGGTGAGCAGTGTCACCCCCTCCATCACCACCTTGGCAGCACCTGCAGAGCAGGCACACTGTGCGTGCAGAGCACAGCCAAATGCAAGTGCACACACAGCACGATGTGCCTGCACGCAGCACTGCTGGATGCACACTCGTGCACTCAAGGTGTGTGTGTGCTCTCACAGCACAGTTGCATGCAGGTGCATGCGTGCACCTGGACACCTGTGCGTTGCCATCCATGGGCAGTGCAGCAGGCAGGCACACATTTGCATATAGCAGGGCTCCAAGCACACACATGCTGGTGTGCATCAGCATGCACAGCATTGTGCAGATTCCGCACACATCCGCATGCTTCTGTGCACACCCCTTGCATGCCTGCATATGCACACTGCTCACTGCAGCTCCTGCATTGCTGCACCCCCCAGCAGCTCCCAGCCCCACTCCCTGGCACTGTGCCCCCCCCGTGCAGCTCCCATTCCCCACAGGCAGCAGCAGCTCGGCCCCATTGAACCACTGGGCAGCCCGGCTAGGGGGCACCAAGCAGCACAGCGCAGGATCCCAGCCTGCAGCTCCCCGCCCATCCCCACCCTGCAGCCCGGACCTTAGCACCACACAGGAGCAAGGTGAGCCCCGCCCCCCTCCAGCCCTGAACCCCGTAGCAGCCCCGGTGCAACCACCCCCCACCTCCCTCATGCTCTCTCCTTGCAGGTGGCTTCGAAGCCCGGCCGCCGGTGCGGGTGGTGCAGAGCCGCAGCCTCAGTGTCAAGCTGCCACCCCCCGCCCGCTGCAGGGCCCCCCCCAGGGCTGTGCCCCTGCGGTGGTCCTTCGCCTCGCGCCCGCGGGCGGCCCCCGGGCAGCTGCTGCCATACATCCCCATGGGGCCGGTAGGCGGGGGCAGCCCCCGTGTGGAGCAGAAGGCCGTGCTGGGCGATGCTGCAGGCAGCACACAGAGCACAGAGCCCCCCCGCTGCACCCCAACACCACGCCGGGCCCACAGCGCCGGCCCCACTGGGATCTCGTGCCCCAAAAGCCCCCCGTGGAGTGGCGAGCAGGAGACAGGCCGCCCCCGGGTGCGGCAGGAGGGCACCCCTCGGGCACAGCACGACCCCCACAGCCCTGACGGGCCCATCCGGCGCTCACAGAGCTCAGCCTGCCTCCCCCCACGGCCCCCTCACCCCATGCGGCGCTCAGCATCGCTGGGCCGGGGCACGGGGGGCACTGCAGGGATACGGGGCAGGGAGCGCATGGCAACCCTGCGGCACGGGGTCGTGCCTGAGTCCAGCTTCTGAGGAAGGGAGTTGATGGTTGTGGGGCTGAGCTGGCAGTGGGTGGCACCTAAAGCATTGTGCTGTGGGGTCGGGGCATCTCTATGCTGTGGGCATCCCACAACTGGGTACCCAGAGCCTGGAGCATTGCACAGCTGCATGTATGTCTCTAGGAGCATCCAGCACCAAGAGCGTTGTGCAGGGGGGTACCTGCAAACAAAGCATCCCTGTGCCGGGAGCATCCTGCACCTGGGTACCCAGCACTGGGAGTATCGTGCCATGGGCCGTATGCAGTCAGGGCATTCCTGCATCATCAGCATCCTGGGGCTGGGTGCACAGTGCTGGGAGCATCCAGCAATGGGAGCGTTGAGCTCTGGGCTATCTGGAAGCAGGGCATCCCTGCGCCAGCAGCATCCTGCATCAGGGTATCCATCACCACCTGTGCTGGGATCATCATGCAATGGAGTGCCCAAAATCAGGGTGTGCCTGCACTATGAGCATCGTGCAGCTGGGTACCAGCCCTGGGCGCATCCCACTCAGGGATCCCTTCGCACCCGGCTGTGCTGTGCTGAGTGTCTGCACCCTTGGCCCTGTGCCTTTCAGCCCACGCCTTACTGGGAGCAAGCAGGGGGTCTGCAGGGCCGAGGGGCTGTTGGGAGAGAGAGTATTTATTCTATACAGAGAGTTCTATGCAGAGATGCTGTTTGTTTTCTACAAGCTACTGGTGCTGAGGGTTGGGCTGCGGGGCTGCTTGCACACTCAGGGCTATGCAGTGCGTGGTTCTCCCGCAGCCATTTCTATTAAAGACATGAAAGGAGCGCGCTGTGTGCCGCGTCCACCTGGGGGACGGCGCTGGGGGTTTCTTGGTGCTTTCTAGTGACTTTTCTGGGACCTTCCAGTGTGGCTGCTTTGAGGTTTGGGGGTGGCTGTGAGCCGAGCAGCCCCTGTGCTGCTTCAGTTTCCCTCTGTGGGTGATGCATTTGAAGCTGGAGGGGCACATTCTGTCCCCAAACCCGCACAGCCCCCCTCGTGGAGCGGCCCCTTCCCAAGCGCGTGCAGAGCCGCGGGAGGCGTTGAATGAAGGCAGGCTGGGGGCTGAGTTCCACAGCGATGTGCACGTTTATTCCAGCTGCTCCTGCCCCCCACACCCGTCCCCGTGCTGTGGGTGACGGTCAGATCGCGGCGGTGCAGAAGCAGTGGGGCCGGGGGGTCGGGGCAGTGCAGCACAGGGGGGCGGAGCGGGGCCACGATGCGTTCCCATGGACATAGTCCGTTTGTACACCAAGATCGGATGGAATGGCTCAAAATAAAACAAATATATATATATATATTTCTATATATACAAATATATAATATATATATATCTATGCCCACCAGATATATATATATATGTCATCTCTCTGAAAAGGATAAAAGGTGACTTTGTCTTTGCATGCACAACCAAAGCCTCTGCTCCACGCCACCAACCCACGACGACAGCAAAGAGGGGACGAGGCCGTGCCCCACACCCGCCTTATTGCTATGGGGCCATCCTCATATCCCAGCCACGGGGGTACGGAGCGGGGAGACGAGACCCCAGGCTGCTGCCCCACGTCAGAAGGGAATGGGGCTCCGGTGCCTCTCCAGCCCCGCTGCCACCACGAGGACGTGCCGGGGGGGGGGACATAGGCACCGAGTCACAAGGCAAAGTCTGGATAAGGCGAACCGAATCCCACTACAGGGCGGCAGCACCCGGTGCGGGGCTGGGGGCCGCAAGGATGGGCGGAGGGGACGCCGTCATAGGGCCGTGCTCTCCGAGTCCTCCTCCTCCTCTGCAGGGCCCTTCAGCTGCACTCTCTGCGCGGCGTCCAGCGGGTCCCGGCGCAGCGTGGCCTCCGCGCCCCCCAGGTGAATGGACGGCAGCTCGAAGTGCAGCAGACCTGCGGCAGGCACAGACAGCGGCGTGAGGGGCTGCCGAACGCGGCGAGGGGGGCAGGTACCGTTGTGTGCCGTGATGGGTGCTGCGTGCTCAGCACTGTGGCCGGAGGGGAAGCGTGGGGCTTTTGTCCCCACCTGTGTGTCCCCACACCTGGCAGCACGTTGCTGGCCTTTGCTGAGCCTGGACAGAGCCACCCCAAGGACAACTGCTGCTCCTGCCTGGCTCCACCAGTAGCTGCTGGCTTCAAGGCAATGCCTGCACGCAGTGCTGGGATGCAATGTCTGAGTGTGCCAATATGGGAATGCAGTGCTGGGGAAGCACTGGGTGCAATGCTGGAGTGCAATGCTGGGGTTACACCAGTGCCTGGCTGCACCAATGCAAGAATAAAATGCTGGGGTGCAATGCCGGGGTTGCATCAGTGCTTGGATGCAATGCTTGTGTGCAGTGCCTGGCTGCACCAGTGCGGCATTGCACCAGTGCCTGGGTGCAACACTGGGGTGTAATGCTAGGGTTACATCCCAGGGGTCTCTGCCTGGATGCAGTGCAGTGCCTGGGGGCACTGACGTGTGGATGGAAAGCCAGGGTGCAATGCTGAGATGGCACCTATGCATGGATGTACTGCCATGGGGTGAACTGCTAGAGCACCATGCCAGAATGCACCCTTGCCTGTGTGCAGTGCTGAGATGCAGTGCTGGGGCAGCACTCGTGCGTGAGTGTGCTGATGGTTGGACACAATGTCTGGGTGCACCCACAGCTGGGCACAATGGGGACAACACCAGGGACACACCAGTGCTGGGGTATGATGCTCACCAAGCCCAACCCGTCTCCACACAGCTCCCCTGTTCAGTCTGCCCTCACAGGCAGGGCTGCACGCAGAGGGCACCACTGCCAGCCCAGCTGCCAGCTGGGTGACCAGGACAGTGTCCCCAAAGCATCCCCACTGCCAAAGCGTCCCCATGGGCAAGGCATGACTGTGTGATGCTGAAGCTGCACATGGAGGCTGGCTCTTGGGGACAGCACTGCTTAGGAGATGGGGACGCTCATGCTGACCCCGGTGCTGCCCCCCACACTTGGCTCTGCAGCACAGACAGCACAGGGGGGACAAAGCCCAGCGCCACCAGGTTGGCACACAGTGGGTGTGGCATCAGAGCTGTCCTGGGGACCTTGCCAACCTCCTAGACACTGCCACCTTCCTGGGGACACTGTCACCTTAGTGGAGGCATTGCCACCTGCCTATGGGACATTGGCATCTTTCTGGGAACACTGCCATGTTCCCAGGGACACGGCCACCTTTTGTGAGGACACTGCCTTCTTGTCTGGGAACACTGCCACCTTCCCAGCGATGTCACAACCTTCCTGAGGACAATGCCACCTTCCCAAAGATGCTGTTACCTTTCCAGAGACATTACCACCTTCCTGAGGACAACGCCTGGACCTTCCAGGGCACAATTTCCTGGGCACACTTTCCTGAGCACATTGCCACCTTCCTCCACCTTGGGGCAGTGGCACCTTCCTGAGCACACTGCAACCTTCCCAGGGATCTTGTCACCTTCCCAAGGACACTGTCATCTTACCAGGAACCCTGCTGTCCTCCTAAGGACATTGCCATCTTATTGGGCACACTGCCATCTTTCCAGGGGACCATGCTACCTTCTTGAGGACCAACCTTGTCATTGTCCCATGTGCAGTGCCACCTTCCCCAGGACACTGCCACCTCTCTGAGCTCACTGCCACCTTCACAGGGACCTTATGACCTTCCCAGAAACTTCACCACCTTCCCAAGGTCACAGTCACCATCCTGGACACACTGTCATCTTCCTGAAGGATACTGCCACTTTTCCAAGCTCACTGCTGCCTCCCTGAGCGCACTGTTGAGCACAGTGTCACCTTCCCAGGGACCCTGCCACCTTCCCAATGTCACTGTCACCTTCCCAAGGATGCTGCCATCTTCCCAAAGTTGCTGTCACCTTCCTGGGTATATTGCCATCTTCCTGGGCATACTGTCACCTTCCTAGGGGCCTTGCCAACTTCCAAAGACATCGACACTGTCCAAGGATGCTGCCATCTTCCCAAGGTCACCGTCACTTTCTTGTGCACATTGTGACCTTCCCAAGGTCAATGTTACCTTCCTGGGCACGTTGCTTCCTTCCCAAGGACCTTGTGACCTTCCCAAGGCGGCTGTCACCTTTCTACGCACACTGTCACCTTCCCAGGGACCCTGACACCTTCCCAAGGATGCCACCACCTTTCTGAGTACATTTCCAACTTCCCAAGAACCTTGTGACCATGCCAGGGACTTTGCCACCTTCCCAAGATCACTGCCCCACTCTTGATGACTGTCCCTTTCCCAAGGTGACCATCACCTTCCTCGACACATTGCCACCTTCCCAAGGACTCTGCCACCTTTCCAAGGTGACCATCACCTTCCTGGGCACATCATCACTTTCCCACGGATGCTGCCATCTTCCCAGCCACGCTGTCACCAAACCCCAGGGCGCAAACAGCCATCCTGCAGGCTGGGCAGTGCCGCAGGGTCCCCATGGTGTCCCTGGGCAGCGGCGGTGCCCAAGAGCGCTCTGAGCTCCCGGCACAGCCCGGCTGCGTCCCGCGGCGGCTGGGTTACCTGTGGGCACGCTCTCCCCGGGGGCCACGGCGTCGAGCAGGGGGGCCTCCGTGGGCTGGGGGCTAGAGCCGGACGCGCTGGCCGTGGGGGGCTGCGGCGGCGGCAGCGAGGGCCTCTGCCTCGGCTTGGGGACGGGTCGAGATTTGGTTACAGAGCTGCCCAGGGGAGGAAGAGGAGGAGGAGGAGGAGACGGGGAAGGTGCGGCGGCTGGGGACAGCTGACCTGAGGCCAGGCAGTAGCCTTGAGGGTAAGCGAGTCCATAGGGCGCGGGGGTGCCTGGCGGGGTTGGGGACAAGCTGCCGGGGGACGGCTGGCCCGCCGGCGGCTCCGATGTGCCCCCTGAGGAGGGCGCCTTGGGTGGGATGGGCGCCAGCTTCTTGGAGGCTGCGGGAGAGACAGACAGACAGGAGGATGGAGAGACGGATGGACAGCGGTCAGGGGACTGGGGGGTGGCACACAGACGGGTACCCACCTTTGCGTGGGGCGCGCGGGCTCTGCTCGGCGGGGGATGGTGGTGTGGCCATGGGCTGCTGCCCACCGCCCTTCTGTGCTGTGGAGACGGGGGATGGCTCCTTGGGCTTTAGTGTGCTGTGGGGACAAGGGATGGCAGTGAGAAGCTTTGCTCCCAAAGCCCTGCACCCAAAGCCCAACACCGGCAGCATCCTTGTGCAAAGCACGCAGCCGGCGTGCCATGGGGCCACGATGCTCAAGGGCACCCATTGAGCTGCTGTGCTTTAATTGCAATTTAAAGCAATTTCTTAGCACAAAGGCCATGCTGCAGCCAAGCCAACTCATGTCCAGCAGCCATCTCCCTGGAGACAGCAGGGATAAGGGACAGCCATGGTGGCAGGGGTAGTTACCTGGCCAGGTTGGCTCCCGCAGGCATGCGGCCGCCCCCGGGGGGAGAGGGCAGCATGTGGGGCCGGGGGCTGGGGAGGAGCAGTGGGGCAGAGATGGGGAGCGGGCAGTGCCATGGGGCAAGAGAGCGTGGTGTGGGGACCAGCAGGGAGCAAGGCTTGGGGCGAAGGTGGGGGGTGAGTGGACGGGGGGAGCAGGAGGAAGAAGAGGAGGAGCGGGAGGGAGGAAGGCTCTGGCTGCAACCTGGCCAGAGGCGCAGTGCAGGTTGTGTCCAGGGCAGGGGACAGGGATGGGGACCAGGGGCCGGGGGCCCCCGCTTGTCCTCAGGGCAGGGGAGGCTGTAGCAGCAATCCGGCCAGGCGGGCGGCACACCACGCGTGCTGCAAAATGTCCAAAAAGATCACAGAACAGCAAAACGATAGAACAACAAAATAAAAAAAGACTTGAGCAGAAGCATCAGCAGGAGGGGGAATTGAGAGCAGCAGCAAGGCAGCAACACTAGGGGAGCGGGAACGGCCCCAGCAGGGCTCATGGGGCTGCTCAGAGGGGAGGACAACATCAAAACAGGGGGAGCCTGGGGGACAGCCCCTTCCCCACGGCTGCAGAGCCCTTTGGAGTGGGAGCTTCATCGCTGGGATGGAGCCTTTGGCATGTCCCCCTGGTCTGCAGGCGCCACCAGCAGCCCAGCACAGGGATGGAGGAGGGATGGGGTGAAGGCAGCAGCACCAGGATGGGTCAGCATGTTACAAAGGATGAGAGTAACGCAGAAGCAGATTGGCACAAAGGCACTGAAGCGAGGCAGCAGCGGCACAGCGGAGGCAACCTGATGGGCATCCCCACTACAGGGAGAGGCTGTGGGGTACCCAGGGTGGGACTGCTCCAAGCATTGCCCTGTACCAGAACACAGCTCTTGGGTCCCTAACAAAACCCATGGGTGCTTGGCCTGCACTCTGCCATGCCACACAGCAGTCCTGCAGGGTGGCAGGAGAGGAAGGCTCCCCATTTTGGAGCAGGATGGAACAAGATAGGTGCTTTCTTCCATTTTGACCTACGTGAACCACAGGAGGACATGGATTTTGGGTAAAGAAAGAGCTCAGGGAACACTAGGCTCCTTTAGGATTTTGCTCTGATCACTGCAAGCCCAGCAGCTTACAGCTCAACACTGTGAGTGCAAGAGCCCCGTGGGGAAACCCAGCTCAGCTTGGTCCCAAGGGGGACACCGGAGGGACACCACGGGGACAAGTGTGCTGCAGACACATAGGGACACAGGTCCATACCTTGCCCGCTCGGCTGCGGGCGGGAAGCCAAAGCTGGAGGCAGGAGATGAGGGGCTGGCTGACACATCAGGAGCCTGCTCAGGGATGGGTGAGTGCGGCGTGGCGGGCAGCTCGGCGGGCGGTGCGGGTGGCTGCGTGGCCGGGGGGGTGGCGGGTGTCTTGCGTGCTCCTGAGGTGCCTCTACGTGCCACCCACGAGGTGTCCATCACTCTGACACCCATGCTGGGGACAGAGATGGAGCCTCAGCATCCGCACGGCAAGACGGGACCGCGCTAAGGCACCGCCGGTGTCCCAGCCCAATGCAGCTCCCATTGAGCCCCTGCAAATGTTTCTTCCACTGAGAAGCTGCCGGGAATAAATCCCCACGGAAACAGGGTGGGATGGCTTTGCACGACAGGCTGGTGACACCAGCCATATCACCCTTTGCGTTGGTACCGGGGCACCAGCATCCTCCCAGCACCCGCCCGGAACTGTCGTAGAGAACACCGTACCTTTGGATTTTCCTAAGGCTGCATGGACAGAAACAGATGGTTATTAGTGGTAAATAACCTAAAACCAGACATGGGGAGCTTGGAAAAGGAGCTAAGAAGACATGGGGCTCGGAGTGTGGGCACTGGTAGGACGTGGTAGGAGGAACATATGATGAAGATGGGGAAGCCTCGGTGCACGTTTCAGAACTGGGTCCATAGCACAAGAAGGGCACAGGAGGTGACACAGGGGCCAGCCTGCTCCCACCCCCAGCAGGTTTGGGGCTGCGACAAGCCCAGGTCTCATCCAAGCATCCTTAGATCTTATCCAAGTGCTCCCATATCTCAGCATCCCTGGGGGAAGAGTGCATCCCCAGCACGGGCTGCAGGGTCCTCCCGTTGGAACCACCCATCTTGCAAGCGAATCCAACCCTGGGGAGCAATGCCAGCTCCCCGTCCCCAGCCCCAAACAGGCCCTACCCATCCTTCTTGTAAAACTCCAGCATCATGTTATCCGTGGCCACGCTGAGCGGCCGCCGCGCCTGGTCGTGCTGCTTGCGGTCAGCATGGTCCATGTCCGGGGAGGGCATGGAGCTGTAGTTGGCATTGTGGTTCACGTGCATGGGGCTGCCATAATTGCCGGTGACATTGAATTCAATGTCTGCATGGAAAATGACAGATGGACATCAGCCCGCTTGTCCCCAGCAATGGTGCTGGGTGCAGCAATGATGCAGGGTGGAGGTGCTCCTGGCACTATGTAAACCACAAAGGTTGCCCACAACGGAGCCATGGAGTAGCTGGGTGCATCCCACTGCTCGCATAAATCACGTTGGTCCTCTCACCCACCCTAGACACATGAAGCTCATCCAATGCTATCCCACCCCATTCCATCCCACTGCATCCCATCCACCTCATTCCATCTTACTGTATCCTATCCACTCCATTCCATTCCATTCCATCCCATTCCATTCCATTCCATTCCATTCCATCCCATTCCATCCCATCCCATCCCACCTCATCCCATCCATCCCATTCCATCCCATCCCATCCCAT
>NW_024884922.1:8501063-8578569 GCF_019232065.1 Centrocercus urophasianus | reverse complement strand
GCGGAGCGGCGCTGCCCAACGCCCGTCGCTCGGCCCCGCGGCCCGCGCCATCGCAGCCCCTTCCCGGCGCCGCTCCGTCCTCGCGGCGCCCCGCGACGCAGCGCGGCGCCCGGCTGCCCCCCTCTCTCCGCACGATCCCGAGAGGCAGCGAGGCAGGTGTAGGCGGCTGTGCCGAGGACGAATTTACCGCTTAATAAAGAAATTTCAAAATTAAGCACCAAAAATCTAACTTTATCGTTACTTGTAATCAACTTTTACTGACTGAACTAATTACTGTACTTGATAAAGTACAGAATGTGTTTTCCCTAATCTAAATTCTAATCACCATGTCACTCACAACAGACTTAGTAATGCTTCACTAACACACTATTCACATGCAAAATACTCTAAATAGGCCAATTATGACTCTGCCCCTGTTCCCTGGTTAACCCGCTGAGAACTGAAAAATTTCACAAGGCAGTCACCAACTAAAACAAAGGCTCCTTGTCTTAAATTAAGGCAGTCTTTTTGATTCCTAAATAGCTCAACAAAGTGGCATGTCTTCTGCTGAAAGCAGTTGGTCAAATACGGCCCGCGAGCTGGAAAACCAGAAATTAAAACATCCTTCTTCTTTTGCCGCGCCTCCAAAACACGTCTCAGGATCACTTTTGATTCGGGAAAGCGATATTACTTTTTTTCCCAGGTCAGCAAAACCGAAATGCGTGCGGGGGGACGGACGGACGGACGGGCGGACAGGCGCTGCATCCCGCGCCGCCCGCTGGCACCGCCGCGCTGCCCGGCGCCCCGCCGGCCGTCACAGCCCAGCGCCGAGCATCGCCGCTCCGAGCTTCACCTCTCGCTCACGTCGGAGATACACCTGCAGCGACTCGGCTCCTCTCAGCACAACACCTGCGACAGCGAAAATGGCTGCGGCTCCACCGCATCACGGCCAGAAAGGGACGCGGAGCTCCCGGAGAAAATGGCCATCCACTCGCTGCCAGCGTCCTCTGGCAACGCACGGGGCTGACGGAGCGCCTCGGAGCGCTGCGGGATGAGCCGCAGAAACCAAATCCCCTTCAGTAACACACTCCTATCACGTATACGTTGTAACATAAAGACAGACCTGCTAAATCTGGGCACGGCTGATCCATATGTCGGGGAGCCTCAGCCGCTCAAATCCCTGCACGCGGCCGCCCGGCTCTCACTGCACTGAAAGGAAAACTCCACGAGGCAGCGTTTGCAAACTATTGGGAGATTAAACGAGATTCGCCTTCGGAGCAGAAAACACACACACACGCACACCCCCGACGCTGTTTTTGCCTCTCTCATCCCAACGTCTTTCTCCGCAAACAGATGCAGAGGTTCCTACGGGAAGGAGACCCAACGTGAGCTGCTCCCCGGGAAGCGACCGCAGGCACGGCCGCGCGGCCGCACGCCTTTGTTTATCCGGCAACCGAGCGCTCCTCGTTGCCACCAGTTGCACTTCGCAACTGCCGTCCGTCCCTCCCGGGCCGGCAGGCAGCGTCGGCGACTCGGGCTGCAGCACGGCCGCGTGCCCGGAGCGCGGCCCCGGGGCCGGGATGAGAGCGCGCACCGCCGTGCCCAGCGTGCAGCGCCCCCGGCGCCCCGCAGCGACCCTCACACCGCGCTCACACGCGGGCGCGCCACGGGCCGTGCCTGCTCGTCGGCACCGCCCGAAGCGCGGTGCAGACCAAGCAGAACAGCACCGTCCTCGGTGCGGGGTGGGACGCGGCGCGGCTCTGCTTCGGGGCACAAAAGAGGTGGGTTTGTTGTGGGGAGGAAAGCCCGACGGCAGCACGCGGGCGCTGCTCCCGAGGTGCTCGCGGGAAGAACAATGGGCAGCCGGTGCCGCTGCCAGCGGCCTGCCACAAAGAGCGCGACAGAGCGCCGACGGGGCGCCGACGGAGCGCAGGGCGCCCGTCTCCAAGCCAGACCTTCGGTTGGCACAACTACGCAGCATCACAGTTCCTATTTACCACCACGAAAAGATGCGCTTTAACCCTAAGTGCCACATTCGTCCGGCTCCCTTCCACTCTCCAGAGCAGGGTTTGGCGTGCCCGCACGTCCTGCACGGGGCGCCTCTGGCTGCAGCCGCGCCGCACGAAAACCCTACAGCTCCTTCAGCCCGTCGCTACGAGTCCCACAGCGCTCCGCCGTGGCAGCCACGCCGTGCTGGTCCTCGCAGACCTGCGCTGCCGGCAGCCCGCTCGGCTGATCGCACACGCAGTGAATCGCACGGCGGATCTGCCGGCAGAACGCGAGTCGGGGCGAGCAGCAACCGCCGGAGAAGACAAACGCGGAGCACAGAGCCGCGCTGCGCTGCTCCTCCTCGGTGCCTCTGCCTTTGTGGCTGCTGCGGCCCCGTCTCAGCCCTCCCGACTGGTGAAACAAGTCGCCAACCGGGAGTCCTGCCCGCAACACGGAGACAACCAGACAAAGAGCCGCAGCCGCGCGGGAGGAGATGCGCGCACAGTGTGGCAAAGGAACGTCCGCACGGATGTGGCGTCGCCCCCCTGGAAAAGACAAATGCTGCTTTTTCGAACAAAAATCACCTGAACGCCAGCAGCTGTGACATTTACATATCTGCTCCGTGCCCACCGAGCTGGGAAACTGGTTTTTAAAACACAGTATTTCCTTTCCCACAGAAAGAGGTGAGGCGAGGTACGACAGCGCTGCCTTTTGTCACTACGGCATTAATTCAGATTCAGGGTGAATGTCCCGGAAGCTTATAACCCAAAAGCCTCTGAAAACACCGATCAGGGGAAAATATTTCCAGAAAGGCCTTTTTTTTCTTTATTTTTTTGCTGACAACCGACATATTTACTCTTTTTTTTTTTTGCCCTCTTTGTGCCAAGCCGCGATCCGGAAGCAAACGCAGCACGCAGGGATGCGGCAGGGAAGAGGAAAACGGGAAGCGACGCAGAGCCGAAACTCTGCTGAGTGAGTGCCAGGCCGGCGTGCTGCTGGCGTCCAGCAGCCCTGCACAGCTGCAGCACAGGCAGCTCGAGCAGCACAGCTCCGCAGCACCCAGCAGGCACACCGCCGTCCTGCCCGGCCCTGCGCGCTCCTGCCTCCCAGCTCTTCCCGCTGCTGCAGGGGGATCCCGGCTGCTTGTTGGGCCCGCTCCGCAGCCGCCAGCCGACCCACACACTGCGGGCCCCTCCGGCATCAAAGCTTTCTCCAGGAAAAAAAAAAAGAGCACCAACAAAGCGTGCTGCCTCCGTCCTTGGCACTGAGAACCTGCACGCTGCACTGGTGCCCGCCACGAGGACGTCAAGCCGCTGCGCTGCACCTTGCGGCGCCTGTTCTGCCCCAAGTGCGCCAACAAAGCAGCTCGAGGTTGCTGACATCCCCCTGCTTCACGTGGCAGTCCCTCTCTTCTATCCTAAGCTAACGAAATCCTAAAGGCCGCTGTCCTGCTTCCTTCCCCCCCGTGAAACAGAGGATGCAGCCTGGTTCCTCATCACCAGCTCCCCTCGCTGCCCTGCCCTCGGTTTATGAATTTTCACTTAAGTCAAGTTAACCGAGTAATGCTGCGTACACATCTGAATCATTCCTTGGTTATTTCCTTCTGTGATTCCAATCCTCTGTTTTTAATCAAATTATGAAACTAAATTTCCACTTATCATGTGACTATCGGGGCATCTGTTCATAATCTGTCCAATTCCTACAAATACTCCTTTCTTTAGCTTTTGGAAATTTGGCAGCTCTCTGCAAAATCTTCCCCGTGTCATTTGCGCCCAGCGTTTCTCTCTAATGCCAAGTGTAAATTGCAAACCACGGACGGCAAACGGGGAAACCATTTCCGTGGGCTTCACCGGGAATGTTTTCAAGCAAAGGCACTGTTTTCCCTTCTTCTAAACCAACAATAATTCTGACAAGCGTTTGCCGAACATGTCTGACTCCAAAGGACAAAGGAAGTTGCCGCACAGACCCATTTTTCGCAGGGCTCTGCTTTCTCCGCTGTGCTCTGCGTGTACCAAGGGAGGGAGGCCTCGGCGCCTTCGTTTTGCTCCTCTGTCTGGCAGCACAAAACCTTTTGTTCCGCTCCCCCCACTCGCAGGGCAGCACCTCGCCCGCTCTGCTCCTCTTCTGCCTCTGACCTCCATCAGGCAACGCTCGCAGGCGTTGCTGAGCAGTTCACCCAGCCCTCGTGCAGTAACGCCGCCGGCCCTCACTCTCTACTTCTTGTTCATTTCTTCTCTCTCTCTTCATCCGCGTCTCCTAAAACTGCTCTTCAGCTTTACGCCTTCCTCGAGTCGTTTTTCCCAGCCGTGCCTTTCCAGGACTGAGCACAACCCGAGCGCAAGCACGGCCGCCACAGCTCACGCCCTGCGCCGAGCAGGGAGCGCCCACACCTCCCCGTGCTCAGCAGGGCTTCGGATCCGCTCTGTGCTCATCAGGTGAGCAAGGAAGGAAGGCAGCTGCAACTCCTCACCTCCTGTCCCCACCTTTTCTCTGGGTGCACACGCGCTTCCCCCCACCTCCTCGTTCGCCATCACACGCCATGACTCAGATGATGGCAGTGCTGCTCCATGCTTGCCACAGGTGAGTCACTTCTCCGCATCTGCCATCCCCGTCATTTGTGTTTGCGGTGAATGATTTTACCACCAACTGCACAGTCTTCCATTTTCTTTTTTTTTTTTGCTGAAGCTTCAGCCTAATGAAAATACTTCACTTTCCAGTGTTCAGGAAGAAACGATGAGAAGCGGTTCACCTGAACCGAAAATCTGAGGGGAAGAAGGGATTCCTCCTCCGCTCAGCAGTCTGCTCCCTTTGCGACTTTCTGCTCGAGGGCTCGGGGGTGGAAAGAGCCCTTGAAGTGACCACACTCACAGTTCCACTGCTGCACAGAGCAGCAGCAGCACAGGCCTGTAAGTGATGCACAGCACCAGTGCAGTGGTGCACGAATACAACCGGGTGTCCCACACCACCTCCAGACGCTCCCCACTGCTGCTGGCCAAGGAGCAGCGCCCAGCCCAGGTCCCTGTGCCTGACCCCACACCTTGTAAGTGGTCCCAGTGCCCCGCACACAGACCCAGTGCCCCGTGCCCGATCCCAACATCCTGTGCCTGATCCCAACATCCTGCACCCGGCTGCAGTGCTCTGTGACTGGTCCCAGAGCCCCTCACCTGGCCCCAGCATCCCACCCCAGGCCCCAAGCTCCCGAGCCGGGTTCGATCCCTTTGTGCAGCAGGAGGAAGCAGTCCCGGCATTCACTTGGTCATCTGCAGTCTTTCAGAACACTACTCTCATTAGCACAGCAAAAGCCAGCCGGATGATCAGAGCCTTTCAAAAGGCTCCTCAGCCCAAACAACGCCTGCAGCGGTGCGTGCCGGCAGGCCGACCAGCAGCAAGAAGGGCAGGTCCCCAAGGCCTGGGGCAGAAGGGGCAGCCCACGAGCGCCTACAGAGCCCTGACATCACCCAGCAAAGCACCGTTCCTGCCTTGCCCCGGCATCTGATGAGGAGAACAGGGGTGGGTAAGGCAACGCAGATGTGGGTGCGCACCCACGGTCGGCGGCACCTCACACCTCCTGGGCAGAGCGACGCTTCGTGCCGCGGAGCAGCGGGGACGCGGCACAGCTGGCACCTCCAGCAACCGCAGCAGTGGGCGCTCAGCCTCACACTGCAACAGCTCGGGCTGTAAGGCCTTGCGGGGCGGCAGATGAGGCAGCTGAGGGCTGCGGCACTGCTGATGCTGCAGAGCTGCGGACTGAACGGCGGAGCGGCAGCGACCGGAGCACACGGAGCTGCAGCCAGCGGAGAACCCTCCGAAATCACTTGGGTTTCGGGAGCTGACGAACGAGCAAAGCTTTTTGCAGTGATTTTTACAGAGCGGCAGAAGCCAAGATCTGCTGCATCACAGGGAGCCCAGGTGACGCACGGGGCATTTCTGCACTGTTCTTCCCTGAGACAAATCCCAGCGACTCGCAGGCAAGAACTCCCGAGCCACGCTCTGCTTTCTCTCAGCTCAAGCACTTCGATGTGACTCGGTGAGGATGTCCCACCTCCTGGGGACTTCTATTACCAGCCCTAAAGAAAGCTGTTGACCCATCAAGCCGATGATCACCGCCTCCCGGGGTCGGCAGCCATCCGCACACAGCTCAAGGCAGCACCCTGCCCCGGAGGGGAGCAACACCTCAGAATGCCTCACTCTTTACCAGGCTGATCTGTGGCTACATTCCCACTTCCAGTGACATAATTATTGCCCTCCCTTTGAACATGACAAGAATGAAAGGGCTTACGGAAGTTCAAATGTACGGGAATCAAGAGTGTTTCTTGAAATTGTGCTAGCAATATTGTTAACCTCAGAAGGGTTACAGTAAAAATATCCACAAGACTGAAGAAACTTCCTGTCCAAAAGAATAGCAAGGGGCCATGCTGAACACTGTCAATCTCTCTGAGCATGCCTTTTCTTTTAAATTCATTATTAAGACAAACAGCAGCCTCCCCCTTCCTAACGCAGAAGAGAGGTTCTGCTGGAAGAGCCACGACCCGCCTGCGACCATCAGCTACGAGGGCATCCTCCAGCATCCTGCACCAGGACAGGGCTGGGTGCTGCGAAGCGGAACCTGCACCCCGATGCGAAAGGAGCGTGGGGAGAAGTGCCTCGGAACCCAACGGTGCACGGCGGGCTGCAAATAAATCCCTCAGAGCAGGGAGAGCCAGGACAGCCCCTTGCTGTGTTCCTGCTGCGTGCTGCTGCTCTGAGGTCACTGCTGGTCTATGCACATCCAAGCAAAATGCCAACTTGAGGCACAGACGCAGCATTTATGCCCTGTGAACTTCCCTTCTGCCTCTCTTCTAAGCTGCACGCCCTGCTCTCCACCCCTGGCCATGTATCCTTCCATGCATTCTTTGCATACAGGCCTGCCAATGGAACTGAGCCATCCTTACACAGCGCGCAGCCCAGGAGGAAAACGTAAAGGCACATTCATTTCAAGTGAAGTCTGCAAAGTTTAGGTCACCTTGTGCTTGAGACAGGACAAAATATTAGAGCTGCCCTCCAAGAACAACAAAATCGGCCAATTCAGCTGCTGTGAGAAATGGGAAGGAAGAAAAAGCGCCTGTTTCTGCTGAGCCAGGCGAAAGCCTAACAAGCTGGTGTGTCAGAGTCGGAGCAGAGCCCTGCAGCTTGCTCAGCACTGCCACAGAACGCCCGGCAAGATGAAGGGTGCCTGGGCTCCAAAAGCTGTGGCTGCGCTGCGCAGAGGGAGCAGCCCCAGCACTCACACACAGCAGCACCTCACATCCATTCCTGTTAACCAACCAGAGCGGGTGCAGCCAGCAGCCTGATCAAATCCTGGAAGCAACAGCGCATCTGCAGACAGGGGCATGCCCCTTAATTCGGACTCCAAAACACTGCTGCTTTTTTGGGGGAAGCAGCACTCGATACAAGCGCCCTGGGGGCCATTTCAGAAGTCCTGCAGTGGTCTGCGCGCAGGCACGCCTTCCTTCAGCTCTGCTCTCGTGTCTTCTCCAACTCTGCCCAGGCCTTCTCTTACTTCTTCTTCCAAGGTCTGACTCCATCTGTCCTCACGCCGGCACACGACAGAACAAAGCTCTCGCAGGCAACCTGAACAGCTGTGGTGTGGAGCACAGCTGCCCAGGGTTGTCAGCTGTTACCCCCTCGGTTTGGTGCCGGGGACAAACGCCACAGAACGCAGAGTTGGGGCACCTGACAGCTCACAGATCCATGCAGGGCGCCACGCAGAATGACTGCACAGCAGAGGAACAGCAGGCTGAAGAGAAGCACTGCGCAGAGCAACACTTAGAGCCCTTCTTTCTGCACTGCAGTTCTTGTCCTACGGAGATGCACCGGCACTGGAACCTTTGCATCACGGAATGGAGCACGGAATCGTGGAATCGTTAAGGGTGGAAAAGCCCTCCAAGCTTCCCAAGGCCAACCGACTCCACCGTGCCCACTGCCCACATCCCCACGTGCCACATATCCATGGCTCCGGGACACCTCCAGGGATGGTGACCCCACCATTTCCAAGGGCAGCTGTGCCACTGCATCACCGCTCTGTCCAAGAATGAGGCAGGAAAAGAAGCAGAGAGCCAGCAGAAAGCTGCAAATCCCAGCAGCTTCAGAGAGCTCCTAGGAACTGGAAAACTAACGGGCAGCAGCACAGCATCGCCCTGCTCCTAGCCAGGGAGAAGAGTACGTGCAGCAGGAGCCTCACCGAGCCCTGCAGGATTACTTAAAACTACACACCCTGTTGTACCCTGGTGATTCCAAAGCTGCTTGTGCTGCTTGTGCACAGTCCCATGAAACGTATGCTCAGGGTATCAGGACGCGCCCACAAAGCGGCAGGAGCGACAGCAGCCTCCACGTGCCACTCACAGCGGGGCTGGAGGAGGGCTGCAGAGCTCTTCTGATGCTGCTGAAAGAGCACCGACTGCACCCATCTCACTGACGTCCCCCCTGGGGGCTCTGCTGTGCCGTGCCACACCATGCTATGCTGTGCCGTGCCGTGCTGGCAGTCACTGCTATTTTTTGCATTACGTTAAGATTAAAAATCTCCGTCCCAAAAGCTGTAGCTGTCACAGCACACTGTTACTCACCACCTGCACTTTAAAGGCAATCCTATATATTAAAACGGTGTGCAGAAAGCAACAGAGAAATTCCCAAGAGAGGTACACACCAGTGATAGGGTTGATTTCTATTAGATTTTATATGCATTCTCTCCGGGCACTTCAGAAAGACAAGAATGTGTGGAATTCCACCTGTAGCACAGCCTGTACCTTCACCACTGCAACAAAAACATCTCCAGAAAGCCAACCAGGACCCGTATTCAAAGGAAGAGAACAGTACAGAAAATAAAGCAGCCAGGCCTGTAAGCCTGCAGACAGATGGCTGAATGCTGTCATTAACTTCAAAACCAAACCGAAATGTTGACTTCTCCACTACTGCTGAACACTGGCAGGACCTGAGCGCCTGGCAGGCGCAGCTCGGCCGCCGAAAAGACATCAGGAAATGGCCGGCTGCTGCAGGGTCAGTGCTCTGTATCTGTTCAGCACCAACCATGTGCACGGCGCCCTGCAAAACTGAGGGAGCAGTCAAGCCTCCTTTGGAAATGCTGCTGCTCAGCTGAGTGAGAGCGAGGACACGAGGGCTGAGGAGGGCACGGGGATGGGACGCACAGAGCTGAAGGGACCCTGACTGCCATGCAGCTCTGATCCAAAGAGCAGAGACCCTGCAGCATCAGCAGGCTTCCTTTTTTAGGCAGGGGGACAGCAGCACTTAGTCGCTGCTTCTCATTTCTGCGTACGCGAGTAGCTGGCAGGACTCGCATCCTCATACCTCCCCTGAGGACCTCACTTCTCAGAGGTCACCAGACCTTTTCTAAGCCGTGAAGCAAAGGAGGTCATCCCTGGGGGCAGAGCTGCTGCCAGGCAAAGGGGCAAAGCAGCACGGAAGCCATCCTTCAAGGTGGGGCAAGCAGGTTTACTTTCTCTCCATCTATCACCACGGAGGAACTTGAAGAGCTCCCTGTGAAAATCAGGCGCGGGGAGCTGACTGGAAAGCTCTTAAAAATACACAGGCAGTGGGCTGGCGCTTATCTGGACCTTCCACAGGAGCACACAGCAGAGCAGGTGAAGAAACCTGAACGAGCCACCGTCTGCATCTGCAGCAGCTGTTTGCCACAACGCCGAGTGTTCCCTGCACGCATGTGCCGAGCTGCCTGCTTTCTGACCTGAGCGACTTCAAATGTAAACACCAGCCCATGCGAAGTGCAAGCAAGGGAGACGTACTGGAGGCTGAAACCTGGGGAGATGCAGACGCGCTGCAGATGGCTGAGGCTGCAACTGGAAATGCTGCAAGGAAGTTTGCAGAAGAAGAGAAATTTGAAGACTCGTAGAAAATTAATGAGTAGCTGCCTTAGAAAGTAGAGATCCTGAATAAATCTCGCACACCAAACGTTTTGAAAATAGTGATCCTTTTTAGGATCGGTCTCTGCGTCTGTCTGTGCCTGCAAAGGATCTCGTTTCTCCATCTTGAACTGCTCTGGATGCGAAGTTCCTGCCTGCAGTTGCATGGTAATTAAGCGTGATTAAAGATGCTATTCATTCCCCTGTAAGCAGCAGGTAACCACATGTCAGAGGGGGTGGGGGGGAGCAGAGCAACTTCTGGGTAGTAAAAAGGCTATTGGAAATGGTCTGTTGGAAATGAGCAGTGCGGCACCACGCAGCAAACGACACCGGCCACGTGGGCTCGTGGCAACCACGGGAGCCCCATAAACCTGCAGGAAATACCATCGTCCCTGTCCGTGCGCACTGGGAGAGGCTGAGACCCCACTCGTGGGCCTGGGCACAGCAACAGCAGAGAGGAAAGGTCCTCCAGCAACAGCCAGAGCCCGGAGCCCCAGCAGGAAGGCCTGAGTCACAGAGGGCCTCCCAGGAACGAGGACGCAGGACAGAGCGGAAGGGAGGACCAGAAGACAGCTCTGCTCTAGAAGCCAGCCGGGCTCAGAGGGGCGTCAGGGACCGATGGAGCGGCTGCACGTCAAGGCTTCCTCCCCACATCCGCGTCCAATGGGACGTCCATCACAACCCCTGGTAATGCTGGGCGGCGAGCTCCTCCTCAGCACGCTGCCATCGGCCTCACGGATGGAAAGGGAAGGAGCAGGGAAGGAGCGGGCTGGTCACCACAGGGATGGGAAGGCAGGGTGACAGTCATCGCTGCCTGTGGAGAAAGCCGTGGGTGCTCGACAAAAGCCTGCCCTGAGCGTGCGGTGAAAACGGTTTCAGCCAGCGTTGCAGTGACCTCTTTTGTTTGCTTTGCAGGGTTTACGCATTTAGATGAAGCGAAACCTGCCAAGAACACCCCTGCCTCTCAGCCCCGCATCCACCTGGGCACTCAGCAGTCAATTCCGAGCCTTTAAAATTGCCAGAATGAGTGAAAGCAGCCCACCTTCCTGCTAGAGGTCCTCCATCAAGCGCTGGTCAGCCCTGACACAGCAGCACTCTGTACAGTGGGATCGCAACCCACCGCGTCCCCCCGCAGGCGGACCTCATCCCCCTGTTTATCACACCCACGACAGCACGGAAAGTCAGAGTGCAGCCACTGCGAAGGCAAACCGAGCCCCTGTTAGCACTCAACCACAACATAAACCTATTACTGCACATTACAAATAGCAGTGCTATTCTGTTGCCAGGTTATAAGCTCCAGAAAGGTGCCCTTGGAATGCTCACTTCCAACAAAACAGCCCTCAGCTTAACATCTGAGCCAAAGGGCCACGAGGAAAGCGCTTCCTTTTACCACTAAATTGCAGCGATGGGTTTCAGCATTTCTTCAATTATGATACGGACAATGACAACGTGTCTTTCCGGACACGTGAGGAGTTCTAAAAATGAGCTAAATGAGCCACTCAGGCATCCGAACTTAAGTCTGGGCCTTTTTAACATGGAAATTTTATCTCCTATGCCATCATTTTAGTGCCGTAACATCGAAAGCATTAGCCCACGACGCGCCCATGATGGCAGGAGCTCACGAGCACGTGAAGTGATTCCTGGAGCCACGGATCCACCTCCCACAGCAAGACGCTCGAGCGGAAATGACGGCAGAGGCGAATCTCCTCCCGTGCGAATCACTGCACATGGCAGCAGCTGAAGCTCCCCAGCCCCACCGAGATGCTGGGCCGTCTGCTCTCACAGCAGGCAAAGCGTCACCTCTGCACATCCTCTGCAGGCCTGTGACACAGTCAGGCCGGGAGTCGTCTTCTCCTCCATCCCAGCTGCATCCCACGGCCAACCGCGAGGTCAGCCAGCACCTCTGAGCTCCACTGGGTTCCGTGCTGAAGGAGCTGAGGACCCAAGAAACCCTGTGGCACTCCTGCGGCACGGAGCTGCTTCTGCCTGCATCTGCTTCACAGAGTGCACACACAGCACGCTTTGCCTTGCACCGCATCTCTGCGGAGCACACGCTTCCCCACACAGCTGGGGCGGACAGCAGGCGCTGCCCAGCCAAGGAGTCAGGCTCTCCACATATCACCAACAACCTGCTGAGGGCAGGAGGCCGCTCCTCCACCTGCGGAGATGGCTGAGCCAGGAGGTGGCTGTGAGCCGAGGTGTCGCTCAGCATCCCGCGCAGCTCTGGCGTGTGTTTGCCACAGCAGGCAGAGCAGAGGAGGAACCGCTGCAGGTAAAGGGATCCTGCCATTCAAACGCGAGGAAATCTCGTTACTTGACTAAGCAAAAACCGCTCCGTGATTTGTAGCAGAGGAACAAAACGAGCTCGGCGCGTCTCCAGGGGTCTGCAATACGATCCTCAGAAAAGGTAGCTTGCCAATTTAACCGAGGTAGGAGTTATTTAATTTTTTTTATATACAGGTACAGTTTTCAATAAAACTGCATATGCCTGTAATACCGCAATGGCAGATGTGTCTCGATTATTAGAGGTGGGCTCTGGGGAATACGTACAATGGATCTCGAAATCCATAAGCAGCTGTTTGGAAGGGAGGGGTGGAACGCTGCAACACACACACATGTTCCTTAAGTGCAGTAATGTTTTGTTATTTTACTGCAGGTGTATTACAGAGATGAAATTTAATAACTTACGGTATACAATACCAATAAAACGGGGAAGTTCTCTGCCCCCAGCATTCACAAACAAAGCACAGCTCGGAAGCAGCTCCGCACCCACACGCAGCCCTGTGTGCGCCCCACATCTGCGGCCACAGCTCTGCCTTCCCCACCACTCGCTGCTCACTGCGCCCAGGCCGTAGGAACGGCGAAACGAGCAGCGAAAGCTCAGAGTGCTCCGCAGGGCGGCGAGGATTGCGCGGGGCATCACACTCAGGACAGGCAGAAGGCTCTGCATGCCCGGCAAACGGCTCAGCCTCGAGGGCTCCGAGCTCCTCGCCCTACGCTGCTCCCACAGCCGCTCCTGCAGGAGGCACTCGGCAGCGGCTCTCGTCACAACCCGACCTCAGAGCACGCGCTCAGCCGAACGAAGCACGGGAGCCCTCTCGCTTTTTTTCCCCCTTGCTGGACTTCTCCTCGTATAATCGGAGATGTTGCCACAGTTCAATAATTCGCAGCAGAAAAAAGGAAGTCCCGGGACTTCTGGAAGGCAGAAGAGAACGGGCCAGTGGCTTTCTGCCCATTCCCTTCCCAGCGTGACTGCGCTGGGTCGTGCGCAGGTCTGCTCGCTCGCTGGGCACAGCGGCAGGCAGCTGGGCTCCATTCATCCACACGCCTCTGCCACCGGAGCCGCCCCGCTCTCTCCACGTCCGTTATGCTCATTCCAGAGTTCTCCAGCAACATTTCCACCCTGCCCATACGAAATCTCAGCCAACGCCGTAGGCTGCAGGCGCCCTTCGTTTCTCCTCAGCGAGCAGCAGACATTCACAAACTGAGAAGCGGAGCCTCCCTCCACGCACACAGACGGAAGCCACGGCCCTGAGCAGCTCAGGGCCCCATCGCTCACCGTCCTTCTGCCCCCACCTGCTCCAGAGATGGGAGAGGAGGGCAAGGTGGGGCAGCAGCGGGGACGAGGGTGGGGAAGGGCTGCGGGGAAGGACGGCGCAGACGGAGCCGTTTTGCTGCAGGGGTTAAACGCTGCGTCTCTCATTTCCTTCATCAGCCCTTCCTGCAGCAGCGCCTCGAGTCAGGCTGAAGGCGAGCAGATATGATCTCATTCAGGATGGAGATTATTATATTTTGGTAGCAGATATTTAAAAAAAAAGGAAAAAAAGGAAAGCCGGCGAAGCTTGCATAACTCCACTCGTTTTTACCTTCGCACTTCATCCCAGCCCCAGCCTTCAGCACTGGGACGGTTCCAAGCTCCGCCAACTGTATTTCTTGCACGTCACGTCCAAAAACAACACCCAGGCTCACTTCTGAGAAGTCTTAATAGTAAAAACAACCATAGTTCAGGATCTGGGGACTCTGCTATAAACTAAAGCACCTTGAAAGCTAGGCTGCCTTTCAGTCCTCATTTCCCAAAAGGACATAATCCGAATTGCCCAATAGTCCCAAGTCTACTCCCACATACAATCTCTTGGAAGCCCTGGTGCACGCTTTCTGTCCACCAGGCTCATTGCACAGCTGCGTTTACTGCTCACTTTGAGTTACCTACCGCCCAGCAAAGCGTGGCAGCTCAGGGTTGCCCACAGCCACCGCCACTGCCACGGAGGATGAGCAGATCCTGCTGCCCCACCGGCCCTGCTTCAGCACAGTGCCACCCGAGGCTCTCTGAGCACAGAAACTGAGGCGCTGCCTGCAGCTGCCATGCACAGACCCCCAAGCAGGGTCTGGGGAGGAGGAAGCTCGGGGGGGGGACAACATCGCTCTCCACAGCTGCCTGGAAGGAAGCTGCAGCCAGATCGGGGCTGGCATCATCCCCAAATTAACAACAATAGGACAACAGGTAATTAATTGCCTTCAGCTGTGTCAGGAGAGGGCCAGGATGGCTATTAGGAACAACTCCTTCTCCAAAGAGCGGTGCTGCGGCAGCGCAGCTGCTCAGGGACTGGTGGAGTCGCCATCCCTGGAGGTGTTCCAGAGCCGCGGGGATGCGGCACGCGGGGACACAGGGGGCACAGTGGGGTGGGCTGGGGATCTCAGGGGTCTTTTCCAACCTTCACCATCCTGCAGTTGTGACCTACGCTGCAGCGTAAACCAGCAGCACAGAGGAGGGCAAGAAACCTGGCTGAAGTGGCACAAATAAAGGACTGCCAGCAGCCCCGAACCGGCACAGCCAGAAAAGAACTCATCTTTGGGGGAACAGAGAGCAGAAGAGAATGAAGACAACGTGTAAAACCCTGACTTCGCAGAACACTATGAGGTTTCTGTCATTCACTTCACCGAAGTCAGTGCTTCAGAAGTGCCTCGACAACAACTTTGGTGCACGTTCCTCAGCTGACTTCTCTCCAACGGAATTAAACAGCTCCCACGATGAGCTTTCCTCCATTCCCACTGCCATCAGCGCTGCACTTGCCACGATCCTCTGTAGGAGCAGCACTGGGCCCCAATTCGGGAATAAAAGCCATCCTGAGGGAACGGCAGCTGCACATCAACCTCTCCTCTCCCCAGTAGAGGCAGCGCACAGAAAGGAAACCTCAGAGCATCACTGCTGTTCGCACAAAGAGGGGTTGTTGGCTTTTTCCTACCAGAAGATTAATAGGTAGCAAGTTCAATATCGTTAAGTATTTAGTTTTCCTTAATTGTTCCAGGAATTCATCTACAGAGAGCAATGCATCACATCTGGAGGTAGCAATTTACCTTTCAGGAATCAACAAAATCTGCACACTCCTCCTGGGTCTGGGGAGGAGCGTGTGGAGCTGCGGCTGCTCTGAGCTCGGGGTGCTCTCAGCAATCCGCGGTACCACCAGCACCATTTTCCTTGGAAACCACCACGTTTTTCTCACTGTCTTCTGCCCAGGGAAGCCCATCTCTCAGCACATCCCAGAAATCCCGCAGCAGAACTGCAGGTTTGGGTTTCCTTCCACGCCGGGAGGTTCCTACTTGTTAATAACGCAGTCGGTTCTGGTCGTGGCGCAGCCTGAAGAGCAGACAATAGGCGGCCCTCAGCACTCCACGTTATTCCTTCTGTACCTTCCAGAAGTTCAAGAGGTTCTTATTTTAGCAGCATTCTTCTCCTTCTTGTCTGGGCACTGGTCATACACTTCATCCCCTCTTCCATTACACTTCAAGAGCGTGGATGCACACGGCAGAAAGAAAGGCCTTCCACGGTCTGCAGGTTTTGTTATTTGTAGTATTTTGAAATACATACCTAAAATGCCTCAAATTTTCACTCGCTAAACCACAGAAGGAAAGAGCAGAAAGTACACTGGGCGATGGCGTTTCTCCATCAGCTCTTCACCACCTGCACACATGTGGTGGGGTACAGTCTCACCAGCACCGAGTTCTGCCCCATCCACAGCCCAAAGCCCTTCGCTGCCCAACCTGTGCCCAGCAGTCTGGGCTCCCACCACCTCTGTGCCTCTCCCAGCACTGCAGGCAACGCCATACGAGGTCACATCAGAGCCCAGGAACTGCGTGCCCTCCACTCCCGCGTATCCAAGAGCATCCGCTGGATTCGGTTCGATCGTAGAATCGTGGAATGGATCTCGGGGCTGGAAGATCCTTCCACACCTGCTCTGTTGGAACAAGCTCACCCTCACTGCACGCAGAGGGAAAGGCATGAGCAGAAGGCAAGGATGCTGGGATCGGCCAGCACTGCCAAACCACGTCCTCAGCCCACAGCAGCCCCGCTGCCCTCTGCTCCTATCGGTCACCGCTCACCGCCAAACTCAAGGAAATACACAACTCCTGGAGGCTGGCAGCCCTGCCTAGGGCAGGGGGTGGAACTCAATGATCCTGAGGTCCCTTCCAGCCCCAAGATCCATTCCATGATTCTACGATCAAACCGAACCCAGCAGGTACTCACGGATACGGGAGCACAGGAGCAGCCCGCAATGCAAGCCACACTAAGGCTCCCCGTACAGCATGGAAACTGAAGAGCACAGAGCAGCTCCCAGTGCAGGAGCCCAGCTGAGAACTGACGCCGCTGCTCCGAGCCGGGACAAGGCAGCGCCCCCAGGCCCCTCCTGCAGCCCCTGCTCTGCCACAGGAGGACACGCGGCGCACTGCCTTCCTTCCACACCGAGCAGGACTTCACGGCATCACAGAACGGCCCGGGTTGGAAGGGACCTCAAGGATCATGCGTCTCCAACCCCCTGCTGCAGGCAGGGCCACCAACCTCCACGTCTCACACCAGACCGGGCTGCCCAGGGCCCCATCCAACCTGGCCTCGAACACGGCCAGCTTCACCACCACGCAGCTCCACACACCTGTAAGCCCGTCGCTTTGCTGCCTGCCTGCCCATCCGGCCCCATTCAGGATGAGGAAATCCGCACAGGCTCCAACCCATCCATTCCTCTGTGCTGCACGAGGGCTGCTTCCAAAATACGCCAACAGACCTCAGCCCCACATTTCCGACGCACACGGGATGAAGGGATCAAGCACTTCCCTTTCCTACGGGGAAATAATACGCATTTTGGCTGCCTTCGTGGCTCGTTATTTTTGTCCTGGCAGATTCAAACAGCATAAAGCTTTGAATATTAAGAAGGCTATTAAATTCTTCCAATACTTTTCCAAAGTAAGAGGCTGCCGCACTTAGAGAAAGGAAGCCCAGCATCCTCCACGAGCAAAATGAATGTGAACGCACGATTAATGCTGCAACTGAAATTAAAAAGAAAGCGCCTTGTAAAGAAACCAATTGTCTCGAAACAAAGGACGGACTTTTGGCTATCAATAGTATTTTTAGACTCAGACTTTCTCTGGAGACCTAAAAGCATGCAAATGCAGAGCGCACAGCGGCGCGCGCACACGCACTGCACCTTTGTGTTGCACTGGCACTTTATTATTTAATTAAACTACTCTTATTTCTCTAGCTCACGCACGCTTCCCTTGAGACGGCTTTGCTGTTAGCCTGCTGGCCTTGACTTCCAGCCAAAAACAATTCAGAAACAAAAAGGGACAACAAATCATATTTCCACAGACATTTTTATCCCTTCAGTACAACCTTGTTTTCACACAACATCGTACAGATCCTGCGAAAACTATGATTTACGGTGCTAGCCACCCAGAGCCGGGGGCTGACACGAGCTCTCCACGCGCTGCCACTTGTGTCACTGCTGAGCTTGGACTGCACGGAAGGGACCCCCGGGGCTCCATCACAACAGGGCCACAACCAGCGGCCCCGGCGGCCGCCCTGCAGCACAGCAGAGGCTGCCCACACCTCCGGCCGGGCAGCCCCCCGCGAGGGGCACAGCACGAAGCTGCAGACCCTTCTTCTCACAGCGCTCATCGCCACGCCTCGCCGAGCAGGATCCCGCTTACCTGGTGGCAACCCTGCAAACTCGAGTCTCTTCCGTACGATGAGTATGATCCCCTTTCTGTTTTACCTGTTGGGAGAGAAGAAGGAGACGTATGACCAACGCGATCGCATGTGCACGTACAGCTTCTCCAAGTGCTTTACAGGATGTTCCCCACGTTTCCCAGCGCTGCTTACATGCACGAAACAGGCGCTGCTGGCCATGCAACGCACGCAGGCAGCAGCAGAGCATGAACGCCTTTTCCTGCCGAGGATGGCGACGTGCAATGAACTTGCCCAACCCGGCTGCACCGCCCCAGGATGGGATGTAGAAGGACTCAGCCAGCCCAGCACAGCTCTCCGGGCAGCGCCCATCCCCAGGGCTGTGCTGCGCCTCGTGCTGCGGCCGTTCCCTGGGCACTGCAGTGACACCGGGACGGGGACGGCTCCGGGAGGGCCCACCGCTGCTGCTGCGCGCTGCTGGCCCCACAGACCAGAGCTCATGCTGGGTTTTGCTCTGGGCTGCCCTCAGCACGCAGCTCCGGCAGCCTGCCTCGCAGCACTGGTTACGGCCACGCTGTATTTACAAAGGAAAATAAAGGTTCTTTCAGGTTTGAATGGGCAGACTCGAGCAAAACCAAGGAGGAAAGAGGTGGTTTCTGCAGAGCATTAAGTCATGGCTGAGTAGCACTACACCACGTGCTAGGGAGACAAAGAGCAGTCAAGAGGGCTGATACAAAACATATTGACACCAACAGACCACCCTTACGGCGCGGGCAGCCACGGGGGGAGGCAGAACGGCCAGCAGCACCGCGAGCACCGAGGCCGCAGCAGAGCGCGGAGCTGCGGCAGGGCAGGGCTGCCCGCTCCGTCCCCGTGCCCCAGCAGCACTGCCGGCCCCGCGCAGCGGGGGAACCGAGCACGTCTTCCCCCACCACAACACCAGACTGCACCGCTTCCTCTGGCCGCCTGCTAGTCATTGCTTTTGCTGTTTTCCTCCCTCCAGCACAGGAACCCCCCCGGACGCATCGGCGACGCAGGGGGGCGTCTGCACACATCGCAACTTTTGGAAGCCCTCGTGCCTGGCTGCGGGGAAACCACGCATCGCCCGCCACGCGGCCCCCTGGGCTCCGAGCACCAAAAGCCTCTGCAGAAACAACTCGGGATGGGAACAGCGAGGAGAGGCGCACGGCTCAAGGTTCCCAATGCAACAGCCCCATAAGTGGAGGCAGTGGGGCAGGGCTGCGTGCCGGGAGCAACCCGAGGGCCACGGCAGCCCAGCACCCGCGCAGCGCAGACACCGGCAGCCTCGTCTTAATTTCAGTTGTTAAAAAATATTTATCCGGATACAAAAATAAACCCGCTGCAAATTACAAGTTGTCAGGGTTAAAATCTACTTCTATTTGTGTGGGGGAGGATAGGAGAACAGCATAGACATGAATCATTCTCAGTAATTTGAGTGTTTCCATGACATCAATGGGCACTCGTCCAGGACTCTGTCGAAGTCTGCGAGGTACCAAAGCGGCACAGCAGCCAGCAGGAGATTGACTTTTTTTTTTTTTTTTTTTAGGATTATGCTCCCTGTAAAGATTTCATCTCCAGCATCCACTTTTACCACCAAACAGAGGGCTCTGGAGACCACGAGAGAACGTGTTTCGTTCTGCCCGTGTCAGCCTTTAACTTTATCGCCTCTCCGCCGCCGTTGTTCCCATGCACGGCCAGGAATCTGCCCTCTGCATTAGGAACAAACAGCCAAAATCCACGGAAAAGTCAAGAAACTGTTAAAAGAGATTCACATCCGTAGATTTTCACTATCAACTGTAATTACGAAATTATCATACTTTTTGTAGCGGCGTTACGTTTCATTTGAGGGTGGGGGGCTGCAGGGAGGGGGGGAGGGGGGGAAGAAGAGAAATATCTTTTGTATAAACTGTCCGTTTAAAATTAGCTACAGTCTTGATGTCGATTTTCTGCTTAAAATTCACTGGCACATTTGTTTCAGATAATAAAATTTGCAAGAGTGCTGATAATATGCAAGAGTGGGCTCCGCACGCAACTATTTGTGCTGGCAGATACAAAAGCCTCTCCCGAATTTCTGCGCTTCCTGCGCGTTCTGCGCCATCCTCAGCCCCTCGGAGCCGCGCCGCGCGTTTCCCGGGGTCTGCAAGGGCTCGGGGTTCTCTCTCCCCCTTTTTTTTTTGACGTTTTAAAAAGGAGAGAGCGTCCACAGCCATGCAGACACCCGACGCATTCACTGCGGAATTTTCGAGACAACCCTCTAGTACTAGAATGCGGCAGCCGCTGCGGATATTTTTTGGCACAAAGACAATGGTGGCAGTGCCAAGCCCCATGGCTAAAACTACTCAAAGGAGGCATAAGGGTAGCATTAATCGTTCGAGTCTTTTACCGCATGGAGCACCGCCGTCCATATTTTACAACCCGAAAGTACCCGTTTGTGGTGTTTGTTGAGAGCCAGGGAAAGGGAGGAGGCGGAGGGGGGGGAGGGAGGGAGAGGGGAAAAAAAAAAATAGGAAAAAAATTAGAGAAATAAGAAGGGGAGTCTGAAATGCACGCGACAAATCTGGCCAGATTTCCCGTTAATTCTCTCCACCTTCAGCACCCAGCGCCGAACACCGCGCCGCCCGCCAGCAGCGCTCGGCAGCAAAGCGCCCATCCTTACGTGGTCGGGTCAGCAGGACGTGGAGCGCGGCCACGGCAGGAGCTGACCTACAAAGGCGGTCGGCAACTTTGGGGAGCTGTTATTCTTTGGGTAAAGCAGGAGAAGAGCCTTCGCCATGGCCGGAGGTGGCACCTCGGCGCGTGCGGCCGCGTATCTATATGTTGCATTAATTGGCACAATGCGTGCCAATCAACGGAGAGACAAAGGAAGAACTCCAGGCAGCTCCTGCCTTCTGACAAACGCTGCGTCTCAAGGCTGTGCTCTGCGAGTACTTCAGAAAACGACAACGCTTATCTGCCCGGAACTAAAACCATGCCTCCGCAAATACTGCGCCCGCATTTTTGTCGAACCGCAAAATAAAATAAAATTAAAAAAAAAAAAAATAATAAAAATGAAAGCGTCCTAGGATTGCCAATCCATCAATAGCGAAGCCACTCGCCTTTCCACGGTGCACTTTGAAAGATTAATCGAATTAAGTAGAAAATTTAAGCAACTTCCAAAGCACAAGCGCAGCCATCGCCTCCCCCTCGGCTCCCAGCGATGGGCAGCAGCGGGGGCAGGACGGGCTCCTTCCACCTGCGGAGGAAGGGGAAGTGAGGCTGCTTCTATAAACGCCTTCCATTCGGTCTTTTCATTTCATTTTGGTGTATTTTTTTTTTTTTTCCCTTCGGTGTTCGAACCAGAATATTGCAACCCAGGTTTTCCGACGCCCCTACGCTTGGGGTTTAAGCTCCTGGTTAGACCAAAGATGGGAAACCTACCTGAAAAAAAAAAAAAACAACGAAATTTTAAGAAAATGCAGCACATGTTCGAAGTTGAGCATCGGTTCTGCCCAGGCCTGCAGTTTTCCTCACCTTCCTTCTCGCGACTGCTTTTCTAGGATTCGTCCCTTCCTGCAGCGCAGGTCCCAGGTGCTCCCCAATGGAGACCAACCATCCCCGAGCAGCTGCGCGGGGCTCGGCGCCACGGCAGCCAAGCACCAACTGCTCTCTTACAAAGGCAGTTTCACGAGTTTTGGACACGTTTGTTCTTTCCAAGGAAAAAAATGAGCAAGTTTAAAAGGTAGATGCATTTTTTGGGGGGGAGCACGAGTGGCAGGAGAGCCAGGCGCCATCCCCGCTCGGCGCTCAGGCGGCACAGCTCCGCCGTGACCTCGGCTATGTACACATATTTCTCCAACAGTACCGTGCTTCCTGCCATGGGATATACAGTCAAAATATCCCATTTATTGCCGAGAGGTCCTGAACAGCGTGTTTTACATCACAAAGAATCTCGCCCGATGGTGATGGAAGTGTCATGGTAATGAGCTTTGTGCCGTATGTGAAGTACAGACAATACGAAACGAATCTAATAGATTTTAAAGCAAAGTTTGTGCAGGAACGTGCGCAGTACAGCAGGAACGGCGCAGCATCTGATCTGAAGAAAACCGCCAACCAGACACAAAGCCAAGGGAAGGTTATCGATCCCAAGGATTCCAACGGCACCTGCCCCAAAATGCAGCACGGCGCCGGGAAGAAGAGACCTTTGTGACATGGAAGAGGATTTTCCCGCTTACGTGGATGCGCAGCACCCAGGAACGGTTCATAAAGAGGCGCTACGATGCCAGAGCGTGTGCCATCACAAGGGCAGAATTTTTTTGTTTTTATTTAACATCAAAACGCAAAGGAGGATTAAACCCTAAAATCTGCACTGAAATAAAGTCACAGCTCTGAGCTGAACGAACCGAGGGCAGAAGCGGTCCGTCACCACCGCTCCCCCCACTGCTGCCTGTGCTGAAAGGCAGGCTGTGCTCCCCAGCAGCCCTATGGCCACCGGGCACTGACACAGGCTGGCTGCGCCTTCGAGCCGCTCGCTGCCATTCTAACACTGATATTGATTATCAGCATCAGTGCAAGGCTCACACGGAGCTCTGACCCCACAGCCCCTCCGCCCACAGCCCGCGCTCCCCTCCGGGCTTCATTCCTTTACAAAAAAAATGCTTTTCTGCCATCAATCTCGGTTCATGAAATATTGGACCCGTACCAAAAGACTGAGGCAAATTGCTTGGCCTATTTCTGTAATCCACCGAATACCAGCATCTATTACAGGGCAGTACGTGACTTCTTGGTCCGCGTGCTTTCAGAACAGAATAGCTGTGGCGAAATGGCATTTGAAACAACAGGAGTGTGAAGACAGAATACTGAAGACCAGATTCTACACCAGCTACACCTGAAATGGCCCCCGGCCCTCTTCATTCCTTCCAAAAGCAATTAGACTACAAAGATCATCACACTATCCTACACAAGCAGGGTTTGGCACTCACGTTCACTTATTTGCCTTCCCGATGCAGGAGCACTGCAGGACTGACCATGACCCAACCCAATGAGAACAAGCACGCTGCACTCCCTGCAACAGGCTTTGGGCGCCTTGAAATTAAAGGGAGGACATGGAGGCGCTGCCACCTCAGGGCCAGGGCTGCAAGTGGGGACCCAGCAGGACGGCGCTGCACCCTGCGGGCAAGGAGCATCGCCGTGCCTCCTTACCAACTCCATGCTCTGAGACCAGAACGAACCCTTTGTAATTAAACACGGCATTCGAACAGAACAACTGTGCATTTGTCCACAGAAATGTCGGGCAAATTCAGGAAATCTGACAGAACTGTCCCCTCTGCTGTGCTCCCAGCAGCGCCGGCAGCGGCAGCACGACATGCCCGAGCCACCTTCCATCCGTGCATGGAAGCCAGGTTTACGGGAAGCTGTTATGGACATCCAAGCCTGCACACCTGCACACCTCTGGAAATAAGAGACAGATCTGCTCTGCAGAGAAATGGGACCGCGACGACGACAGGCACCGCAGAACCAAAAAAACAAACACACTGCACAGCACAAGAGGATCAGAACGGCCTCAAGGGCAGCGCTGCCGTAAAGGCACAAGAGAAACCATCGCTGCAATGGCTCTCCAGAGCCGAAAGCGGTGCAGAAGCACACGCGACGCACTGAGCGATGCTTCACCCTGGGTCAGCATCGCAGCGCTCCTCCTGTCGTGCACTGCAGGCCATCCCTGCTCGTTCGTTTGGGGACCACGCCGGGGGTCCTCATCGCCCCTGTGGAAACTGGGGCCTTCACTCCAGCATGGAAACTGAACCACTTCGAAAGTCGTCACATAAGGATCTGAGGCCGTGAAAGATGGAGAACGGAAAGAGGACAATAAACCTCCCCAGAGCTGAAGCCCGGGCTCCAAGTCCACGCGGTGTAAAGCGCTCCGCGTCTCACGCCGTCCGTTTAAAGGCCACTGAAACAAAGCACGATGGCTACGAGTGGGGAAAGCGGATCGCAGCCGCACCGCAGCGGCTGGGGGGGACCTGCACCTCCCTTCTGCAGAGCCTGATGGCACAGCACAGTTAGATCGTGTTGGTGTCGCTGCCTCTGCAGCCCTCTATCCTCCATTTCCCCCCAGTTTTCAAACCTGGGTCTGCAGCAGTGCATGAAGCTGAGATTAAGCACCCAGCGGCACGCTGCCACCAAAATGGCATTCCTTTGTAACACTGCTCCACGCAGAAAATCTAAGAAAAAACCTTTATTTCAGCTACAATTTTGTTGGATGAAAAGCGATTCAGAAGAGATGATTTGAATTGCCCGGACAGAGAAAATGAGCTGCGGGCATCTCCGGGGATGGCAAAGCACCCCTACACTGCAACGCCACGGAATGCCCACCAGGCTCCAGTCGGCGACATCCAGCAGAGGGCATGCACACCCTGGTAAGAGGTTTACACTCCAGGACTGACATTTCCTCAGCGCTATGGGAGTGGTTGGGGCTGAGAATACAGACAAACTCATGGCAGAGCACACAGCTCTGCAGCAGCGCCGATGGAAAACGACAGGGCTGCCTCGTGGAAGCAAAGTCAGGAAGGCCGGAGGGATGGGCTTTCCTGCACTGCCGCACCGTGACCCAGCTCCAAATCTTACAGTCCCAAAGGCGAAGCAGCAGCCCTCATGCCTGGCCCTCAATGAAAACTGTATGTATGGGAGGGTCGCCACGCCGGGCAGCAACACTTGGACCGACTCAGTGATTCCCAGTGGAACACAGCCTGCATTGCTACCCAATGCAGCCAGGCGTATCAGGCCCCACTTCTACCCTAAATGCCTTAATTCCTCCACCAAAATGCAATATTACCTTCCAGCCAACTCTTCTTTCCATTTCCACTCCGCTGAAATCAGGTGGAATTTTTTAACACCTGACCCAAGGCAGAATTTCACCACTGGTCATGCCCGGCTTCCAAGCTGCTCAGTTATGTTTTCTGTACCACAAAGTCCCCCGTGCCTGCTGGTGCTCCGGAGCCGTCAGGCTGGGTCCTGATGAGCACACAGCCAGCACAGTCCCTCACGGGGCTGTGGCACAGCTCAGTGTCCACATGGAGCGCGCACACAGCGCCGCCGCTACCTGCCTCTGCCCAGCACAGGACCACCGCTCCCGGCCTCAACCTTTGCTGCACAGCCCGTGTAATGGCTCTTTGGGTTCCTTATCAGATAATACGTTTTTTTTAAAGTTGCAGTAGCCTTGGGAGATGCACTTAATTTATAAGGTCTACAAGCCAGGCGGCTTAGGTTACATGTAGGTCACCATAAATAATACTCATCCCTCGGCCATCGCGGGCTGCGCCGCACCGCCTAAGTTGAAATGACAAGCCTTTATTATTCCTAAGCACTCGATTCTGAAACATTTGCACAATCTGTTAAGTCCAGACAAATTTAAATGGTTGTGACATGCAGCCTGCTAGGGTCAGTGACAGGGATAATGCCTCTTTACGTGGGTAAAATTTTGTGGCATATAGGTCACTCTCTTAAGGGGAATCAACTGCGCGTCTCCTCTTTGCATTTCCACCACAATCCTTCATCCCGCAGCCCGGAGCTGAGAGTGAAATGCAAGAAAGGAGCCGAGCGCTCAAAGCAAAAATCTGCTTCCAGGACAATCCATTATATCTGACAAGTTAAATGTTCCATGGTAGACCATATGGCATCAGAGCAGGGCCGACGATGGAAGAGGGAAACTCAGCAAATGCATCACAATTAAGGAGTTTGACTATAGACTTTACTTTGATTTACTTTATTTTTTATTAAATTTCAGATATTGTAGACCTTCAATTTCCACAGACCCTCAAGGAGCCCCTACGCCGTCCACCAGAATAGCTGCATGTGAACAGGTGGCTCGCCAAAACTCTCCTCTCCAAAATCTTGTGCTCTAAGTTATTTTCAGTAGTGCTCCAGAGTAAGCCATTACTGTGCCTGGCAAATTTGCTCAGCACAGGGCATTTCTACTCTTGCCGAGCGTCAATATTATTAATGGCTTGTTAAAGACCAGAAGAAAAGTAAATGAGACAAAAGAGGAAAACCTACGGCTCCAAAGCCCAGGGTGAGCGCTCAGCAGAGGTCTCACTCCACACAGCTCCGACCCTCAGCGCCGAGCATCAGCAGTCAGGAGCCATCCTATGGAAAACCACCACGTCTCTGCTTCCCACCAGGCTGGCCCGCGTTTCTCACTCCTGCCCAGCTAAGATGACAGCACCCATCACCCAAAAGGACTTTGGATCTTCAGCACCTGTGACTCCGCAACGCACGGTGCACGACGTGGAAGCGCAGGCAGGCCCCGGCGCGCTGCACAGCCCAGCTTGATGCCCATGCCTGCTCCACAAACCTGCAGCTCGACTCGACGCTGAGAGCTGCCAGGTGTGAGCCCACTGCTGTTGTGGCCCTTTTTTATTCCGTTCTGATTTGCAAATCGTGCTCACAAATGAAGCAAAGCTGTGCGCCATGAGGAATCAGCCCTTCCCGTAAGGCACGCACCATCCACTGCTACTCCCTTTGGAGAGCCCGGCTTCGGTGCTCTTCTGAAGGACCCGTGCAACCAACCAGAGCAACAGTGGATTGGGAACCACATATCCCCATGAACATTGGATTGGGAACCACGTATCCCCATGAACACTGGATTGGGAACCACATATCCCCGTGAACATTGGATTGGGAACCACGTATCCCCATGAACACTGGATTGGGAACCACATATCTCCATGAACAGTGGATTGGGAACCACGTATCCCCATGAACATTGGATTGGGAACCACGTATCCCCATGAACATTGGATTGGGAACCACACATCCCCATGAACATTGGATTGGGAACCACATATCTCCATGAACATTGGATTGGGAACCACGTATCCCCATGAACATTGGATTGGGAACCACACATCCCCATGAACATTGGATTGGGAACCACGTATCCCCATGAACAGTGGATTGGGAACCACATATCCCCATGAACAGTGGATTGGGAACCACGTATCCCCATGAACAGTGGATTGGGAACCACATATCCCCATGAACAGTGGATTGGGAACCACATATCCCCATGAACATTGGATTGGGAACCACATATCCCCATGAACATATCCCCACATATCCTCATGACAAAGAAGGAATCCCTTCTTTGCCACACCTAAGGAGACCAGCCTTGTCTACAACAAACAGCCAGCAGACGACTCAGAACAAAAACAGAGCAAGTTTGCAGTGTGTGATGAAGTTCCTAAGCAGTCTGGAAACACAATACGGGAAACAGTAACTAATATTTACAGAATTCCTTACAAGGAATGTCTTCCAAAAAAAAAACCACAGCAGAACTTCCACTCATTTATCACTGCTCTGCTCCAGTATCACACAGGCCCACCACCATTCAGAAATAAAACATGCAGAAATAACTGCATATATACACGACCATTTTCCAGCAATGCTCTGGGGTCATGATTCAAAAACAAAGTAGGTAACCTAAGTTATGTCCTTCTGCAGGCATTTAAATAGAGCCCTGGGACCAGGGGCACTGTAAATCCAGGCCGGTGTCACTGGCGGACGGCAGCGGAAGCTGCTGGTGCACAAGGAACCAAAAACGAGGCACACATTCGCACACTGGAGTTGGCAACCTGATTTTAAGCACTTTCTTTTGGAATCATGGGATTTTAAATTTTGACCTTGCAAACACTGAGCCAGCTTTGCTACCAGTAAGGGCCCATCCTGCCCAGCGCTGGGGCTGGCAAGCATTGCCCAGCGATGCCCAGAGGGATTGCACAGGGACACGGCAAGCGCTCTCACCGGAACCGAGGGGCAGAAGGCGCTGATGGCAAGCCATGCCTCCTGAGCACAGAGCTGCACTCACTCGCCGTGCAATTCTGCAGCAGGCCTGTAACAGAGCTTCTGTTTTCCTCATGGTAAGCCATTTTTAAGGCTTAAAAACAGCAGTTTCCCAAATGGCCTTCATTCTGTTGCCTCCTGAGGCGTGCAGCCAGGTTCAGTGGCTAGCACCAATGGAGCCACTGCACCAGCAGTGCCTTCCCTACCCAGCCTGTGCTTGGGTAGAACCCCAAAGCCACACTCGGGTTCTGACCGCTCCAAATGCACTGAGCAACAGCCAGGCTCGGGCCTGGAGAGCCTGGGGGTCATTGGGGAGCCTGGAAGCTCTGCTGAGAGCATCCCTGCAGGAATTCGACATCCTCGTCAGCTCAACAGTGTGATCATCATCTCCAAAGGTCACACACTGAGCCATTCAGGAATTCCTGCTTGCTAAACTCAAGTTCGAACTCACTTTGTCCTAAGACCTCTAGAAACTGAAACTAAGAAATCCTCAGTAGGAATTCCAGGGGTCAGCTTTAAGGAAAAGTCCTGAACGGATTTTTAACACAGCAGTTTCAGTGCAAACGAGAACACATTCTTCCAATAATACATGAGAAGATGTTTTTAGAGGACTTTATACATACACACGCACACACACAAACACCCCATGTGCTTTTCTGCGAACCCACGACTGTTTACGCATCCCTGAACAAACAGGAAAGCAGGAAAGTAAAGGTTTCCATCAATTCTGAAGCATTTTTGGGATCAGCGAATAAGGTGCCACATCGAACTTCTGGCTCTGGCCAGAAAAACACCGCGATGGGAGACAGCAGCTCTGCACGTCGGGGGCACAACGGCAGCAGAGCCCCACCGCAGCTCTGGGGCTGCAGCGCTGCACAGATCCTATATTTATTATTGATCTGGCGTTTAATTCTGCAGGCGCCGGAACAAAGGCCCTTACGATTGTAAATGCATGCTTCTGTGGCACGTGCTTTAATTTTAAAAAGGATATATTTTTTTTTTTTTCCCCAAAAAAAGATCCTGCATATTAAAAGGACATCAACTCGCAGAAAGTCACACATTTTCCCCATGCAGTTACCGAGCTCCAGAAATATCACCCTGCACCCGCACCAAGAACATATGTGCATTTCTGAATTACTGCTTGATGGGGGACCCATCAAATGGAGGAAGGCCCTCCAACACGCTCGTGGCACTGGGGAATTGCTGGGCTGCCGCAGTCTGGAAGGCAAGAGGTTCAGAATGGAGCTGCTCCGCCACACCGTGCTGCCGGCCGCTCCGCGCCGTACAGAGCGAGTTTGTGCCACGCCATCGCCACCAGCACGGCTCTGCAGGCTGCCCACACGTGAAGCGACGCGGCGGGCAGCACGGCCCGCTCTGCACGAGGCCCACGCCTGAGCTTTGCAGACTGCACTGCCAAACCCAGACCAACGTTTTTATTACTCATTAAAATCTGTACAGCAACACCTGATCCAAGCCGCTTGCACGTTCGGCTCTGGACTCCCAACATTTCGTTTGCAAATCTGCAGTTCTGTCCCGGATTTATTTCCAAGTGCGCCGCGCTCCGGGCCACTCATGGAAACCAGAACAGAACCTTCAGCAAAGCACTCCATTTCCCTGCATTGTGGCCTTCAGGGGTGAGAAACAGTGAAAACAGCAAGTCTCAAGGAAAAAAAACAGCCGAGCTGTTCACTGCTGCCTTATCAAAAGTGAAATATATCAACACATCACAAAATACCTGTCGTATCGTGTGCCGCGCCATCGTACGGCTCAACGCAGGCAAGAGCGAGGTGAAGCACAAGCGCACCCAAATCCACCCAATTTCACGGGCACTGGAGCGCGGGCAGAGAGCAGCAGCAGCAGAGCAGGGCCGGTGGCTCCCGGGAGCCGTTCCACCTCGCTCTGCTCTGCGGCCCTTTCTACCATAGAAATGCTCTCGTGTTCCAAAACTGAGCTCCTACCGGGGAGCTGCGAGGACAGCTCAGTGACCGTCAATTACTAACAAATTAAATGTTCTTTCAAAAAATTCCCAGGAGGCTGTGGGCAGGTGGACGCCGAGAAACCGTCGGCCGCTTTGCCTTTCAGCCCCAGGTGAATCATTACTGAAATGACAACTGCCTGACCGTGCCGAGTCCTGACGCGGGGCAGGGCTTGTAGCGAGCCCTGCGATGGTCACAGCTACGGAGGAGAGCCAGCGCGCCTGCTGCAGGAGCACCTGGGCTTCCAGAACTTCTCTTTGCATTGCAGGAAGGCAGGGAACTGCACGGCTTCCCAGAAAAGAGAAGTGCTGCACAGCTGTCTGGAATTAATGCTCGGGCTCATTAGGAAATTCCTGTAAAAACAAAGACGATATCCGGCCAAACCCAAACCAGTTTTTATCTTTTTTTTTTTTTTTTTTTTAAATCCCAAATTCAAACTCCAATTTTTTTGATTTTTTTTCACGGTTTGCAAAAGCGGGGGATTATTTCTCCTCCTCCCCCGCAGAAGCACTCCGGAGCCGGGATCTCTGCTGCAGCCTGCAAGGGCGGTGCAGGACTGCGCTCCTCCAGATGAAACACTGCAACAGGGAAAAAATTACTCTGCTTTTTTTTTTTTTTTTTTTTTTTTCCTCTCCCTCCTTTTTTCCTTTTCTCCCAGACAAACAGCCAAGCTGCTGCTTTCTCATAATTCGTTCAATCCCCCTTTACCCCTCAGAAACAGTGGCTCATTTCAGACACGTCGCTCCCAGGCCTGATCTGCAGAGCCGGAGCCTTTGGAACTGAACAGAAAGTTGACGGAGCGCTCAGCTTTCCCGCGGCCGCGCTCAATGCCTTACCCCAGGTGCCCCGTGATTCCCCATGATCCAATAAACACGTATAAAACCCATCGTGGGCTGAGATACAAAGGCCGCTCCCCCTTCATTCAAAGAACAAAACCTTCTCCCTCGGTCCATTCAAGACCCCATTGCTTTCCATTCACCCCAAATTAAAAAAAATAATAAGCTTTTATCCGTCTCTCCCCGAGGAAAAACATACAAATAAACCTTACAGAATCCTCCACCATTTTGGTTTTCCTTTTTGATTTTTGTACGGCAGAAATACACTTAAGTCAGATACCAGCCCGCAGACTCCTAAATACAAGCGCTCTCACTGCAGCCAGCAGCGCCTTCCCCACAGGGATCTCCAGCTCCTCACCAGTGCCAAAATTACTGCTCCGTGTGGGGGAAGACCTCTGTCTGTCCGCACTGACCAAGGGCCCCGGCTCCCTGTTGTAACAATAACTGTGAATACACCATGCAGACTCAGTGAGTGCTCAGCGCCTGGGAGCAGCGCCACAGAAACCCGTCTGCAAAGAGCTCCGTGAGCCAAGGGTAAAGCTCAACCGGCTGCAATCCGTCCTGCTGGCCAGGGCCGAGATCACTGCCTGCATCCCGGCCCCGAGCAACCACCAGTGCCCTCGTTCGTGCAGCTGCTGACTTCTAAAGCAAACGCTGTGCTGGCAGAATTAAAACGCCGTGTGCCTCAACAACTCAGCGCGGCTTTAACTTCCTCTGCCCTTCTTCCCCGTTGACACATTTCCTAGGATTTCCTACGCTGCTGTCTCAGCGCCACCAAGAAAGTCTCCGAAGTTGCAGATTTTGAGCTGAGCCCAGAAACACAGACTGAGTTCGGGGGTAAAAAAAAAAAATATATAATAATAATAAATAAATAAAGAGAACCAATCGCAGCAGGAGGCTCTGCACATGAAACAAAAAAGCAGCACCATCTTGAGCGGGCTCTCAGTGATGTCTGCGCCGCACAGAAAGGAAACAAAAAGCTCTCCAAAACGCAGGAATGAACCTATCTATTCAGATTGCTTACAGGTGACATTACACCATCTGCTCGGGCAGTCTGCCTGCACAAAGGGAAAGGATAGGAAAAGGGAAGCCTGGCGCGCTTTAAAGAAATAGTCGCGCAAAGAACACAAACGGCTCCCGGCAGCAGCGCGCATTCGGTTTCAGCGCGCCACAAAAAGTTCTCAAAAATCGGAGGGGCTGCGCGAGCTCGGGGGCAAAGAGGGCACGGCGCCGAGCCGCCGAGGCCCCGCGCAGCCCAGCTGCATCGCGGCGCTGCGGGCGGAGCGCACGGAGCGGCGGGGCTGCGCAGGCGATGCTGCAGGCGGCGGCGCGCAGCTGGCGGGGCCCATGTGCGGGGCTGCCTGCGGCCCGAGCCGGGCCGGGCTTCTCCCGCTGGAAGGTGCGAAAATCGCGCTCTGCGTTCCCGGAGCGTCCCGGCGGCGCGGCCCTGAAATGGGAGGCAGGGAGCGGAGATGGGCGCGTGAGGATCCGCGGGATTCGGGCGCCGAACGGCACCGCCGAGGTCGGAAAGGAGCCCTGGAGTCACCGCGTCCAAACCCGGTCCCCGGGGCCGGGGCGTCCGTGGAGCGCTCCGACCGCCGGCAGACGTGGGGTCGCCGAGGCGAGGGCAGGAGAGAAGAGGCCGGGCGAAGCGCTGGGCTTCGCAGAGGCAGTCAGGTGTAATGGAAATGGGAAACAGAGAAGGGGAGAAAAAAACTTTCACAGTGGTCGGCGCGTTCTGCAGCGGAGTTAGGAAGCACGAAGTTGCGCGCCCAACTTCTGCAGAGGGATGGCTGCTTTTCTTCCCTCCCCTCCGGGGAGGGGGGGCACGGGGGCCAGGACTTTAAAGAGTTAAAGGCTCCCTACCATTAATTTGCATCTGGTGCTTTTAGTGTGTGTGTGTGTTTTTTTCTTCCCTGAAAAGTTGGCAGAGCTGCCGATTTTCCATAATGCAAGCATTTGGGAATTGTGAGCGGAATGAAACCGATCCAATCTCCTGACTGCGACATGAATTTTCATTAATTACAACCTTGTCAGCAAAAGCATTATCAAAGCTGAATATGAAAATGCTAATGAGTTCTCATTTGCATATTTTTCTTTGTTGGAATGTCATTAATTATTACATTTTATGATGATGAATGCAGCTGTCGAAGCTCTCCGATGCATAATTAGCCATCAGAATGCCAGGAGCCGATCAGCATTTTTGGGTAAAAGGGAAAAAAAAAAAAAAAAAAAAAAAAAAAAAGAAGTAGGAAAAAAAAAAAAAAAAAAAAGCAGCAACCAAATTTGACTCCGAGCTGCACACCGAAGCGCCGCAGTTGGCGCTGCCTCCGCCGCCAGCACCGCGCCGCGCCGAGCGGGCATCTCCTCCTTCCTAAAACATTATTTGGTTTTTGCCGATGGTGCGCTTCTACAATTGGAGCAGCTCTTAATAAAAAAAAATCGTTATTCCAGCTTAATTAATGCCACGCTTAATTATAACACCATGATGTCAGCGGTTTTAATTAAGTATTGGCTCAGTTACAAAGAACTCCTCGCCGCAGTAAGAGTCACTATCGGCGGGGCTGTGCCGCGCTCCCCGCGCCGCGTCCCCCCAGCCTGCGGCCCGGCCCCACGTCGGCCAGGGAGCCAAACGTGGCCGAAACGGCCCCAAATAAAGAGAAGTGCTTCCACGGCTCGCCGCCCGCGCCGCCTGCCAGCTCACCTCCTTGACCACTTTTCTGAGCTAAAGTGTAAGTGAAGATGACAAAACATAGCTCATCCTCTCCCAGCCGCTGGGAACGGTGTTTATAAGTAAAAAAAGAAAAACAACACGGAGCAGATGGGACCATTACACATGACCAAACCAATCAATCACAGATGAAGGGCCCAGGTGCAGCGCAGCCGCGCAACAACGCACCATTTCACAGTCTGTCAGACACATACACATGGTCGTACATGAATGACCCTCCGCGGCTCCCCCAGGACCTCATCTGGAGCGCGGCTCCCTCTCGCCTGCCTCCGCTCCGACTGACGTCTTCATAATCGCCCTGGCTTGGCGCCGCGGGGAGGGGAACGGGGGACGGGGATGGGAGCCCCGGCCCCGCCGGCCACTGGGGCACAGGGTCTGCTCGTGCCCTCCCTGTGCGGCTTTTGGAAGGAGCTGAAAGGGGAAGGCGGCGAGGAGGGAGTGCATCTGAGCTCGGAACGGACGGCGAGCGCGACCGCGGCCAGAAAATGCTGCTGGACATCAGGGCTGAGGCACCTGCTGGTGCCACCACCACGGCGCCCCGAGGCGCTCGGCTGGACACGGATGCCGGGGCTCGTGCCGGTGCCACGGCGCGTGAAGGTGCCATCCGCTGCAGTGACCCGTGCCCTGGGTGCTCCGCTGGACATGGAGGTTGAAGGACACACCGGTGCCACCACCTGTGGTGCCCCAGGATGCTCCTGGAGCCATCCGTCACCTCAAAGGATGGATGCCAAAGTGGGGCTGGGTTCCCTGCTGAGGTCCCCCTGGCCACGCCACTGCCGTGTGCCCAGCAGGCCGGGCGCTGCTGCAGGATGCAGGTGACAGGAGGGACCCTGTGTTACCATTCACAAAGTAGCGGGCGGCTGCGTGGAAGGAGAAGGAATCCAAGTAATTGCACCCAACAAATCACATGGCTTAGCAGGAACGGGAAGAAGGATGGCTTGTGCCAGCGAGCTGAGCTGGAAGAAAGCTGTTTCTACACGCAGGGAAAAAAATACCAAGTATCCAAAGGCACAGCTCCCTGTCCACAGATCTGCTGTCTGTGCCATCCCACCCTGCCATAAAGGCTCACCCTGCACTCCATCCACAGCCTCCACCACCCAGAGCCTCCACAGCTTTAGCCCCCAAAACGAAACGCTCACTTTTTCACCGTTGGACAGATTCTGTCATTCCTCTGTAGCATGCTTGAACTGCAGCAGCCTGAACTGTGCTGCATTAATAACATTTAAAAAAAAAATAGTGCAAAGGACACAAGGAAGAAATTAGGGAGGCTGAGATAAAAACGTCCAGCTGAAAGGAAGACGAAGCCCGTCTATTTAACTGCAGAGATACAGAAGATGTTCTTGTCGCACTCACCTGATGGAAGGTCTTGGCCAGGCAAACACCCAATGAACTGCATTTAAAGCCTGAAAATACGTTGCAGTCACAAGGCACAAAAAAGGGCTCGCTCAGAAATAAACAAACCAAACCTTTCAGCTTTATCTCAGCTCTCTGCTGTCACGCAGGATGGTCAGGGTCTCTTTACATATGCTTTCGGATACGCACTTTCATTTGTACAGGATTACTGCAGAGTGACCAAGCCCTTTTTTGGCAGGTTTTGACAGGCAGTAGGAATAAAGGTTCGAAGGGGAAATTCTGATGGAACATCTACCGAAGCCAAGGTATATCTCCTACCTGCTTCTCTGTCCAATACGTCTTTTCTCAGCTCTTATGCAAAGTCTTGAAAAACACACGACGCATCTCCTAAGCAATGTTTCCAAAGCACCTACCTCCAGCCTTGGATCGTGTTCAAATCTGCAGGGCACAACTCATTTCCCAGCACCTCGTTGTCTTTCATCTCCTTATTAAGAGAATTTTTTCCCCCATTCTTCTCATTAGGACCTTGCAAATGCTCACCTATCATATCTCCCAGAAATTCTTATGCTCCCAGAAGTGCCCTCCCGTTTTATGCTGTCTACCTGTGCTCACAAAACTTCACTCCGTAATGCCAACACCCATCACACCTATTTAGATTTCCTACTGCCATACAGAAAAAAAGAGTCAACTTGCACTTTGCACAGCCTTCCTTCCCTTCCAACCGACAGAATCCACACATTTGCACTAATAAATTTGTCTTTCCCGGATCAGAAGAAACGGCAGTACAAAAAGCAGATGTGTACGCCGCATTCTTTCAAATTAAATTTCCAAAAAGCTGAGCGTGCTCCAGCTCAGGATCAAAGGCACTAAAAAGCCACCTCCCCCTCCTCCCAGCACAATCACGGAGATCCCACTCCTTTCGTTGCGCTGGGAACAACAGGTGAACCTTCAGCACTGAGAATTGAGGAGCGGGCGCCGCTCTGGGGTCCAGCCCTCCTCCCCAGCCTCGCGTTGGAGAGCAGGTGATGCTGCAGGCTGCTGGCATGGCCGGAGAGCAGCAGAGCCCTCGCAGCCTCAGCATGGAGAGAGGCCAGGGAGGGCGCGGGGATCTCACAAGCTCAGGTGTTGTCAGAAAGTTACGAAAACGCAGCAGCTGCCTGGCTGCCTCCGAAGAAAGAAGAGCACAGACTCAAAAGCACAGAGGAGATATCAAAAAATAATACGTTTTCAAGAAAAATGAATGCCTACCCTCTGGTATCGTCCACAGAGCATGCGGAATGGCGAACCGAGGCCCGCAAAGCAGGAGGAAATTCAGGACTTCTGACCTGCCCACCAGCCAGACTTAGGGCAAACACAGAAACGCTCCCATTTCTCTCTGATGACAGCACCCGGCTCTGCTGCGGGCCATTAAGACACCCCTACCACACTTGCTCTGGATTTCTGCACAAAGGCCTCATCACATCTGGCCTCTGCTCGGCTCAGCACCGCCATCCTCTCTGTCGCCAGGCCAAGCACCCCTGTGCCATCCCTCGCTCTTCCAAAAGGATTCTCTGCAACCCAATCTGCACTGCAGCAGCCATCCTGGCTTCCCCCCCTTTCCAAACGGGGCAGTTCGCACAGCTGATGGCCGTCTCAGCCCATGCCCGCATGGCCCCCTACATGCCTGTGTCATTTTTACACTGCACCTAAATCTGGCTGGGCTGATCAGTACATCAGCACTAAAGACAATCTCCAGCTGTGCAATAAGCCCCATCCACCCAACCTATGCAACTATGTGAGACACACAAGGATCCATCATAAAATCCACCTCTGCTCTGGTTTACCTGCCCAGCTGGATGCAACTCCCACTCACACAGAATCACTCTCCTGCACCAATACCAGAGCCAGGGACTCTTGACTCACAGCATCACCAAGGCTGGAAAAGACCTCTAAGATCACTAGGTCCAACCCCAGCCCACCCCACCGCTCCCACTGACCACGACCCTCACTGCCACATCTCCATGGTACTGGGACACCTCCGGAGCCAGTGAGCCACCACCAACCTGGGCAGCTGTGCCGGGACATCACTGCTCCTCAGGAGATGAAATGTTTCCTAACGTGTGCACTGAATCTCCCCTGGCACAGCTTGAGGCCATCACCTCTCATCCTGTATCTCTTATCTCAGAAAAGACGCTGACCCCCACCTCGCTACAACCTCTTTTCAAGGAATTGGCCCTTGGTTCTCTGGGTGATCCTGAGGAGTCACAGCTTCCTACCCGTAGGTGAGCAAAATCCACCTGCAAAACCAACCCTGACTGCCACACCAGCTCCTCCTGTCCGCTCCACGGTCACGCTCCTCATCTCCTCCCGTCCCTCATCCATCTCCACAACAGAAAGATCAGATGATGCTGAAGGTGAAGAAGTGGACTAACTTCCACCTTGCTCAAGCACTGCAGGGGAAACGGATTCACCCAGAACCCCTGGGGCAACACAGCAAGGAGACCTTGGGAAAGCCCCCAGAGATCACACGTTCCACCCATCCTGTGCATGGGGCGAGAGGACACGAGAAAGCCACCTCTCCCCCAGCAGAGTGTTAGCGAGGCTCCGCTCATCAGGGCGCCCGCAATGCTTGTCGATCCTCGGGATTTTAATCTCGCTGGTATGCGAGCACATCAAAGCAACAGGATGCGCTGTGCAGGCCAGAGCTGTGCTCACAGTCAGCACGTGCACCCAGGGACACCGGGAGGAGAGCTGGAGGTGGGGGAACTGATGAAAGAGCGGCAAAGAGGGAAGTCTGCAAACGAGAAAAGGAATGTGAGAGCGCAAGCGGAGCAGAGAGAGCGCATGGCTTCATTCAACCCCTCTAAATTCAGAGGGAAGAACAAAGAAGCAGGAAAGACTGCAAGGGCTGTAGGTGGAAAAGAGGGAATGGGCTCCATATTGCTCTGCCCTTTTTTTCCCTTCTCTTTTTCTGATTCCTTTACCTTCCTGAGTGTTCTGCTCTGCTGACTCTTCTGTCCTTCATTATCCTCTTCCCTGTTATTTCCCTTAAAACTGGCAAAAATTACCAACTGCACAGGCGTTAAAACTGGCTCCGATTCCAAATATAAGCCCAAATCTAGGCCAGGGGTATATTTGGCAAATACAAATCCTTGCCAGATTTACACAGCTCTAATAATAAGGTGACAAGAACCGTGCACAGGATTACGGATGTGGCCTCACTCATCCCTTACAAAGTGCCAGAACAGTTTCCTTTGACTTTTATTCAACCTTTGCTCACGAATCTCAGACCATTAGCTCCAGAAAGCAAACAAACAAACGAACAAACAAAAAACAACAGAAACCCATGCTCCTGTTTCATTTTTGGGTGAAGGTTTACGTGCACCACTTTCCATCACCCCTCAGACCTGCCTGCCTCCATTGAACACCAGCACCTATGCAGAGCAGTACAGCATCCTAGTAACTACGGAGTCATTAAGTTTGGGAAAGACCTCCAAGACCACCAAGTCTCACCCAAACGCCCCTTACTCCTCGGTTTAGGCAGAATCCTAAATCCTCACCATGCTCCCCTCACCCAAACGGGCCCAGGACAAACCCAGCTCCCCAGCCGTGCCCAGCAGCCACCAAAGCCCAGCCCGGTTTCCCACTCGGCACAGCCTCTCTCCGGTGTCCCTAACAGAGCGCAGCAGATTCACTGCCTTCCTGCCCTCCTTATCCTGCACGGCTGGCCAGGTGCAGGGGACATCTCCATTCCCAACACCTGCCGAGCTCTGCACCCTCCCCACCACCAGCTTTCCCCAAGCACCCACCAACACACCTTTCCTCCCTCTCCCCCCCTTTTACCTTTCACTCCCCACCCCGCATTTAAGTAATCGTTTTACTCTGTGTTTTATGATCTCAAAAGCATTGAGAGCAAACGACAGAGACGGCATCACGCCGATCCCTGTGATGCCACAGGGCTGCATTCAGATGCTCCTTTGCCCGGGTCCATCTGCAGAGCTGTGGCCAAAGCTGTGTTTTAAGCCGCCTCCCTTTAAAGTGCAGCTCGCTCCTCTCCATTCTGTATCATCAGCAAATCTCATTACATGATGGAAGAAATATGTGGGCTCTTATGAGAGAACAAGTCTAGCTTCAAAGCCAAGTCCATTCCCAACATGTTACAGGTGTGCACCACATGAGCAGGCACAGAGGCTGCAACTGTTCAGGGTGTGATGACAGCTCCATATAACGTGATCAAAAACATTTCACATGTTAGAAAAAAAATCAAAAGTTAAGACAGAGAATTGCTCCGCCGTACAGAGAGGTGAAATCTCGTCAAACAAAACATAGTGGGAAGGACAGCCTGGCGACACAGCCTGGTCCGAGCACATCCTGCTGCCCGCCGAGCCTGCTGGGCTCCCCTGGGGGAGGGGCTGCAGGGACCCCCTGGGCTGACCCCAGTTTGGGTACAGAACTTATGGTCTGCCTTCGGAATACAGAGAGAAGCAAAAAGACACAGCGGCTGGAGCCCCATCGTGAATCCAGCAACAAAACAGCACAAAGCAGGCTTCCAAACGGCAGGGATTTGGGCTGTGCTATAGGTATGGAAAATGTTGACTCACAGCATGGAAAGCTGATTTTTGACTTAAGAGCAGAAGGCTGGAGTTCTTCTACAATGGAAGCCAATCCCAGGTGAACGTCCGCAAGTCTAACACCAACACAACCCGGCCTAACGGACAGAAGAAGCTGTGAGCGTTACTCCTTCCCATAACCACTACTGCTCTGACAGCTTTGGGTTTTCTGCAGCTTCCAGAAGGGGTAAACTGAGACCACACTGAGCAGATTTAGGATTCTGCCTCAACTGAAGAACAAGGAGCACGATTCCCAAGAACCATGGGGATGTGGCACTGGGGGATGGTGGGGACGGGTCTCGGTGGGACTCAGCGGTCTAGGAGGTCTTCTCCAACCTTAGTGACACCATAGCTGTACAGATGCTGTTTGGAGCCATAGGAATCACAGAATCACAGAATTGTAGGGGTTGGAAGGGACCTCTAGAGATCATTGAGACCAACCCCCCCTATATCAAAATGCCAATGGGTGGATGGCTGCAGGTGATAGGCTCCATCTCTGAAAGCACGTGAGATTTCCCACCCACACAGCAGGGATTATGAGAATTTATCAGCTATTCAAAGATTCCTCTGCAATCCCTTGCATCCCAAGAGCTGCCACTGCCGCGGCTGGTGGCAGAATTGAGCATATGCCACGGAGTCAAACAGGCACACCTAGCAGCATCCACGCTGCTGCACATCTATGGGATGCTTCCACAGAGATCAGCCTTAAGAGAAAGCTCTGTGCAAATCCAGGTCAACTTCTGGGAGCTTCATCAGCCCACCAACCACACTGCTATTCCTCAGCCCTCAGCATCTCCCAGATCTCGCCACCAGCGAGGCGGCACGGAGGCAGCAGCAGGTGCGTCTCCTTGGGACGAGTAGCAGAGCCACAGGGATGCACAGGCTACAGGTCGAGGCAGGAAGGGGAGAGGAAGGCAGAACTGTCCCTGCTGAAACCTTTGCCCTGCAGCTGCAGGGATGAAAAACGGGCAGAGAAAATGTTCCGGCAGCTGCGTTTGGGAAGGTGAGAACCCCTCTCGGGACAGAAGAGTCTGGACTTCTGAAAAAGCTTTCCAAAGGACTGGAAGGAAACTGCTGCCTGGTGGGATCTGAAACTGTTTGATCTGGATTCTTTTTCTGAAGTACCGCAAGGTTTTAAAAATAAGTGTTTTGCTGAATCAGCTCGGTATCCGAACGTTACAGATCGCCTCCACCAGATGGACAACCCAAGTTCAGCTCCAGCCTGCTTCTTCTTCCACAATCCACCAAACACTGTTAAATTTTAATTGCTGCTCTTCCACCATACAAGACCACAGGTCCTCAGCACAGTCGTGCAGCGATTTAACTCTGTGTGAAATATCCTACCCGCCGCCTCCCACGGGGTTTGCAGTTTGCTGCCGAATGGAGATCGAGCATCCTGCTTTTCCTCCAACTTCAACAACGGCTACTGCCAGCCAACCCTATAGGCTTCACTCCTGCGGATACACCAGAGCCCAACCAATGCAATAAACTAATTAATCCGGGTCAGGAAGAGGCACGAGAACGTCTGACAGCAAAGCTGGGTGGCCTAAAACGCCTCTGACCAACGCCAGACTCAGCAGCAGGGCTGGCAGGACAGCGCACCGCAACGGACGTCCGCCATTCACCAACACGACGCTCAGGCAGGGTCGCATCCTGCAGGCCGTGCCCCAAGAACAGCACGGCTTCTGAGCCGTCAGGAGAGTGGGAAAGAGCAGCAGAACAGAGGAATGAGCGCTTTGCAGGCCCAGGCTCAGACCGGCCGAGTGTCAGCTCGGAAGCGAGGCTGAGTGCAGTGCCAAGCCGCCGACGGCGCGGACAAACACGGAGCTCCTCTCAGGGCACCAGAGCGGGCAGCAGAGGACAGTAAGGAATGGAAGGCAGAGCTGGTTGGGGCGGGATTTTTTTTCCACAAATAAATATTCCTTTCTCTTTTCTTACTTAAGGATTCCACGACGGCTCCTCTCTAGTTTAATCCAACTACTGATGTTCTCGCCCACCGTGTGATCACCCATTCCGGAATAATCCTTATTTCCTTCAATATTTCTTGACTCTCTCCTGGGAAATCTATATCTGATTCTGGCATCTGTTCCCCATCCTCTTTTGTGAACACTGAGGCGAAAAATCCATTTATTTTTTAGCAGTGTCTACATCATCTGTCAATAAATTACCCTTTCCATCTCTAAGAGGTCCTAAAATCAGCTTTTCTGACCTCTTCTTCTTTATGCACCGCAATAATCTTTCGTGATTATTTATCTTAACCTCACACACAGTCTTCCTTCCCTCTTTCCATCTTTGCCTGGTATTACTGTTCCCAACCCTCATTCCACGCATTCTCCCGACAGCACTTGATGCTTTCCACCTTACATTCTTCCTTCCTTTCCCACATTACCTTTTACCGCGGCTGTTCACCCACATTAGGCTGCTGCCTTCCTTCCCATCACAGTATTTATTCACAGCACAACCGTGCAGAATATTCTTGCTACACTTATCTCTCAGTTGGTACCAGCTCCCCTTCACGTTGTGTATTTACACAGCACCATCTTCCCCTGTGAAAAGAAGTTCTAATATGCAAAGCTGAATGTGAGCTATTGCTAAGAACACGGCAGTGGCTCGGTTTGCACGCCTGCCTGGTTGTGCTTTGTGCTATCAGTAAGTCACCAGCGCTCAGACACCGACACCCTGAAGTTTTACTCATTTTCTCATTTTTTGTCTCTCCTGGTTTTTTTTAATTATTTTTTGCGTTGTTTGACTAACTGAAGTGGGGAATGATGAAGATTGCTGCCACCGGGCCATCCCCAAATAGCAGCTCCTTCGATGAGCTCGCCCTCCAGATCTTCATCTCTGTTCTGGGTGCTGCTCCCAAACGCGGGGGACCCGCAACCTCAGCCAACCACAAATCCAGGTCAAAGTTGGCTCTGGAATGGATTCCCTGGCTATAAGATGGATGCAAGTGGTAAAACTAGAAGAAAAAAAGACACTGCTGGAGGGCATGTTTGGAGTTTGGCTGCTTTGTGCACCACTGCTGGGCATTTTTAATTCTAGTGATACGTAACAAATGAAGATATGAACAGTAGGAAGTATGTGAACATTTGATATAATCAATAAGTATTTAAATAACAATTTAAAAAATGCTTGTAAATCCTTCCTGACCTAACGACACAGTTTTCTCATCCCAGAATTAATCAAAACCGCTCTTCCCAAATAATTCACACTGTATGCGCACACAAAAAATGGCCCTTTTCAGTGTTTGGCAGTTAATTTCTTCTTTAGCACATCTGGTCGGCCGTTTGCTCCCCAGAATATCCTTATCACTTTTAATTCTGTTCTCTTCTTAGAACTATCGGATACGCTTACGGCCGCCCCCACGTACAAAAGGTCTGCGAAATGAAGAAACACATCGGAGCGCTCTGATTTTAGTTAAAAAGAAATATCATCTAATTAAAGGGCCGATGGTTCCCGTTAAAGGCGTGCTCCGTATCTTTTCATTTCACGTGGTACGAGGATCAAAGCACGGCCCTGCTACACCATCAGCCCGGACAGTGTGAGAGCCGGTGCTGCCCTTAACGCAGACCATATGGCAAGACGTATCGACGGGCACGACGCGGCGCAGGGCTGCGCTCTCCTGTCAGGCCTTCTTCATCATTTCCACCGGAGCTCTTTTATATTTGATTCCGCATGTTCTGTGCATCTGACCATACGCGCGGCTCCGGAGCTGAGCTGCAGAGCGGGGAGGGCGGCGCAGCCAAGCAGCCCTGCGAGAGGGGATTAAAAATGCAACGACGGGAGCAGAAACGACTTCTTGTTACACAGCCACGCTGCCTCCCTGCAGAAGCCAATGACATAACGCAGTCTCCCGAATGTAACAGAGGTTGAAGTCTGCCCCAGCCATACGTACGGTGGTTGAGCCGGCCAACAACGTGCTCCAAAGCTTTGCCTCCGAGCCCCCAGTGCCACCGAGGGAAGGTTTGGCCACCGCTGGGCGCACGCGGCCGTGGCTTCACCTGCTTTTGCGCTGTAGGGAACACGACAAGGCCTACCAAAAGCAGTCGCCCCAATTTAGCAAAAGCTTCATTTGGTTGAACATCTTCGCGCGCTGGGAAGCTCAGACTGAAGGTAAGCACAGGCTCAAAATGATTATTAATTATCCAGCTAGCTCGGCGTTGCTTTACACATTCTGTGCCTTAACTAGAGAGCAGAACAAAACCATTGTTTTTGCCTGCTTAACCGACCATGACTGGAGCTATGTAAATGACCCAGTAATTCAACAAATTTGTTTTGTTTCACAGATTTTCCCACATGTATGCTCTCCAGCTGCAATGAAAACCCACCCCACATCCAGGCCAGCGTGTCCTGCAGGAGCCTCCACCTCCACGGCCACCGGCAGCCCCGCACACAGCGAGGAGACTCACCCACACCCCCAGCCCAGGCTTTTGTTCACGGTGCTTTTTTTGCCTTTAAATGTGCCTACCAGCGGTTGTCTTGGCGAGGTGAGATTCAGCAGAAATTGAATTTTTTCCTCCCTATGAATATTTTAAGGAAGTCACTTATACGTTTCTTTTAATGCTCAAACAGGTGTGAGCTCAAATTCCCTCTGCCGCTAATATCAGCTCAGCTGGAGAAGAGCAGCAAATGCTTATTTGAAAGCCAAACGAAGTTCATCTCTATAAAGGGCAGAAGCTCATTAACCATTTGGGTGCCTTGCAGCACACGCGCTCCAGCCCTGCCATAATGTGGTTGCAAAGCAGAAAAAGGCAGGAGCGCACAAAAGCAGTGCCTCCACTCATCCTGTGTGCAGCACAACCTGCCCAGCAGCTCCTGCTCTGCACCTGCCCCATCAGAGGGCTCCAATGCAGCCCTGCAGCAGCAGCGGGAACTGCACAGCCTCACACCGCAGCCTGGGGCTCGGTGGCCCCACTGCCACCCCATTTCCACTCTGAGGCTGGGCAGGCTCGGCTTGCATTTTGCCAACACACAGTTCGGTGCAATCTGCACCCTGAATGCCTGTCAAAAGCACCCGCAGCTCAGTGCAAAACCTGCATAACTGTGTTACCCCACGCCACGCTATGCAGAACACAACGGACACACACAACAGCTCCTGAAAAATGCCTGGACTTGTTTGAGAACAAAATACAGCGGAATGTAAACTTCACCGAAAACTATGTAGTACAAAATAATATTTCAATTCTTTGCTCGGTGCGCAGACATTAATTGCCACAGTCTACAGTTTCTATTTATACATCTGCTGTTCCTTCCCCAAATAAATCGAAATGTCCTTGTCCTTTCTTCTCTCTGGGGCTGCAACAGAGGTCCAGGCCTTAACTCTTGGCTGGAACGTGCAGCATTCCTGCCCTTGTCCACAAGATGCTTTTTAGCACGGACTTTTCCTGATACCTTTGTTCACACGCAGGTAAGCCATGAGAGCAGCAGCAGGCACAAGGCAGCAGGATGAAACACCCGCAGTGCTCTACACAAAGCCTTTGTCAGGTCCCTTTCCAGGCTCCTGTGGAAAGGGTGATTTTCACTGTGCTTATCACAGAAAAGGGAACTGCTGCATCTGAGCTGCGAGGCTCTCGGTGCTGGCACCCTGCACAGCCACACTCACAACTGTTGCTTGCAGTTATCCAGAAGCACTTCTGCTTTCTTGTGTACAAACCGCCAAAAGGGATCCAGAAAAAGGGGCAGGGAGAAATCCTCTGCAGCTGCAGCCACATAAGAGGGGAGGGAACCGCCGGCCCTCACCTGCAAGCAAATTTAGACACACGGCCGCTGAAAAACGGCACGCATCATGTCTGCAATGAGCTGCTGCTTCACAACACAGCCCTTGAGATGTGTTTGCAGGAATGCCCCACTTGGAGAACACCCGACGGGGGGCACTCATTCCACTGCTCAGCTCCGGTTTTGAAGGTTAGAGGCTGAGAAATATTGGTGGGAGAAACAACTCAAAACCGGCTCAAAAAAATCCAACGGGCAGCTTTTGTTGGACGCACGTCTACTTGAACAACCACCTCTCAGACATTCCAGCCACCTCCGTCAGCCTCCTGCTCTCACACAGGGCTGGGAGGAACACAGCCAGGCTGCCAGGCACTGACACTCGTGCAGAACCCAGCCGGTGGTTGGAAGCAGAGCTGAGTGCGTCTCAGGGTGAATGCAACCATACGACCAAAAAAACCGAGGTGCCACATGCAGTCCTGCCTGCACACAACCAACCCACGCCTCAGCTCGGCCCTGGCAGCCAACGCCAGCCCTGTGCACCTGGTTTCCAGCTCCTCGGCAAGGGCACCGCCGGCGCTGGGCGGTCAGGCTGGGCGGTGGGACCGCTCTGCTCCAGGTCAGAGCTGCTACAGATAAATATAGCGGCACCGCTCGCATTCCCAGCGTGTTTTCCATCCGCAAACACCGGACCACGTCAAAGACCTTCCTGTAGGGCCACTCCGGTTTCCTCTGGGGACTGGGCACCCACATACCTGAGCTGTGGGGTCGCATCGCACCCGCAGGTTCCTCGCTGCACCAGCACAGCTCTTTAAACAGAAACCGGAGCCTCGGATTTCCGGTCCTTTGGTTTCTGAAGGCTTCTCCTGACCTTTACAGTTACAGGATTCAGACTTGCTGCTGCCGCAAGTCACCTCAGTCGGCGCTACCGCCAGACGGACGGCTGCAGATTTTTCTGGAGAACGGGTTTCTTGTGATTCCTGAAAATTCATCTTTGACTGCTATTCAGAAAAACGTCCCGTGCTTCTTCCCGTATGTCATATGGAATTTATTTCTGGCGCGTCTAATAGTCACGTCTCAATTCCTTCCCACCGCGGGCTGTCAGGCTCCTCTGACCCACACCCCATCCGCAGCACCAACCAACTGCACAGCACCGAGGGAACAGCAGCGCTACGGACAAACAAGCGACTGCTGAGCATGTGTGCCCACGCTGCGACGGCCAAAGGCAAGCAGCACAACGGAGAGACCATCAAAACCTTCCGCACTGAAAACTGCTGGGACACTTTCTGACATTGTCCTCCTTGTACCCCCACCCCTCCAGCTGCAAACGAGGACCTGAAGCCACCTGACACAACAGGAACGGTGCAAAAAAAGAATTAAAGCTCCCGACGTGCCAGGCGCTAACTGAGAAAATCAAAAATCTGCCAGGATGAAATGTAACCTCGTTTTAGGAAATCTTGAAATCATTTCTGCAGAAGGTTAAAAAAATAATAATCGGGCTGAGTCAGATACACAGCATGGAAAATTTCATCCCTAATGTTTATAGTTTAGCAATTGAAAGCAAGGCCTTATAATGCCGTGTTGGGTAAACTTAACTAATCTGCAAAAATTCCAGTTCTTATAATAACAGTAACTGAATCAAGGCCGAACAGATTAAAAGCAAATACCGCAGCAATATTCATACGGAGACGAGCGCTATCACAGCATTAAAAATAATATTAAAATTTGGCATGTACACGGAGTATCCAAGGAACTCAGGATGTTTTCCAGACAGTAATTTATCAAACCTTACAATATCCTCACAAAACACACGGCACGCATTCTTCAGATAAATAGAAAGGCTCCTTCCAACACCGTCCACCAGCAGCGCAGCCGTGCCGCCGGACTGCCGGCTCCCAGCCTCCAGCCCCAGCAGGGCTAAGCCGATTTGAGGCAGCAATTAGGAGGGAAGAAAGCCCAAGTCACTGCATCCATTCCTCACTTCATGCTTAGCAATAGAAACAGGCTTGTCTTTGCATACTACATCACCAGCCAGCTCCTACTGAAATCAAACAGTACGCATTCTTAAAGAATCTGAGAATCACAAATGTTGGAAGAGACCTCGGAGATCCTCCAGTCCAGCTGCCAATCCATCCCCACTGAGCCACATCCTCCCAAGGCTCAAAGCAGCGCCTCAACAGCCGCCTCCAGCACCGCAGGCAGCAGGCAGGGCAGGACTTCGGTATCGCATCACACCGCTACGAGCACCACAAGTCCTGCAGCTGGAAGGGAGAAGCACGCCGGCTTCAGGCTCCACGCTGCAGAATAAGAAGGCATTTACACTTTACTCTCCCCTGTTCCTATTTGTGCGATGCTCCACTTGTGTCAGGGCAAGCTCTCTCCCAGGCTGAGTGCTCCCCATCCTCAGACTGCGGCAGCCAGGACTGCCCCATAGCACATCCCTGTGTGCACAGCTGAGCTCAGCGAGCCAGCAGCTGCCACAGCACAGACACCAACCCAGCCTCTAGCCTCCAGCCTCCAGCCCAGGGGACTCAGGTCACTCTGCATGCCAGCAGCTCTCCCACAGCACCTGAAGCCTCCATCTGACCCCTGCAGCAAAGTGCTCCGCTAAGCTACAGGCAGCTGGAAACAAGTTACAGAGCACTGGAACGTAGCCTCACGTGCCAGTAAGGTGTCTGATGCAAGATGACAGAAAATGCTCAGCAAGGGAGTATGTGGAAATGGGGAGGGAGGAGAACCAGTGCTGGGTCAAGCGTAGCCACTGCCCCATGCAACACTGCTCTTTTCAGGCCAAGGAAGCACTCTGTGGTTACTCCCAAGCACATAAAAACACCCACAGAACACCTGGGCTTCAGGAGCACGCACGGTGAGCAGTGTTCAAACGCACAACAGTTCCAGGAGGAGCCTGAGGAACTGAGCACCATGCAAGCAGCACGGTGACTTCTGCTGCCCTGCAGGAAAGTCCATCTCAAAAATAACTAAAACACAACATAAGCCCTCAGGTGGGCACAGCCTGTCCGCAGGACATGGCCTCCACCAGCAGCCGCTCTGCAGGGCCGCAGCTGCAGCCCAGCAGTGCATGGGGCTCCAGGGCTTTCTGCTGCAGGCCAGCATGTGCTCAGCCCCCGACACGAGCACAAATCAGCGCAGAGAGAAGCCCAGACAAATGTTCTCAGCACAGCGCTGGGGCCAACCGCCTTCTCTAAAAGCAGCACATGGATAGAAGCAGCACGTGAAATCCAATGAGCTGCCTTTTAGTGCTTTCTGTAAAACTTAACATTAATCCCACAGCTATCTAGCCTGCTTCTGATTCAGCATTAGCAATAATAAATACTTACTCGCAAAGACAAGCCAGATGTGTTTAATCAATGCATCGATCGTGCTATTTAAAAGCAATAAAGCCAGGCCCTCCCTCGGCTGCTGCTTCCCTCTCAGGAGCAGCTCCATGGAAGGCAGCAGCACACAACAGCACCAGACCGAGTCGGGGCAGGTGATAATCAGAGGCTCTTCATCAGCTGCCAAGAGGAAGAGCATGAAGTGAACTGCACAGCCCACCTCTGCAGGCACAGTCCACGCAGCACCCGTGGTGCTGGGGACAGGAATGGAGCAGTAACACAACATATCTGGAAAAATGGCAGCTGGGGGTCAGGACGCCCTCATTAAGGTGCAACGTGCATCTTCGTGGCAGCAATGTTCAGAATCCTTCCCAAGTCACCAATGCAGGCGTGATCAGCATGATTTTGTAGACGTCTCTGTCAAGGCAGCACTTCATGAGCATCAGCCACCCCATCAGCAGCACTCGTGGTCCGTGGTCTAGTCTCAAACAGTAGAAATGGAGCTGAGCTTCCCCACAGCGTTTCCATGGGAGGAAAACATCCACACAGCCCTGTGTCCCCAGCTCCTCCAGTACCGACATCCTGCATCCAAGAACACAGCAGCAGCACCACGGCACCCACAGCACAGCCCCACCAGCTCTGCTGCCCATCCGGACAGATGAGGAGCAGGGCACCCAACTGCTGGAGAGGCAGGCTGAGCCGTGGCTGTGGGTTGCAGGAGGCAGGCAGCAGTCCCGGCAGCACACAGGCTCCTTTTCAGTCACACAGGCTTGCACATATAACAGCTGGTGTGAGCAGAGCGTTGCCGGCCATACTGCCAGCCCAAAATTCCAGACTGCATCAACAGGCAAAAATAAAGGTGCCTCAGGAAGACGCACCAGCAGGCCACCAACACGATCCCGGCTGACACAAGGGCTGCAGGAGACACCTCCAGCACAGAGTCCACCTCCAGGTGAGCAGAGGCCACGCAAACCACTCTGCTGGAGACCAACGGGACTTCCAAGCAACAGTGAGGATCCAGAATTTGTCACTGGAATCCCCAGGGTCCGAATTCCCTCTGACTCTGAACGCACCTCTAGAAAACAACTATTTCTTCAATCAGGCGAAACCAGTATTTTCACTGAGCAAAAACAATCAGGCAGGAATGAGGTTTTTCTGTAACCCAAGGGCAGGCAGAAGCGACTTTTAAGTTCTTCAGATCCAAATTAAAGGTTAAACTTGAAAGCGCCCCACGGCCCAGTGGGTTGCACAGAAGTGCATGGCTGTTTGTGAAGTGCCTTTGTGCACCACCTAAAGCCCCATGGCGTGAGTTAAGAAGGGAGTGTTGAAATTTCCATGCTTTTTTTGGCACGTATCGGAGCCTCTAAAACTGTTGTAACCATGTCGTGGATGTGAGTACGTACAAACGACTACAAGCTCCAACACTGCCCCATATGTTAAACAACTCACTAATATTTCCCAGTATTAAAAGACGAGGCATATTTCAGGGACGTATATTGGAGCTGAAGAATGATGTATCGCAGTTACAGCCCCATGTTTTCTTTGGCTCGCACTCAACCCTTTATAGCAACGCATTCGGTTCGTTCACTGACAGCCGCAGAAGAAGGGTGTGATCCTGGCCGGGCGCAAACATTACTAATATTTTTACATCATATATTTACTTTAACCGAACTCATTTATCAGCCGTAATTAAAAAAAAAAAGTCGCTATCACTGGCTTACAAGCAACTGCAGCCCCGCCGAACGGGATGCAGGGGCGTCACAGATTTCTATCGCAGGGGGTGACGAGGGAGAGGGGCAGCGCCGCGGGCAGAGCAGACCTGCTGCTCCCAGCATCCCAGCGGCGGGAGGCTGCGCACAGGTCCCAGCAGGCAGCACCCAGCGCGCTCCAAAGCAAACAAAGGCTCCAGTGTCCCCCCACTGCCATTGATCCCTTTCCTTTTGTGAACGTACAGTCGGAATACTTTCAGAAAGCCCTTTCTATTCTGCTCAGTCCCGCTCAGAGCACGTCCTGATTTCCGCTGCCAGCTGGTCGCATCTCCAGAAAGGAAAGGCTTTGCCTTAGGACACGTACGTGCACCTCCTCCAGCAACGCTGCAGTCACCACATCAAAACCCACATCCCCCTCGCTGAGGAAAAAAACAGCCCTGGTCAGTAAACGGAACTCCTGAACGTTCTGAAACGGCGTTGCGGCCGAAAAAAACAAACCCGCGTTCCCACCCTTTGCACAAGCAGCCCCAGAAATGAGGACGAGGGATTTTACGCCCTCGGAGCTTTCCTCTGAGCTCAGCACTTCCAAAACCATTCACTTATCTCAACAGCGGAGTCAAATCAGGAAATTCGGTGTCTTACTTTGTATTCTGGAATTGACAAATGGAGGAGAGAGATTGTCATGTGACCCGAGGTCTCTGCTCGCCATATGATCATAGTGAGTCCCATCTCCATAGTTCTGGGGAGAAAAACACAATTTTACACATTTTAATGGCATTTCTCAAAACCTACAGGTCCACGCTTCCCTCCTACGCTTCAAGTCGGCCACACAGATTACTTCGCCTCTTGCTGTTTATCTATTCCGCGGAAAGTGATGCGTCACAGAGCATTTTTAAAGCTGTTTCCAATTTTTATTTCATTAGTAATTGACTTTGGTTTGCTCTCGTGTAATCCTGAGCAGGCAAAAGAGAAGAGGCTCCTGCGCTGTGCCGTCCTGCAGCGGCCCTCCCTGAGCACACTGCCTTCTTGCCCACAGCACAAGCATGAGCAGGAATTAGGCATTTATTCAACGTTCTGCTTCTCAGTTTGATTCTGACGTAGGAACTTGCTGTCCTAAGCACCTCACTGCTACGTACATACGACCGCATGTTGTGGGTGTGCAAAGTGGCACAACGCTGAGAAGAGAAAGCTGTGGGGAGACCTGGCTGTGGCCTTCCAGCACTCCAAGGGCATGTGCAGGAGGGAGAACGGCTGTTTGCGAGGGTGGGCAGGGACAGCACAAGGGGAATGGCCTTAAACTGAGAAGGGGAGGCTTAGGTTGGATATCAGGAGGAAGTTTTTCACTCACAGGGCGGTGAGGCACTGGCACAGGTTGCCCAAGGAGGCTGTGGATGCCCCATCCCTGCAGGCATTCAAGGCCAGGCTGGATGTGGCTCTGGGCAGCCTGGGCTGCTGTTGGTACGTAGCAGGGGGTTGGAACTGATGAGCGCTGTGCTCCTTTGCAACCCAGGCCATTCTAGGATTCTATGAGTCCAGGAAGCAGCCCCTCCTGGGCTCAGTGTCTGTGCACACAAGCAGTGCTTTGGGGCTCAGCACTTGCGCACTCAGCACAGCCCTCTGCCCCCTCCGAGCAGCTCAGCCTTATCTGCTGCAAACTGCAAGCCGTGTTCTGCTCCTCGGGCTCAGAGGCAGGCACAAGAAACCCATTTTCCTGCCGTGGAAACGCCAGCCCTGCTTCACAAAGAGGAACTGGCGAGGTCAGGCTGTGTGTGAGCCCACGTGCGGCCTGATTGAAACTCCACAACTCTCCCCAGGCTCACGCTCTTTTCTTTACATCCCAGAACGTAATTGTAAGCTCACATTCAAGTTTTTGCATGCATAAATAATGGTGTGTGCAAATTTCGAATTTACTTTTCAAAACATTTTTCCCCAGGAAGCAATACAAGTGTCAAGCCCGAAAAAAGGGGATAAAAATAAAACTGACAGATGTGAGCAGTGATGACGCAGCGGATGCTGGGCAGGGGGAGAAGGAGAAAAGGTGTGGGGTTGGGTCCCCCCAGGGGTGTTTGGGGACCCCTCACATTGGACACCACCCAGAAATTTGCCCAGTGGGGAAGGAGGAGCTCAGGCACCAGCCTGGATCCTTCGCATTAATTAGAAAACAATTAAAATGCAATTTAAACAAACTGGGTAAATGGGAGCATGAGTGAGAGCGTGGGCACTTTCTGCCCAGCTAGGAAATAGCAGTGTGTGCATGGCGGGGCTGGGACTCCCCCCCAGGAAGGGGGGCTGCCCAATTTGGGGGTGCCAGCACGCAGAAACCCAAAACAGAGCTCACAGGGCGCTCAGCACCCGCAGTGCTGCTCCGTGTCGCCGGCCAGACAGAACTGGAACTCCTGCTATCTGCAGCAGGTGCCAGATTCAGTCACAGCATCGGGCATGAATATTAAAATTAAAAAAAAAAAAAAAAAAAGGTTTCAAAGGGAAGACAAAACTACAGCCAACTTTGCATGCCCATTCCTCTATGCAATCAGGTGTAAGACTCGTAGTTAAGACTGTGAATTTACATAGGCAGGAAGTCTGGTTTGGGGAAAAAGATTAGATATACTTACCCTGGATGGACTAGGATGTCCTGCATTCCCCCAGGACCCTGAGCTAGTTCTGTCTTCTACATCTAGGGACAAAAAAGTTCTTTAGGCTTTATTGCAATAATTCTTTCCTTTTGTATAGGCACTTTTAAATTAATGTTTCAAATTAATCTCCTGTTGCCTTTAATTAAGAATCAGGCACGGGGCTACTACGACGGTAGTGGCTTCTGACCCACTGCTTAAATTAACTCATTTAAATTCACAGCAGCAATGAGACGGACCCTCAGGACCCCGAGGTCTGAGCAAAAGCAGCCCTGGCAGCTCAGCGAGCGCTGCACCATGGATGAGCAGCACGCAGGAAACAGACCCAGCTGGGACAGGCGCCTCAGGAGCACCAGGGTCACAGCAGCTCCTCTCCACCCCAGCTAGGATCCCACTTCCAAAAATTGCCCTGGCATTTGCACCAAGAAAAGCACATCCCCCAAGGCAAGCACGTCGCTATTTTCCCCTTTATCAACACAAAATTTACTGCAGTCATTGGCCGACCCCCCCCCCGCCCCCCAAAATAATTTAAGACCACCGGCATCTAGGTGGCTCCTGCCTCCATTTCAGAGGGCGTCTTTAAGAACAGCACCGCTCTGCGATGCTACGTGGTGACAAAAGCTGCTGCTGGGGATAAGGACCAAAGGACCAGCGCTGCTGCCATCTGCTCTGAACTCTGCGGCTGAACACCGACGCCTCCCGCGCAGCTGATGATGCAGCAGGGCTGGGCAGCATGGGCATGCCCTGCGACTGGGTGCAAGGAGGGAGCTGCAGCACAGCTCTGCTCTGACCTGCAGGCGGTCCTGAGCGCAGCCACGAGCTGCTCTCCACCATCCTTATGGGCAGCTCCCAACACGGGACATTCTGCGACTCCACGGCTGTGCGACAACAGCTCCCTCACCAAAAACAGGGCACAGCTCATGGAGATGCTGCGCCACCCACGAGTGCCTGGGCAGCGTGCTCAGGTGCAGGGTTTGAATCTTGGCGGCGCCGCGTGGAGCCCAGAGACGGGCTCTACAATCCTCGTGCAGCACACCAACGTCTCAGCACCATTTCTTGCCTTCTGCCAGGCAAAAAAAGCCGAAAACATCTGTGCTTGGTTTTGCTCAAGTCCTGAGCGCCCCCAACACCACGCAGGAGAGGAGCTGCCCTTCCACCTGGCACCGGTTCCTCCAGACCCACAGGGCTGGTAGGCGCTCGCTGAGAAGAAATCCAGCATCAGCACTTGGAAACGCGGGTGCTGGGACCAAATCTGGTTGATTTCCAGTATCAAAAGCCGAGACGTTTGTTCAGTTTAATACTTTCTCCCAGTTACAATCCCTATTATCTCAATAACAGATGAACGCGATAATAGCACAAGACACTCTTAGGTAAATATTTAATTAAGCTCCAGAAAAAGAAAGAAAATGTGTATCATTTACCTGACAGATCAGATCAACCATTCTATTAGGTTAATTAGGCATATTTTTAAAAATCATTTGTGTTATGTAACAGGCAATTAACTCTATAGAGCCCTGATCCATCGCCTGTTGAAAATCAATGGATATTATCCCACTGACTTTGACGGGCATCGTGCCACCCTCACGCTTCCAAAACCCATGCAGAACCCATCAGAAAAATTAGCGAGGGAAACGCAGACGGAGAGAAGCTGACGCGAGGCACCACCCGCAACGTTTTGCACACCTCTGCTCCATACTTCTTCGCACGGACACTGAATGGAGACCTGGAGCCACAGGGCTGGGTGCTGCAGGAGGAGCAGGACGATGCGCAGCGCAGCGCTGATGGAAGGACCTCTGCTTTCCTGAACAAGGAGGCATTATTCTCGCATCTCCCCACCAGGAACTGCATTTATTAGCGTGCTTATTTTATGTAAAAGCCACCTAATCTGAAATAACACTTGCTGTCACAGCCCCTCACGCTGGCTCGTGGTCAGGGCTAGCAGCAGGATTTATGCGACCATAAAGCTTTTCAGGCTGCTGCGTGGGACATTTTTATTTATATTTCAAGAATGCAGATGCTGAAGTCCCGGGGCGCTTTAACGAGGCACCTAAGCAAACACTCTGAGCTGTGTTTACAGCCACAGTCCCCCTCCAAATGCTCCAGATGCCCCAGAGAGCTGAGCCCTGCCCAGATGGCCTTTGTGGCGCACCATGCGTGTTCCTCCCACCTTTCCAATGGGCACAGGGCACTGTCACAACACACTGAGGTGCTGCAGCGTGTCCAGAGAGGGGAATGAGGCTGTGAGGGGTATGGAGCACAGTGCTGCGGGAGACCGAGGGAACGGGACGGGCAGGGAAGAGGAGCTGATGGTCGGTGGGCATGGTGGGGTGGGCTGGCAGATGGACTTGATGACTTCAGAGGTCTTTTCCAACCCTAATGACTGTATGATCGCATCCCTCCAGAGATCCAGGAAATGCATCACCGTGGAGCTGGCTGCTCCTGCCCACTGCTCTGCTCTCGTTTGAGCCCACACAGCACTCAAGTTCTTCCACCAGAGTTCGAAGTTTTGGACTCCGGTCAGAAAACGACAAGCAATGGCTCCTATCCCTTATCTTCAGGGGTTGTTTCTTAGCTTGCGACCAATTTTCTTTGTATTTAGACTTAAATGTGCAAACTACACTATATTACTCTGCAAAACATCAGTGAGAAGGCTTAATTAAGTAACACTGACAGATAAATCCATTTCTTTTGCAGTAATCAAATCAAAGCAGGTTGACATAACACAGGAACTTAATACAGTTATTCCCTCGTAATTGGAGAGAGGCCCTTTACTTCTCATTAAGCAATCTTCTGGGTATTGGCATAATAAGAAGGCTCAGGGTTTTAATACTGCCCTATATAAGCCCCAAGATACAGACCCCTTAAGCAAACATGCCAGATTATCTAATTCCTTGATCACAGTGGAAAATGTAGTTATTCTTTTAACTACTAATTCTTCATCTCAGCTCCAGTCAAAAAGAAGGAACTCCGTCTACAGCACGCACCAGCAGCCCCATACCAGCACCAGCTGGAGCTGAGGAAAAAGATAGATTATTTCTTTTCAATAAATGAGTTAAAAAACAACACTAAAAACTGCCTGTTTATCTGAGAAACTGAGACCCCCATAGCACTGCTCTGCTGTGAGCCCATAAGGGTTCCGTTCCCATGGGGAAGCCCACACCACTTCCACCTGAGCAGCACCCAGCCCAGCAGCGCTGCTCCCTCTGCAGAGGGGAAACAAGGCTCAGCAACTGGTAACAAGTCAATCCAGCCCAGTTTGCTAATAATTCAGCATGATAAATACCGCCAGATTTCCAAGCCCCTCAACCTTTTGCACCACGAGTTGCCACTTCTGCGATCCGGACAGCAGAGCCCTAATTGCACCCAGGTCAATGCAATGCTCTCCAGGGAGAGGCTCTCAGAGCTGGGATTCATCCCAGAGCACACAAACTTGAAGAGAGATGTCATTTTTCTCCAGAACTGGACTCCTGCAAATCGACCTCTCCCAAAAAGTTCCCAAGCAGAAATGTTAGGATTTAGGAAATCAGGGTTTGTTTTTTGTTTCTTTTTTTTTTTTTTCCTGGAAAAACACCCAAGCACATAAAAAACAAACCCTCCTTTGCAGGAATCATCCAAACAGAAAGTTGGGAAGCCATCCAGAACTGCAGAAGTGATATGGGATAATAAGTTAGGTGACCGTCATTTGATTTTGAGACTCCCACACTTTGAATAACAAATCTGGGCACACACATGGAGCCCGAAAATCACAGTGTGGGAGAAATGTTCCCTTGGTGAGCAGCAGCACGGCACTGCAGGCACTGCACCCCCAGGAACAGACGCGGAGGGGAAAAGAAACAAAGCTCAGGGCTGCCCAACCTGACTAACCAACTGAGGGCTGCCTCAGAAAGGTGCCACCTGAACCATCACGCACCAAAAAGACTGGATTGGCACACTGACCTCTGAGCAAAGCGACAGCAGCTTAGCAACTGGGTGAGACCAGAGGAAGAAGGAAGGGGCACGGTGGTTGATCCTTTGGTAGCAAAACTGATCAGCAATGCTGGCTTCCCCACCATTCCTCCCTGCACGCTGTTGAGCCGCGTGCCAGCAAGGAGCTGGGGGTGCTGCACCCAGAGAGCACTTTGGTCCCCACCGTGGTCTGAGCAGCACCTGGAGCAAGGGGAGAGCAAGCACTGGGCTAGCACTGCACTCTGCATGATGTTATCTGGAGGGACACAGATCAACACCCCCACCTGCACACATAAAGCCAGAGCAAGCCCAGAACCTCCTGTGTCACTACAGGATGCTGATTTGGGGTGTTTTAGTGCTCAAAGTCGTACCCGTTGGCTAAACCTCCTTGGTGCAGGAAGACAGGGGTGAGATTCTCCTTCCGGAGGAGCTTCCTGCTGTCCTCCATTCTACACCGTTGTCCTCAGTAATTTTCTTTAAATTCTCTCTTCTGGGAGAACCCTGCCCCTTACGCGACGGTGCTGGAGCAGGAAATGCAGAATTCTGCTCACCTTCACATCAGCTTTTAAAGGGGCTGAATAAACACTGCACCAAGCCAAAGCTGGCTCCTGAAGAAAGGTGATTTCATGTACATCAGTGCAAAATAACAGTCACCCGTGTGGTTACTCACGGCTCTGGCTCAGAAACAAAACTGTGTTCTTCTAATTCCAGAACAACCTAACAAACAAACCTGGAAAATATTTCAGTGCAGCAAAGCACCAACACAACTGGTGTGACTTCGTACCCACCGTGACCAAACAAAGTGTGCACGTCAGGGACCTCTGAGGAAAGCTGCTTGGAGAAAGAAGAAACAGGAAGGCTTTGGACAACAAAACAGTCCAACATCGGATGGACTGGATGATCTTTTAGGTCTTTTCTAACCTTGGTGATTCTACGATTCTATGATTCTATGATCTTCTTGTTTTTTGGGTTTTTTTGTTAATATGAACATGTATTGTTAGCATGGGGAGTCAAACACGTGCTCATCCTATTTTTATATTTCTGATACTTCATGTTTTCAGCAGATCACACTGCCAGAATATTGATGCGTGTGGCTTGTGGGGGTCCTCTCGCACCTCCCTCCTGCAGCCACTCACACAGCGCATGCTCACCCACTCCAGAACACCCCTTCCTATGCTCCCCTGAAAAAACAGCGTGCCAACCAACAGAAGTAGTTTTCTGAGGGATCTAACAGTGGAAACAAGGGAGAGGATGAAGATCTCAGCACAGGAGAGATATTTCCGTACGCGCGCCATACCGATGTTTGATCAGCATTTCCCATTGTATGGACTGCGGTTGTGTCAAAAATGAGAAGGGTGGGAAAAATCCGAGACTGTAATTATAACGATCACACTGAGACAAGTGCGATGAGCAGACAGCTCGGGACTGCTACGACCTCTTTGTGCTCTGAAGCACCTCTCACGCAGAACGCTGGCACCGCTAATACAAATCAGGTTAAACAAATCCACTTTGTGGATTGAGACTTTTCTGCTAAGTGTTTTGTTCTCCAAAAGAATATTTTCTCCTCAGAGCATTAAGACTTTTTAAGAGGTAAAAAAAAAAAAAAAAAAAAAAAAAAATTGAGCTGAGAAGAAAGTGACAAAAAACAGAAGAAGGATTAAAGACGAAGATGAAGAGTAAGCTGGCCGCCTGGACATTCTGCAGGCTAAGGGACAGGCACGTTCAAAACGCACTGATGCAAACCCTTCTGAAGACTTTGAGCTAAATGTCATCAGAAGACGAAGGGGAAATAGACAGGGAGGTGGCGTAGAAGACAGAAGGCAACCAGGGAAGTCAAGGATTGACTTCAGGCTTATGGAATCACGAAGGCTGGAAAGGATCTCCAAGGTCCTCAAGCCCGAACAGCAGCCCATCCTCACCATGCCCACTAACCGTGCCCCTGGAAGATCTCCAAGCCCAACTCATTCCCATCCCTCCCGTGTCCATTAGCCACATCCCTGAATAGCAAGAGGACGACGAGGGGTGGAGAAGACCCCTCTGATCACCACAGCTCATGCAGCCCTACGGGCTTGAGCAAGGCAGGGCACACAGACACACAGCTGGATTCACGCACCTCTCGCATGCAGGAAATGCACGTAGTCATCCTTCATGACAGTGGTGTAAAGAAAGCGTAGACTCAAAACGGGGAAATTCTACTCCTTATTTGATAAACAGTTCACCATGGGTTTGCTCTGAGGATTAGATCCAAAGCTTTAGGGTTTTTTCCCCTCAGAGAAGTAGGACCAGCTGCCAGAAACACGCAGTACGCTTCAACAGCTTCTGTTCAAGCCACAAATAATTGGAAAATTCATCTGAATCAGATACTCGTTTTGTTTCAGGATGGAATTCTCCAAGTCTGCATCCATGCTGTCCGAGGCTCCGCTCAGCAGCGCTCACCGCCCAGCACCGACACGTGCAAGGCCTCAACGGCCGCCAGTCGCAGCGCTGCCAACCAAGGGCTGTGCTGCCCCACCGCTGCCAACCAAGGGCTGTGCTGCCCCATCACTGCCAACCAAGGGCTGTGCTGCCCCACCTCCGGTGAGCCCACGCGCTGCACGCTGCGCTCAGCACAGCGGCACGAGCTCTGCTCCAACAACGCACAGGGCGCAAGCGCTGCCCGCGCGCACATCCCAGCCGCGGATCCCACTCGTGCTTTCCTCACTCCAGCCCTGCCTCAGCTTCTATCAGACCCGACGAAACCACAAGAGAAACGCTGCAAAAAGCAGCAAGGTGCCCAGGCAGACGACACTGCACTGCGCTTCCCGGCTCACCGGGTGACCGAGGCTTGATTTTGTCCTGGTTTGGATGGCTGGTGCCGGTGGTCCGAAGCACAACGCGTCTTTGGTTTCTTCTAACCTGAGACGGATGAGTAGGACAGTGCACATTTCTCAGCTATAAACCGAATGTGATTTACCAGCTCTGGCTGTCTAATTGCATTACATCTTCCTCTCTAGTCTATATTGATGTTAAAGTACTTAATTTCTACTTGCACTCAATAACCTAGAGCGCTCCTAAGTAATGACAGCTCACCCCACGGCCCCGGGGACACGACGTGCATTCCACACTGTAATCTAGAAATATTCAAGTGCGGATTTACTTAAGTTCTCCTCTTATTACCAGATTCTGAAGGTCTCGGAGGGAAGTCAGTGGACATCACAAATCCAAACGAGCAGCCCAAGCCAGAAGGTGACGGCGGAGACCTGCACATCACACTTCGAAATAAACTCTCCTTTGATTTGCTCGTTCACATGTTCCATGAGAGGACAAGCTTTGTGTGGGAAATCTGAACGCACAGGAACATTCTGATTTTCTGTGAGACATCCTGCAATGAGCAGTGCCACCACAAACAGAACAGACTGACACGTGAAAGAGGAGAACTGCAACAGCAAGGCAACCTGGCTGCCCACAGCCCGAGGAATGGTTTTGTACTTAGCTGTGCAAAGGCATCTTCAAGACACCGAGCCTCTGTGAGTGTCATTACTCTGAGACGCAGATGAAATTCTCAAAAAGTTATCTCTGCTCATGTAGTAACACTGCAAAATAGTGTTAAAAATAAATGCGTAACCTCACGCTTCAGATAAGAACTTTTCTTTTTTCTTTCCAGCAGAAGAGCAGTACCACGAAAATACATAAATATAAGGCAAGGGAAGCTAGTAGGGAAAGCTGTGCTTCAGATACAGCAGAGAGCTGCGTGTGCCACTCTGAGAGGTCCAGGCTGGACATCAGGAACAGATCAATGTCCCAGACAGCCACGCCACAGCGGCACAGCTGCACAGGGAGCAGTGGGTCCCCATCGCTGGGGGTGTTCCCCACCACGGGGATGCAGCACATGGGGACACAGGCAGCGGGCAGGGTGGGGGTAGAATGGGGTTGGGGACACCGGGGGTCCTCCCCAGCCTTAATGATTCCATGACTGGGTTTACGGATGCGGTTCCACGGCTGGGGATCCTGGGGGGCTATTCCAATCCTGACGATGCTGTGATGAAGGGCTGGTGGCCCTGCTGCACCATACTGCATGGATTCAGAGAGGGCACCAGGGCTCCCACGAAGCTCCAAAAAGGAGCAGCCGGGTTAGTGCTCCACTCGCGTGCATTAAGGAGATTATTTCCTGCTTCAAGACAGCCCCATAGCTTATAGCACCGTTTAGACAATGGTAGTTCAGCACACGGTAGGTAGCTGCACGAAAAATTATGTGGCCTCATTTGAAAGAAACCACACCATTAAACAGGCTGGAGGCACTTTAACTATGCCATGTTGCATCTGAGTGTAAAGAGAGCCACTACCTCCAGCAGAAACCAGGGGGAAAAGCTGGAAGCCAAGCATCTTCAAAATCAGGTAACGTGGTTGGGCGCTTTAAAAAATTAATCCAGGCATCCTCAGTTTAGTCCAGGAATGCCTACAAGAACCCAAGTCCTGGCACCTACATAGGACCGCCTCACCCTTTCCTGCGGCTCCTTGTGGGACACCAGGGTGAGGGCTGGCCGGTGGCATCAGAAAGACAAGAACTAAGAAAAAAGCATTAGAAATTTGGGTGGGGAATAATTCACTGACAGCTCAGCTCCAAAGATGCATCTCCTGGATCTGCTGCTCCACGCACTTCAGCACGTTGCAGTTATCTACACCAGATTTCACGGAGCAAACCAGCAGCTGGGCTCTGTACCTCCATAGCCAGCACACTACTGGTTAATTCCCAATATTTACGTTTCTTGGAGACAGAAAGATTAGTGAGGAATGTGTAACTGGAAAAAGTGGAGGTAAAAAATTAGGGAAAAAAGCCCCAAAACAGCCCCCAGCACAGCTCAGCCTTCTAATGGTTGCTATGAAAGTCACCAATTACAGCGACGGCAGCAAATAAACAACAGTGATGGCAAAGCACGCAGAGCTGATGGAAGGGAAATCAAACAGGGGCAGAAGAAAAATACCTCATGGAAGCAGAGGGCTTTCTGCTACACTTTGGAGAACAGTCCTTTCATTTAGGAGCACTTCTGAATGACTTCATCTATATGAAAATTACATTAAAGCTGCCCTAGATGTATTTGCATTTTAAGTGCGTCATGACAGCCCATAGCAAGCATCTCCTATTTACTGGACACGTGCTATTGTAAGACAATCCATATGTACCCGGGCAAAGAAAATGAACTGACAAGGGAACAAATCCTCCAGAAATCACATCTACAGAGGCGGTACACGACGGACTGCACAGTAACACAAAGGGCTTTTCAGGGCACGGAGCTCGCTACGGCTTCACACCTGCGCTGCCACCTCACCTGGCTTCCCCTGCACGGCCCCAGGACACGTGGGGATTGGAACAGATCGATGGCCAAGGAGGGCACTGCTTGGGATGCTGCTAAAACCATCACATACTGCTTTTCTCCCCAGAATGTCCATGGGAGTATGTTAGGCTGCCATGAGCTCTGAGGGAATGGGGTCCCAGCCTTCTCCACATACCTACTGGGAAGCTGTTGACACGTTCCTACAGAGATCCATGAGAGTAAGACTGCGAGTGACACTGGCTCCAAGGACCAGACGACAAAATAAATTGCCCCAAGTCATTTCACCTCTGTTCCAGAACCAGCTCTGCTGTGTGCCAATGCAGAGGATGGACCTCAGGATGAAACCCCTCCTTTCCAAATGTGCGCTCGAGCCAAAAGCTGATGCTGGAGTTCAGTCACACAGTGCTGAACCCAAACATCCAAACTCATGGAAAAATGCAGCTTCCTTCATCTGATTTTTCTCTTTTCTTTAAGTTTCCACGACACGCTCAGCTCAACTCTTGAATTTGCCGGGTTTTGGCTTTGTTTTTCGCTCTTGTTTTGCTCTGCTTCCCACTGCCAGCAGAAGTCAGAAAACCTCCCCATCGTTGAGAAGCAAAAAGCGAACACTGAGATAACTGCATCACATCTCCCTGGCCCCATGTGGTGCAAAGTCACACCAGCAGCCCTGCGCAGGAGGGTCTGAATGCTCTGCTGCCCTAAAAAAATACACTGACACTCATTACTCACCTTCCACAGCACGCACATTTCAGGCCCACATCACAGCCCTGACCAGCTGCTCCACAAACAACTCCACGTATCGGTGCCATGTGCACGGCACAGCTCCTCGCAGAACGGCCCTGGTGAGACCTGCATCTTTTGGCTACAATTCTGATGTGCTTTGTAAAGAAACAGACCTGTGAACATGCTCTAATAAGAGAACACGGATCTGCTTAAAGCCTTTAGGATTCAACGCTGAGATGCAGAGCCCTATTTATAATGCCTTCCCTGCAACATCACGACACCCAGGCCACGTCTCCCAGTTAAAGAGAAGCACTTAATGGCAAAGGAAATGCATGTGCAGTCAGATGCTCCCTTCAAAAGACAAGATAAACAACACAGGTGTGTGTATTTATCAACTGAGCACATCTGGGAAGAAAAACTCAAAAAAAGGAGCACAGGACTACGTTGGCGTCATCTTCATTATTTATCGTTTACATAGGGAAAGTCTATCTGTCTCCAACGATGCCAGTAATGCCTGATGATGAATCCTGATTTGGGCACCACGCCGCAGAAGTAAGCGCCTCTTTCTCATTCCAAGCTGTCTGGAACCAACATGTGCTGCACACATCCTTGGAGTTTGCTCCAGGGCTCTACAGCAGGCAACGAGGACGGGAAGGGCACCATTTGAGCACCACACTGCTGCCCCACCGCCACCACAAGCAGCATTTCCCTGCTGCTATCCATAAGGATAAAGAAACGCCCCATCCGGAGCAGGGCACGGCGCAGGCAGCTCGTGATGGCAACTGCGTCGGATGTGCAACGCCCTAGGTGCCTACCAACTAGTTCTGCACTGCAATAGGAAAGCTCAAAAAAAAAAAGGCAAGCAGCATGACATCCACATGAATGCCAAATTAATTCATTACGATCAGCGCTACCACAACGAGCACCAGATTAACTCATCACTGCAGAACACACAAAGCACGACCCGCTTCTTGCGCTCACCGGCAAAAACTAACGGGATGCCAGCCCCAACACAGGACTTCTCACGTGCAGGGGCATCCTGCACGTGGGCACAGCACTCCCACCTGCCCCAGCACACAGGTGGTTCTACACACAGATTATGAGCACGGGCATCTCAGCTGCTGCGGATCAGCCCCGGAACCAGCAGGGATGCTGCTCAATGAGGCAGTGGGAACGGGTTACACTAAGGCCAAGGGGAATGGTTTTAAACTGAGAAGGGGAGGCTTCGGTTGGGTATCAGGAGGAAGTTTTTCACCCAGAGGGTGGTAAGGCACTGGCACAGGTTGCCCAAGGAGGCTGTGGATGCCCCATCCCTGCAGGCATTCAGGGCCAGGCTGGATGTGGCTCTGGGCAGCCTGGGCTGCTGTTGGCGACCTGCACACAGCAGGGGGTTGGAACCAGATGAGCACTGTGCCCCTTTGCAACCCAGGCCATGCTGTGATTCTATGATTCTATGGGTTGGCAGTTGGGCATCGTGGTCCTCGAGCTCTTTTCCAGCCTTTACGATTTTGTGACTGTAGATCAATGAAGCTTACACTCTTCAAACCAGATGACACCACAGATTCCTGAGGCTTTCTGTTCCTTTTACAGGATAATAATGAATATCAAACAAATCTGCTTAAATTCCTCAGCCTCAACATTTATCCTGTATAGCTTCTGATACCAGAAGTATCAGGACTCTCAGATGGCTCTTTTCACTGGACTCTCAGGCAACTGTGCTTGCTTAAAAGGGAAGCCTGGGGAATTATCCTTCATTTGGGAAAAGCTCCACTGCTTCCTCAGCAGCTGAGGCACGGCTGCCATCCCTGGAGCTCATGCTGGGGATAACTTCTGTAACGGCAGCGTTTGGTTTCGAACTGGGGGTTCTGTGGGACTGGGCTGCAGAAGCCTCCCGCATCTCCCACATCCGAGCCCTGTACACGGCTCAGGCAGCAGCTGCTGGTTTGGGCTTGTCCATATGCTCAGAGGGAACAAACTGGGCTTTGCTCACCGCTCCTAGGGCGGCCACAATTCCTTTCTGAAGAAACTCATTAAAAAATAATAATTAAAAAGCCACCTGTAAGGGAAGGATATTCCAGCACCTGCACTCCATGCTGGACGTGAGGCTCAAAGCAGGACCTCTCCTACCCAAATTATGGGCCGGAAAGGCACCAGAAGGAGAAGCTCCAGCATTGCTGATGGCAACGCTCTGCCTTCAGATCGTCATTCAAGTCTTCCTGCTAAATTACAAGGACTTGGGAGAATGCTTCTGAGAATCAAGCCTGCAAAAGAGTCCAAATCTTTCTGAAGCGTTTTCAGCAAGTTCTGTATTCTTCCGTTACTGTTTTCCACCATTAAGAAATAAATCATCCTTACAGAAATAGAGAGTCCTCTGAAACAAAGCTACAGCATTTAAAGCTGCAGAGACATGGAAGTGCATGCGTGACATCCCTCCATCAAGGACCCATCCAGCAACCCCTGGGAGGAGAGCGGCGCTGCTCTGATAAAGCATAAAGAAAACTACGGCAGGCTCAGGAGGTGGGCACAGCATCTGGGTGTGAGTTCCTCTCAGGGCATCCAACCTCCCACCCGACTCGGCACTGGCCAAGGGCTTCTCCAGCAAAATTTGGGGGAAAGCATTCATTTTCCTTCCTTTTCTCCCTCCGTCTCTCCGCAGGATTTTGCGGGGCTGGACAGCAGGAATCCAGACCTCACTTCCAACCCAAACCTGGCCGTCCCTAATGGTAGCAACGCCAGCTAAGCTCCTCATCTTGGAAGATCCGATTTAAAAACGAGAGCATTATGTCCTTTAGAGGATCCAAAGATTATTTTCAGAAGTGCTGATATCAAGCAGACGCTCGCTGAAGAGACCACTGCGAGAGGAGTGCTAGTTCATTTCAGCACATCCTGTTTACAGCCTGTGCTACTTTCTAAGTCATTCAACCATGACAATTGTTGTCCTTCGGAATATGTTAATTGTGATATTTTTATACAGCTCCAGAACATATTTACAGACCACAGCAGACTTTCAACAACAATGAAACTTGTAAGCAGTAAATATGGGACAATCATCCAAAAACAACCAGCTATCCTTCAACACGTCTTGGCATTTGGGACGCCATCTCCATTCAAAACATATGTCGGAGAAAGCTCTGCAGCACAAACCCAACGAGGTGCTTCTTTCTCTCCCTTCTGCTTTTGGTTTCGCTGCCATTTTGGGACCCGCTGCGCCACGACCGCATCGGGGGCACGGCCAGGCCCGGCATCCCACCGGGGCCTCCCGAGGAAGAGCAACGCCCCGGCAGCAAAAGCAGCCCAGATGTTGTACCTCCACAAAGCCCAGAGCCCCTCTCCACCGAGGTGCTGGCAGCACTTCAGGGTATTTCCGACTGCGACAAAGCCACACGCAGAACAAGAGCTGCACAGAGGCACAATATATTTTAATTATACATGTTTACTTTAGAAGAAAGTAAACAAAGACAGATCAGTTTAATGAAAAGAGACTAACGTAATGGAAGCAGCTGGAACATTTTTTTATTTTTATTTTTATTTTTTTAGACCAAATCGCTATTTCTTCCCTACCGAGAGCTGCCCGTGTCCCCAAATAAAGCATTTCTTACGTCTGATATAAATCTAAGCCCATTTCTCACACGCCCAGCACAGGTATGGAACACTGCCTGAAAGCCCGGCGTGTTATGAACTCTGTGTATCTTAACATCCCGTTCATTCGAGGTTTCTCCTCAAAAAAAAAAAAAAAAAAAAATCACCTTAAATTTTCAGCTGTGGTGGCAAAAGGTTTATTGGTCTTTGTGCTCCATTAAAGGTTTTTTATAAAGTCATGTTTGTTCTTCTGAGTACCAAATAAAACTACTGGAAAGGGCAGGTTGGTTTTTAAAGGAGACAGATATGACCTAAAGGGAACACATTTTACTGTAGCGAAATAAACTGAGGAAACAGTTTGCAGATTAAAAACCCCTTAAAAGGAAGCATCATCTTCGGGAAGGGAAAAAAAAAAAAAAACATGTGAGACTTTGCTGAGGAAAACAGCTGGAAACAGGAAGCCTTTTGCTTTCATCCTGCCTGCTTTGATACCACCGCATCCCCGCATCATCAAAAGGCAACAAGGCTGATGTCAGCTGCGTCCCACTGCAGCCACATGGGCGGGCGGGCGATGCTCCACGGGCTGCATCCAGGGACAGCCTTGCCCACACGCACACACACACACGCACGTGCACCTCCATGCACACGACTGCACACGTACAGCCCTCGGAAAAACTGACTGAAGAACACAGAACTCGAATGCGGGCTTATCCTCTCTTCCAAAGCTCAACGCTGCTCTGACGCCCCGCAGAGCCGAGGCACTGGGCTTTGCTTCTCCCACAGCTTTTCACCCCGAGCTGCACGCTGACCCTTTGCTGCTCCACTTCAGATCTCCTGGCTGTTCCAAGCCGCGCTCCCACCTGCAGCCGCAGCGCTGCTCCCACCCCAACCAGCAGCACAGGGCAGCAAAACGCGACGCGAGCTTTTCCAAACCTGCCCCGCGCCTGGGCAAGGCAGCAGCACTCTCTTATTCTTTCCAGACAGCTAACCACGCTCCTCTCGTAGTTTTTTAGTACTTTCCTGAGCAACAGCATTTCAGCTCTGCGTGACATTCCGTCAGCAAACGAGAGGTACGTACACCAGGACTGACAACCTTCCATTCCAACGTTTCCATTAATGAAATTAATCATGTTTACACAACTTCCCGCTGTTAAACTTATTTCATATCCTCATATCTTTCATCCAAGCTATTTCCCCTACCAAGAAAAAGAACAAAAACTTCCCCAAGGGCACGGGATCCAGTCAATTGTTCACAGTAAAATGCTCTCTCCTGCTGTCTCTTTGTCAGCCTGTTTCAGGCTCTCCTGGCTGCAGAAGGTTGATATTGCTTCGTTAGCTCCAACCTTGAGCCCGGTTCCTCCTATCTCTTCCATTCCTGGACGCTGGCTGGGAGAAGCAGTTCTGGGAACTGATGGCCACAGTGCTCCTCAGCCTCCTGGCTGGCGGTCAGCTCTGTCACCCTGCATTCTGGTACGGTCTGGGAAGGCCAGCAGCACACAAACAAGAAACGCTGTCGCTTTTCTTGGGGGCTCAGGAGATGGGCTCGGAAATCATTACTGAGCATCACTAGGAGCAGCTCCCTCCCTTCCATGTAACTCCACGCCTTCTGGAGCAGGATGTGTCACCCTGGTGCCAGAAGTGGGCACGAGACCACAGCGAAGACCGTAAATAACTGCCAGGCATCAGGAGCTGTGCCCAGTTACCCTCTTACCTTCAGCAATGGCTGTTCCACAAACAAGAAAAAGAGGCAGGATCCACGCTAACCTCCTCTGGCTGTTTGTCACTTTTTTCTTAGACTGCTCCTCGTAACAATAGAGATAATCTGCTGGTTTTAAAGAAAGCCACAGATACTCATCAACATGCCAGCACGGAGCCTTTCACTTGGTGCTACTCTCAGAAGCTGCTCTGCTTCCCTCCTGTGAAGGACTCTTTCCATTATAGCCCTTCAGCAGCCTAAAAAAACACATCTCTGTGTGAAGATGCACACCTTTTGTGTCACTTCATAGCAGCGCGTTGGCCATCAGCTCTTCATTCAATGGTTAATGGTCGCACACTGCCACAGGGACAGACCCAGGGCAGGGACTGAGCTCTTCCCTCAAGGACCTCACCTGGCCCAGGATCTGCACTCACTGACCTGGGCAGCATCACGGCTGGTCCACTGCTGCGTGGAGAACACAGAAACAGCGACAGCCAGTTGGAGATGCCTGCTTTTCCTGCATGTGCTCCAGCTATTGTTCAATGGCTGTAAATGAAACTCTTAGCAGCAGTCTGTTTACAAGCAACATCACAACTGGAACAATAACAGACCAGTAAGGAAACCAACAAAAATAAAATCTGAGTCAACTCGCTCTTTGTCAGACGGAGGCCTTGAGATGGGCTCGCTCCGTCCCTCGGGAGCGCAGCGCTGCAAGCACAATAACAGCAGGACATGCCTCATTTCCTTCAACTGCTCGCCACGGCTCTCCCCGAGATGTTTGTAAACTTCCTTCCTCTACGCATCGGGCTGTCAAACCGCCGTCAGCTGGCGGGACTAATAATATCCTGTTGATGTCTGCAAAGATCCACTCCTTACCAGAACAACGATGTCTGTGACTTTGCTCCAGAGAAGAGCTCCACGGCACAACCTCCGGACCCGTCTCAGCCGCGAGGATCACACCAAGGAGAGCTGGAGATTGGAGGGCTGGTAATCGCACCGTAGAACCACAGAAACCATTAAAGCTGGAAAAGAGCCCCGAATCCCCAAAGCCAACCCCAGCCCACACATCCACAGCCCCACAGGTGCCCCACAGCTCCGGAACCCCTCCGCGGACGGTGCGCCCAGCACCCCCTGTGCAGCTGTGCCACTGCAGCAACACTCCTGGCAGAAGAAATTCTTCCATGCTGCACCTGAGCCTCAATGTGAGGCCGCCTCCTCTCATCCTACTGCTGAGGTACAATGCCGACCAAAGGCAACAACAGGACGGATCGCCCTCCAGGGCAGAGGAACCACAGCCTCTCCACCCCAACCCCGACCCAAGAACACAAACTAGTCTCACTCTCTTCAGGACGGCGGGTCCAAGTGACTTTATTCACACAAGAATTAACCCGGTGCGGCTTCGCGACGAACGGCATCCCCGCATCTTCACGCACACGAGCAGATCACGGCACGGATCCACAGCACGGCTAAAAGGGCACCACCAAAGAGCATCAGAGTGCATTGAAGTGAGCCTCGAGGCAACGGTTGTGATCAAAAAACAAACGAAAACAAGTTCACACACGGCTTACCGAAAGACAAAACCTGAAAGGGGCTCATTCCCCAATTCTTGTGAGGAGCCCCATCCCCTTCACCACCCACACCAAATTTTGCACTGCACAAAAGTTCGTAAGCTTGCAAAGTAAATTAACGATTCGGTAGAAACTTGAGCCCAGTGTAATCTGCAATCAGCACGTTTTGCAGCGGAGAGCAGAAAGCACAGCCGTTACTTTGCTGTGGCAACATTTATTTATTTTTTATAGCAAATCTGTAGAACGGAAACCACACACAACCCCTTGGAATTCTCCTATAAATATCTGAGTGATCCCAAATCACGGAGCAGAATGCAAACACTGCTCTCCTTCTTCTTCCAGGAAATTCTCACTGACTTCCTGTCATGAAGCCCAATAATCACTGTCTCTTCTGCAAGGTTCAGTAATTGCTTTGCCTTTAATTTGCATCCCAGCTCTTTTCCCAAGACTAAGAACTCTTTTCCTCCCGTCCACGACCAGTCCACACATTTCAGCTGACACCTCCTCAGCACGCAGACTCACATTTGCCATTTCCCCAGGGGAATTCATGCTGTTTCACTCCACCATCACTGAGGTGCACTCAAGCTCAGTCTCACCCAAGGAGGCTCTCACAGGTTCGCTGCTTCCATTCTTGAGTGCAAAGCCAGCACCACCACACCACCCAGCAGCCCTTCCCACACCTCCCCCCCTACGCCCACATCAGAATCACGGGGGATTCCTGATGTTCCCCTGCACAAACGCTGACTCTTTACCCCTTCCCACCTCTCCACCAGGCCCCTCACTCCAGATATTCACATCTGCTGACAGCACCTCCAGATTTCTGCCAGTTATTTTGACAGCACAAGTGTCCCTGAACACGCAGACGAAGCCCCTTCACGCTCCGTGCCCTGGATGGGACATATTCAGTGCAAGTGCAAAGTACTGCTGTTAGTATTTCAGTGGAGCAACCCACCCCTCTCCCAAACAGTCCCTGAGCAGTTACCAGCAGCTCAGTGCTGGGCTCTGCCCTTGGCTCAGCCTATAAACATGTGTTCCTATTGCAGTCCGTCGGCATCAACTCTGAGGGGCCTGGAAGAGGGGTCATACGGAGGGAGAGCCGTAGAGGACAGTTCTCACCTGCAGAAAATTTGGACACGTATGGAGGAATGATCTGTTTACTCCTAGTTCACCACCAGCACTTCCTAAAACTCACGAGACCCTGAAATCTTGGAGGAGGGGGGTCAGAATTGGGGAACCGACTCCTTTCAGGTTAAGTCTCTTGGAAAGGTGGTTATGGAATACCCTTTCTTTCAGATTTTTAGTTTATTCATGGTAGCTGCTACAAGGCTCACGTCCCAGGCTGGATGAGGCTCTGGGCAGCCTGGTTTGGTGGTCAGCAATCCTGCACATAGCAGGGCGTTGAAACTAGATGGTCACTGTGGTCCTTTTCAAGCCTGGCCATTCTATGTGTCTGTGATTCCACAATGTCAATACGCCCCAGGGTCTCTGGGCAGAGCACTCCCCTCTCTGCCCATCACAGTCTGAAACCAAAGGGCTACCACTGGGCACAACCCGCAAGCCAAACCCAACCTTGCAAAGGGAACTTGCAAACCTCGCCCAGCAGAGGTCTGACAGTAAGAAAAGGCCGCACTGCTGCCTTCTTCACACTTAACTCCAAACCAACCCAGCCTGTAATATCTCTTGCCAGCTCCAGTCGCAGACGTTGCATAAACCAGTACAGGAGGTGACGGATGCCTCCTAAGACACTTCAGATCACTTTGCAGAGGCTGAGGTTGCTTCAGGAGCGCGGGGTTCGTGGTGGGACTGCTCAGTGTGCCCTCAGCACTGCACACCCACACCAGAAACGCACTGAATAAGGACTCGGGGAGGAGACCTCATCCACACACTTCCTCATGCACTTCCTAGGAGCTCTTCCCATTAACACACCTGTGCATCTTCCAGCTGCGTTCACACGGGCACGCAAACGGCAATGCCAAGCAATGCTTGTACAAACTACACATTCCTATTCACATAAAGAAGTTAAAGGCTATGCGCCTGGCTTGCAAACACCAATGCCATGCATCTGAACACACCTGTAAGCATACAACAAGGATTTGTCCACAACACAGAGCCTCCACTTCCAGGAAGCTCCTCTCGGCTGCTAATTGCTCATGCAAAATAATTGGGTAACAAGTCTGTGCACACTACTTACACTGGCAGATCGTTATAGATTTCTGCAGATACTCTAATAACGTACTTTTCAAATGCAGACAATTTGTGCCAATTGATTAGAGGACAAATATAGTTCCTCTTGTCCCCCTCATTCCACATATCTCCTTACAGCTAGGTGATTAGTGAGCCTATTTCTTCTACAAAAGAAAACTCTTCCCAGCCATACCCCGATCCTGCAGTAAAATCACTTGGAAAAACAGCTCATTCAATTCAGAGTTAAGTGCACTATTGTGTGAATTGCAGGAAGTGCATCAAGCCCCTCTGCGGGAAGAGAGATGACTTCACAAAGTGCAGTGTGACGTCAGCACAGGGGAGACCAGTTCAGTGGGACTGAAGGGAGCTCAGAAACAAGAGAGAGGAACTTACGGCACGGGCAGATAGGAGGGAGAATGGCTTTAATCTAAAAGATGAGGGGGAAACTCTTCACTCAGAGGGCGGTGAGGCCCCAGCACCGCCCAGAGCTGCGGTGCCCCATCCTGGAGGTGCCCACAGCCATGGATGGGCCCTGGGCAGCCTGAGCTGGGGGGCAGCCAGCCCACATCAGGGATGGGATTGGGGTCCCTCCCAACCAGCCATCCCACGGTTCCACGGCTGTACATCAGCACTGCCCCTTGGCTGATGCTCTCAGCGCCACGGCATCACCACCAGCAGCCTGCCCTGCACTGCAGGCTCCTGCCTCCACTCCTCTGTGAGAAATTTGTTTTCAATTTCCTTAAATCCAGGTATTATAAAGATTGACCTCAATGTAGTCGTTTAAGCTCGCTCCAGAGATTTAGATATGGTTTATGGGCTGCAACATGACTAGTTAAATCAAGCCTTTAATAATCTCCTCTCGGTTCTAATACATTCTGTTCTTTCTCATTTACAATTTATACCGAGTGCAGGTTTTGATGCTTGAAACGCGTTTCATAGAGAATAAATACAAGTGCTTTTATTTCCATCTAACTCGACCATTCCACCACTGAGTCCCTTCCCAGCATGGGGAGAGGAAAGATGAGGTGAAGATCTGCTCGTGCGCAGCATTCCCTTCGCTCCATCCCTTCCTATTGCACGCTCCGATCCCACCACTCCACCAACTTCCACAGGGAGGGAAGAGAGAGAAACGACGCTCGGTTTTGGAAATCCCAAATTACGCGTTGTGTTCAGCATCTCAAAGCAGCACAGCACAAAGACAGCACCACACCATGCCTGCAAGAGCGGCGAGGATCGCAGGAGCCAGAAAGAAACCGCTCGGAATCATCACCTGAGGCATGTGATGGACGAGCACATGTCACAGCCACGGCGTGCTTCTGTGCTATGGTCACATCTGTACCCTCAGTGAATGGCCGCACTGATTTCAGATTTAATTTCAGCACAGTGCAAAGAAGGACCCCCAACCACGGGCACCGGCAGTGGCTGGTTTTCAGGTGAAGTCTTCCCGTTTCCAATACTGCCCTCTCCTCGGTGCCAAAGAGGGGATGCCAGGGAAGAGGTGGCAATAAATACAGGAGATCACTCAACTGTACAGAACACACATTCTGAGAGCGCTCTGCAGAAGAGATAAGCAGGAAACAACATGGAAAATGGCACAAGCAGCGCTTACAGCTTGGTCCCACATCTGCACTTATGGGGACAACTTGGGAAAACATTCCCAAGATCCCAGAATTTTTAAGAGATCAAAAAGAAAACAAAAAAACAAACAAACAAAAAAAATAAACACAGATACATTTATTATTATCATTTTTTTTTCCTGTTTGCATTTTTTAATAACTCCATTTGCAGGCTCAGCAGCCCCTCGTTCAGGAAAGCTGAGCGCACATTTCATCTATCTGACTCCCCAACAAGCTCTGCAGCCACCTGTACGTGAAATAGATGCCACAGCTGGGTGCAGCATCCAGTTACATGTCCGGAAAATGTCCTGAGGTCAAACCTTCCAGCTACACAACCGCGGGCAGAAAAACAGAGCCCTGAATGCTGGAGGACACCTCCACGATCCACTACCCCAACCAACCCCCACCAACCCCATCCACAAGGAGCACAGGCAGCATCTGTAAAGTTAGGTATCACCTACACCGTCAGACGTGTGTAGTTCTACGGATGCTTCTGCACACACGCCAGATTTCTGGGGCAGCTCACAGAAAGCTTCGCACTGCACCAGCAGTGCTGGATTTGGTCACTGCTCTCTTGCTTGAAGCAGGGGGAAGCGTTTTCCAGCGTTATTTCCAACACCAGCAGCCCCTTCCTCAGCTCTTCTCCCACGTGCATTTGTTCTACCAGTACAGCTCAGGGCAGAGCTGAGCAGGGCATGTTATCTAACCTTTTATTGTTATCAATAAAAACAGTTTGCTAGCTCTGTCACGCGGAGGGACGCTGTAACCAAAGCCAATCAGCTCATCGCCCCAGCTAGAACAAGGAACATATCGCTCATATTTCCACTGCCTCCGCTCACTGCAATGCAAAACAACTTCATAGGCTTCATCATCATGTTACCAAATACTGATTTAAACTCCTGGATTTCGCCCATTATAATTGAGTTCTAAATTTCATCCAAGTACAGAACTCGCTGGAAATCGCAATTTAATATCATGACCAAATAAAAAGTAAGTTATATTCCCCCTCCTTAATGCAGCACAAATACAAAGATTACCTATCTGAATTAGCAACATAATTGCTGAAATGCAAGCAGTACGCAGCAGATGACTGTTTTCTGGAATAACAATAAACAGTGTGAGTGCAAGAGAGCTCATACTCATTGCTCAGATCTGCTTTAGCTCCCTCTCTGTTAAATCCCTCCTCCTGGAATGTCTTCGTGCTCTGCACAGCCTGGGCTCCAAGGACAAGAGCAAGACCAACAGGCTGCAGCTGGAGCAGGACTGAGGATGGGCAGACTGGGGGATCAAAGGCAGGAGGAGGCGGATGGCACTCCGAGGTTTTGGACAAGCCATGCAGGGGGGATGCTGAGATGTGTCCTCAGGAGGACCAAGAGTCACCGGTGGAAGAGGGCAAGCCAGTGCACGGGCACAGAGGCTCAGCATCCCAACGTACCAGATGTTAATCACAGAATCATAGAACGGCCTGGGTTGCAAAGGACCACAGTGCCCATCTGGTTCCAACCCCCTGCTATGTGCAGGGTCGCCAACCACCAGACCAGGCTGCCCAGAGCCACCTCCAGCCTGGTGGACTTCATGAGACTGGAAAAGGGAGCACACAAACTGCTTGCCCTGTGCTGCCCTTCAGCGCTTCCACTTGTGGTCCCAGACAGAACCAGGAAGCGCAGAGCTAGGCTGAAGAGCAAAATCCTGGGAGAAAAAAAACACCACCTGAAAGTTTTTCCAGCAAGTTACAAAAAAATAATAATCCCACATTCGGTTCCGTGCAGACTGCAGGTGCAGCTTTGGTGTATCTGGGGCTCATTCACTTCTCGCTGGGGGAAGTGTCTCAAGCTCACTGCTCTCCAAAAGCCCTGACATGGCAGGCATCTGAGGAGGTTGGGCTGGGCTTGGGAGGAACTCAACAGAACTGAAGAATGCAAAAAGCCACCAGCAACCCCAGCCAGAGAAGGTCTCAGCTTCCCTATTACAGGAGATTCAGCAGGAGACCAGAGGTGTGGAGACAGCCACAGCACATTATGGAAGATGAAGAATCCATTTAAAATTGGATGAGAAGTCAGGATAAATTAGGAAAATGAATAAAAAAAGAAGACTGCGCTTTCAAGAGATGGAATTAGTAATTCATCTCCAAAATATATCTCCTGCTGGGGCAAGTGCAAGAATCCACCAGGACCCACAAATGACAGAACAAGACGTGAATCCAACCGAATCGGACCTTGTGCAGAGCAAGTGCAGCCACTGCAGAGGCCAGAGGGAGAGCCAAAAGCAACATGGAAATCATCTTTAAAAAAGATGATTTTAATGTCATTGGGCAACAGCTAACTAGAAAATGAGGGGACGCGACAACAGGCTGCCCAGGGAGTGCTGGAGTCCCCATCTCTGGAGCTGGGGCACTTGGGGACGCGGTCAGTGTTGGGGTTGGGGATCTTGGAGGTCTTTTCCAACCTTCGTAATTCTGTGGTCAGGACGTGCCTACAGCTGGAGGGTATCTTTTCAGGACCATTTTTACCTCCAATCTCAATCTGTGAACAGGCAGCGTGCAGGAGGGCTCCAGGAGCAGAATTAATGCTTCTACTTAGCTTGTTAACCTGTCTAAGGATAATGGGACAATTTCTTAAGAGCATTTTAACTAAGTTGCGTGAATGGTCAACCAGGGCATTAAATTAAATAAACAACAGGGAATAATCAATTAACAGTGGCAACCAGAATGCAGACTTTCTGGCAGCTGTGCGGAGCTGCAGGGACACAGTGGCTGTCTATAAGACCCATGAAAGCACAGCCCTGATGGAGATCCACACACACTGCATCATCGCCGGGCCTCCATTTTCGCTGTCACCTCCACCGTCACGCCAAAGTCAGCACGGCTGGGAAATTTACAATGCCTGGGCAAGTCTCAAGTTTTTACTGCTCCTTTTGCGCCGCCCTGAACACAGCTGAGTTCTTGAGGGCCCCGCCAGCAGCTCCCCACAAGTGAAGAGAGCTGAAATAACTTCAAAACTGAACACAGCAATCACAGCACAGGGAGCACGGTGCCAAGCACCCACCAAGGATGGAGCAGTTGTGAACTCAAGCTCAACGAGCTCTTGTGCTGAGGCATTCCCACCTCAGCCTGAGCTAACTGATTAGCACAAGGCCATCACCTTCCCAGTTTCAAAACCTGGCACAAAACGGAGATGACGGTGATTTTTTTTGGTTAAAACAGGATGCCATCACAAGGACGTCCCCTCCCCAGCTTCGGCAGCAGGAAGCAGTGCTGCATGGTGGAACCAGACCGAAGGCACTGAGCTTGTTATGGGGCTTTCCACTGATTGTAAAGGGGAGAATGGCATCCAAGCATTTGGAAAGGCAGGCAATAAAAAGCATTTCTCTCGCAGGCAAATCTTCTAACAGATAGAAAACAATCTCAGTTTCTTGCTGAAGGCGCACTCACTAATTGAAACAGAAATAAAATGAGGAATAGGAAAGAGATGAAGCTACAAAGTTATGTCTTGGTCCAATTAGTAGGTGGGGAGTTAAATTATCAGTTAAAGACATTCTGTAAGTTTCAATGTTTAAAACTGGAAGGGAAAAAAACACGCTACAGAACGGCTGCCACCTGGCCTCGATGGCACAGTGCAGAGCACTTTCCACTACGATAAGGCTTTACCCTGGTGACAAACACAATCACAGCCAGACACAGCTGGAAGAAGCCCCGGTGGGGCCCTGGTCACCCCATCGCAGGGACAGCCGTGCTGCACGAGCCCCAGGTGCCCCAGCTCCCATAGGGCGCCCATTCCACTTCCCCACAAGAAGCACAGACCTTCCCCAAGCATCACTCTGCCTACACCTGCCTGAAGAAGCCACATAAGGACCCAGTTTTGCCGTTCCCCATCAAACCGCAGCATCATTAAGGATGGAAAAGCCTTCAAGATCCCCAAACCCAAGCCCAGGTCACCCCCACCATGCCCACTGCGTCCCCACGTGCCACAATCTCCACGGTTCTGGAACACCCCCAGGGATGGGGGCTCCACCAGCTCCCTGGGCAGCCGTGCCACTGCATCACCACCCTGACGGCCCTTCCACCTTGCTGTGCTCCACTGACACCGTCCACGCTTCCCCAGCCTTCTTTCCATAGCTCCATATACAGCAATGGACTGCCCAACCTTCTTTCCACAGCTCAATATACAGCAATGGACTGCCCAACCTTCTTTCCATAGCTCCATATACAGCAATGGACTGCCCAACCTTCTTTCCATAGCTCAATATACAGCAATGGACTGCCCAACCTTCTTTCCATTGCTCCATATACAGCAATGGACTGCTCAACCTTCTTTCCATTGCTCCATATACAGCAATGGACTGCCCAACCT
>NW_024884922.1:8475570-8501053 GCF_019232065.1 Centrocercus urophasianus | reverse complement strand
TTGCTCCATATACAGCAATGGACTGCCCAACCTTCTTTCCATTGCTCTACACACAGCACCGCAGGCGGCCAGCAGGACCCGTGGGGCCTGGGAGCCCTCAGCTTTCCTGGTCTCTGTACTCACCCCCCAGGCTTTTTTTTATGTCTTAAAAAAAGGTACAGACAACCATGCTCCCATTTTAAAATGCCTTCTTTTTTTTTTTTTTTTAATCCTAATGTTTTTTTTTTTTTTTTTTTTTTTTTTTTTTTTTTTTGTTTAAACACAGTACAACAAACTCATCAAAATTGCCAGGCAGATAAAATATCTGTAATTGGGTTCTGATTGGGCTCTAAATGACAGGGCATGCATGTATTTACCACTCAGAGGAGAAATAACAACAAGTAATTTGCATAGTGCGCTGCACTTTGCACAATGCAAAGCACTCCACGACTCATTTCAAAAACCTGTGAGGTGGGCAGCCACTGCTGCTACCAAAAACTAAGTGCCATCACTTCTGTGCACAACAGTGGAGCTCGCCTCTCATTTCATGCAGCCACACCAGTTAAGTCCTGCACCAGGACCACAGCATCACTGCTGAATGAAGCACAGACGCACTAAGATGCAGTGCAAAATGCCCTGCTGCCAGTCCCAGGTGCACGCTGTTCAGACTTGGAGACAAAGGCCCGTGCTCTGTGCCCATGCAAGAAACGCCCTGTGCCCACCACAAGACACTGGCAGGAGGGAACTGCTCTGATTTCAAGCTGCAGAGCTGCACGAAAGCAAAAGGAAACACATTCTCCTAGTACAGCAGAAATATGCAAGTGTGTGAGTCAGTAGTTCCAAAAATACATTTCATAAGCTGCAGAACAGATATGTATGTTGCCATGGCACTTAAGCAAAAATTAACAAGTCTCAAGCTTGTTTTGTGTATGAATCAAAATCCAAGCAATCGTAGTTTCCCCTCCACTCAGCTGCTTCATTGCTCGCACACTAAGGTCAGTTTTGCCACTGATTTCATTTGTTTTCTTTTCAGATTCGGCTTTCAGAGCTGAAGGGCATTTAAAGGTGCAGAGGGGTGCTTAGCAGGATTTTCACAAGTGCCTTGATACCTGCCTCCCAGCAGTGGTTTCTCACAATCCTATTAGGTACCTGCCTGCAAGGCCAGGCACCTGATGCCTGCACGAATCCTGCTGCTGGAGCGCGGTGCTGCACGGCCACGGCTCACGGGAGCTTTGCACAGCCCAAGCAGGATGGCAGCAGCCCCAAACGCTTCGATTAAATTATCTCCTGCACACAAAGAGCAAGGTGCACTTACGTGGGCGGCAACACAAGAAAAGAAAAAAAAAAAAGGAAAGGAAAAAGAATAGAAAGCCACCAAACTAACACTAACGCAGGCTCTGGTTAAGCCTGGAGGTGTTCCAGCAGCTGCCGGCAGCAGGAGCAATGTCTGGGCAGGACGGGGCAGGGCAGCACCCCAGCAATGGGCTGCAGATCCCCCCCCCCCAACCTCCCCACCACTGGGAGAGGAGCAGAGAACTGCAGGTCCCCACGTGCTGCCCAAAGCACGTCCACCAAGACAGCACCCATCCACGGCACGCAGACGCGAGTCCGTCGTTCCACACAGACCATTTCCAGACAGACGGGCACCTGCCTGCCCCAGCTGCACGCAGCCACTGTCAGGATGCTTCCCAAACCCAACCCTTCAAAAACTGGTCCAAAGAGCCTCTCTGCAAGATGTGCTCCCACTGGCACTGGGCAGCCCATGCCCCAGAGCCGCTGCTGCTGCCGACCCCAGCGCTGCCCAGCAGTGCCTGGCAGCAACCCCACGCAAAGGAACCCAAACCAGTCCCACTGACACAGCTCACAGGAGGGCCTGCAGAGCTGCAGCCCAGCCTCACTGCACCGCATCGCCTTCCCGAGGACAAAATGCAGCGAGATCCTGTGCTCAGTGCTCCCTTAACCATCCATCTGTGGCTGTTAATACGGAGTTAAATCTTCCCACAAACCAAAGTGGTGGAGCTCTCAATATGCAGCGTGCGGTTACACGAACACAAATACGCTCCCCATGGGAGTAAACTTAGCAGCCAAACTAAGGGAAGCATCCTTACTATGCAAAAGATAAAGGCACCTTTTGCATGTAGAGGGAAGCTACGGAAACTGAACTCCTCGCCGTCTTCTTTGAGCTCCGAAGGTTTCAAATGAAAGCAGAGAAACAGAGGGGTGGGTTTTTTTTTTTTATTATTATTATTTTTTGGCAAATGTTGAATAAAAAGTCTAGCAAAAAAATTTCAGAAATATGCAAATAATTTCTCAGCAATTCACTTGTTTTTTTGAAGACGTGTGTCACTATAATCATGCATCATAAATCAAAATTAGGTGAGAAAAATAATAAATTAGCAATTTTCAGAGACTTAATAATCTCGCCTTTATCATTCACTGCACCACAACAGCACCATTTTCACATTAACAGCCTTACTTTCAAAAATAGACATCGCACTACGATAACGTTTCATGCTTTCAGGGTGTTTGTTGTTTTTTTTTCCTTTAAGGATGTCAAGGAACAACTCCCAGTGAGTGCTTGACAGGACAAGGGGGAATGGTTTTAAACTGAGGAGGGCAGGCTTAGGTTGGTTATCAGGAGGAAGTTTTTCACCCAGAGGGCGGTGAGGCACTGGCACAGGTTGCCCAAGGAGGCTGTGGATGCCCCATCCCTGCAGGCATTCAGGGCCAGGCTGGATGTGGCTCTGGGCAGCCTGGGCTGCTGTTGGCGACCTGCACACAGCAGGGGGTTGGAACCGATGAGCACTGTGCTCCTTTGCAACCCAGGCCATGCTGTGATTCTATGATTCCATCCGTCAGAGCTGAGGAGGAAGGACGGGCAGCCCCAGCACCCGGCAGAGCTCCGAACCCTTCCACCCAAACCACGGAGCGCACAGCTCTGTGCATTCACAACCAACCGCTCTGCAAACCACAACAGCTGCCCCTGTCTGCCAAAGGAGGAGGAAAAGGCTGCCCATAAGATGCTGCAAGGACCACACCGAATGCTTGTCAGGAGCAGCGAAGCCATGAGGCACTTTCACATTGACTCGGAATCCGTGCATCCCTCAGCTTTATTCTTACTGACTTGCATTACATTCTCATGACAGTCCATGGCCATGAGATAAAGGTGTCTCAAGTTATGGTATCACTCCCTAAGCCCTGCACCCCGAGCTGGGTTTTGTACAGAGCATTCATCAGATTACACAAGGCTGGGATGAACGTTTCATAAGCAGTAAAGGATGACAATACAAGCCCTCTGTTTTCACCCTTCAGGAAGGGACAGGCAGCAGCTCCGCACTCTCCACATGCACCTTCCCCTTATTCCTGCCTCCTCTGGCTCCCACTGACCCCAAGCCCTGCACTCTCACCACGCAGGAGTGCTCCCTCTTCTCAGCTCAGTACTCCCAGCCTGGCACCACTTTGCTTGCCATGGCTCTGGACACCTGAGCAGCTCTGAAGGCAACGCATGGCACATGGCGCTGCCCTGGATCCCCTTCCTTTGTTTTGCTCTGCTGAATGACAGTGGCTACAGTGGGTGTGTGAATTCCTTTCCGGAAGGGGACAGAAATCCAGCAGTCGGGTAAGGAAGTGAGATCACTGACGGCCACAAACGCGACTGCCATCGCCCAGAACGTCCCTCACGGTGGGACTTCAGCAATATTCAAAACTCAGCTTCTACATAACAGCACTCTCAATAATAAACCTATTTCTTCCCAGCAGCCCTTCCCCAGCTCCCCCTGTGCTACCCCATCTCCGCTCTCCAACCCCCACGGCTTGATTTCTTTGCTCACTGTGACATCTGCCCACACTGATCTCCGCAATATCCTTGGGCGACGGAGCATGCCTCCTCACGCATCCACAGCCCCAGTGCCGATGCAGCAGTACCCAAACAAACAGGCAAGCCCTAATAACTCTCAGCGGCGGCACCCCGCTCTGCACCACGGCTCCGTGCCACGGCCAGGTCTGCTGTCACGTGGGATCCTCCTCAATGCATAAAGGCTCCCTTGTTGAGCTAAGTTTGCTCGCGCCACAACCCCGGCCCCACATCTGGTGCTTGCAGTGACCAAAACATTCCTTGTTAGCGTCCCAGTAAATAAATTATTTTCTACAGAAACACTCCAGTGACTAAGATGAAAATAGTGTGGAAAAGGAAATGTGCCGGACCATTTATACTGTTTTTATACGTCGCTTAATGGGCAGAGAGCTGCTGAATACCAGGCTGCAGTTCAATTGAAGTGTTCCACTGTCATCACCACCAGCTGCAGAACCCCCGAGACTGAAACACAGCCCTCCCATTCAGCCTCATTTCAGCCATTGTTGCTTATAATATGATCTAAAGGAACATTTGCAGGATTTCATAGAAAGTTTAAATGTTGTTTGATGAGAGCCATTAGATATTTAAATCGAAAATGAATGACACACAGTTGCAAGAGAAGCAGTCACAGCACACCTAAAGCAGAGCAGTGACTGCACGACTACCGCTGCTCTCCTCCAGGCTCGTGCCAGCCACGGGCATGCAGCATCAGGGAAGCCAGGAGAACCTCAGGCCAACAGCAGCCCATGATGCAGGCGTTCTTCCTCCTGAGAACCAGCTCCATGCATCTAGAGCGCAACACGAGAAGGGAAATACCAGCCAGAGAGGTACTTCTCATTCTTTTTCAAAGTCACCCCACTGAAACCCAGCAGAAGACACACGTCCAAAGAACGAGCCCTCAGCTCAACACGCTGCCACCGTGGGCGCTCACCCTGCACCACTCCGCAGCCCAGCAGAAGATGGAGCAGCTCCATCCTTCCTCTCCCATTTCTGCCCTTCCCAAACCCAACCTACAATCCTTTCCTACTCTTCTAATGTGAACAATATTTCATAAACACTTTATTTTTTTAACCTCTTCCTTGTCATTTCTCTGCCTCATCTGTACAGAAATAAGCCTCAAACAACGTCCTGCTCCTTTTTTTACTTCATTTCTGCTCTTCTCTCCATTTCCACTCTCTCTTTGGGGGATTCAGAGAGGCTTTCTTGTTTTGGTTGCTTTTTTTTTCCGCTCCTCATCAACCCATGAAGCCAGACCATCACACCGCCTCCAGCAATACCCACCCTTCTGGTCACGTCATCCATCTGACCTTCAGCCACGTCCCCATTCAGTTCCTTCCCTACCCAAAACCAAGGTTCATCATTCCTTGCTCCCCAGACCACCCACAACTGCATAACATCAGGCTCCTCCCTGCCCATCCTCTCTCTGTTTCCTTTCCATGCACTTCTGTGATGCCCAACCCTGGCTGGGTGTCTCCCCGGTTCTACACCGCACTCTGAAGCTCCTGGAAGGGCTCCTTCTCTTCCCTCTGGGCTTGGTCAGTTGCCGTGATGCAGCAGCTCAGATCACGTTACCATTAGGATTTTCCTTGCATCTAGACTTTTCTTGCATCCAACTTGTCAGAACTTTTACTTTGCATTTTAACAACAATAAATCCCCTTAGCCAAAACAGGAAATCTCTCTCAGCGCTGTTTTTCGCAGCCTACTCTAAAAACGGGGAACCCAACTTTGATTCCAGGGAAATTCTGCCCACAACAGGTTGGGGGGAAGCAAACAATTACAAAAACGCAACAAACGAGACTCTTCTCAGACAAACACATAAAAACAAAGGTATTTTTCCTTCCTGGTTGCTTCTGTCCAAATGTTTGAAGAAAACGTAACGAAGATAACAGCAATCTTGACAAACTTCATGCTGAGGAGGAAGAGGATTTCCTTCGCACTCCTTGTCTTGCTCCTGCTCTCTGCCCTCCAGAGAGACAGTGCAGAGCTGGCCAGGGACACACACATGTGCCCAACCACTCACACTCAGGGGAAATGTCCCCACGTCGATGCACACTGCCTGGTGTAAGATCCAGGGATTGGGTTGGAGCAGCAGTGCTGCTGGCACGGGGACAAGCCGACCCACATGGAAAAAGGATTTAAGTCATTTTGGTTTCTGCTCAGGGCGACCACTTGGAGAAAAGAAATTAAAAAATTACCTGTTCTGAGCAGGACCCTTCATGGGTCACGAGAAACGCAACGCAATGGAGGAGCAGCAGGTTCTCAAAGGGATGCTCACAGCCCAACCAGGATGGAGAACTGCACGAAAATATCAAAGACCTACGTGGACAATGAGTGAGAGCCCCGCACTGGAAAGAACAAAGGAACCACATCTCCCCCTTACAGAAAGGTGCCCTCCTTACAGCTCAGTCTCTCTTGCAGGGTGCTGCCTGCCTCACGCCCTGCAGACAGGACAGCTGATTTCCTTCCGTTCACAATCAGACTGTAAGTAACAGAAGTACCATCCCATGAGTATTCCAAACCCTGACAAATACTTACAGAGCCGACGTATGGGGCAGGACTGGGGCAGCTCACTTCCAAAATGCATTTCAAGCACTTCTCCGTTTCAGCAAAGGAATTTGACATCGCGCTTCCGTCCTGGGAGCGCCCTCCCCTCCCTGTTTTGCTGAAGCTGAAGGAGGAATCCAGCCCACCGCCTCACCACACCTCGACCTCTTACAAAACCTCCTCCCTCCGGCAGAACAAGAGTACCTAAACCAGAGAATCAGAAGGATCTGTCTGCTTCAAACCCAGCAGCTCAAAGCCACGACTGGAACCACAAAGACTCAGTTAGGCCTTTTGGCACCTTCAGACAACCACCACAGGTGTCCCCTATCCCACCAGCAAGGTCCTTTCTGCTCTCTGCGTCGCTGTGTCCCTGTGCGCACTTGGAGCCAAAGCAGAGGGGTCAGGCAGCGTCCTCACACAACCGCACACAGCATCCTGGCTTCCAAAAGACACCTTTTAAAAACAAAACCTCTCTTTTTTTTTCAATGCCACTCTCTTGCCATTTGTAGTTAATTCAGGCCTCCCCAAGTTCTTCCCTGTGCATCACTCCACCGTAATTTTTATTATTATTTTTTAATCCCCTGAGATTCAGAACAGGGAAAACTAAAAATAAAATTAAAAAAACGGTTCATTCTCTTTCTCTTTTCTCTATTGCTCTTTCACAAAAAAAGAGCAAAAAATAATCAGTACGATGTTCTTGAGACTTTCTTTTACCTCCTGCATAACTGCAAACAGTGTTTTCCTTCACTTTAAGCAAGTCTTCCACCTGACATTATCTCATTAAGTGTCGCTGGAGAAGAAAAACAACCCATTTGCAGGATAACGTCCACTTAGGGCTAAGTCCCTTCCAGGCTTGAAACAAAAGTCACTATCCAAAGAAATACCCACATTTATCTTGCCCTTCCTGACACAAAAGGAAGTCCTGCAAGACCTGAGTTCCAAGTCCGCAGCTACAACGCTAGGAAACAATCCAGAAATTTCCACCTCAGTGCTGCCTGCGAGAGCGCGGCTTTGAAGGAAAGAGAAAAAACAACAGGCCGTGCAAGGGGAGCTGCCGTGGCAATTTGTCCATTCATAAAACAAAGGCAGAAGGCCCCAGCCCAGAGCTCAGCCCCTGACACAGCCCACACACACCGCCAGCCCCACAGCACCGCCGGACCCACGGCCCAGGGGGCATCCCTCAGCACACCTCCCATGGATGGCCGTGCCATGGGGCATCCCTCAGCACACCTCCCATGGACGGCCGTGCCATGGGGCATCCCTCAGCACACCTCCCATGGACGGCTGTGCCATAGGGCATCCCTCAGCACACCTCCCAGGGATGGCCGTGCCATGGGGCATCCCTCAGCACACCTCCCATGGATGGCCATGCCATGGGGCATCCCTCAGCACACCTCCCAGGGACGGCTGTGCTGTGGGGCATCCCTCAGCAGCACCTCCCAGGGATGGCCAAGGGGCAGCAAGAGGAGCATGGACCACTCAGCCTCCCTGAACTCTGAGAGCATCCATGGCCCCGCCGTGGCTGGAAGAGCTGGGTGAGCCCGGCCTGTTCAGGAAGTGATAGGAACCTACGTCTGCGGATAAATATTATGAAAGTTTGAAAATGTTTTTCTTTCAACCAAAATAAAGCCTTGGTGGCCCCAGCACACCTGTAACTCAGGCGCTGTTCCCTGCAGCTGGTGATGGGAGCAGCTCCAGGGGCTCCGAACAGCCGGCACAGACCCAGGAGGATGCCGAGCCCGCCAAGACCCCCACGTGTGGGGCAGGAGGAGCCTGCAGACCCCCGCATCACCAGCAAGGAGTGGACGTGGCTGCACTGCGAGGCACAGCCCCACCGTGCTGAGCGCCGGGACCCTGCTGGGTCCCACAGCCTTAAATGAAAATGGGATTTAATCTTGGACGTTTATATGAAAAAGGGCAAGTGAAAAAAAATCCTGGTGCTTTTAGTCCCTTTTCAATAAGTTATATCAAATAATGTCTTTTGCTAACTACATTAGAGAGCAATTATGACTTAATGGCTGTCTAAATCCATTATCAGTGTACATTTAACCTTTCAATATTTAAAGATAATATTTAATTTGGGCAAATTAATGGACTGCCTGTGAGACCAAATATATCTATTTAGTCTTTCTGGTTTTCCATCAGTGATATTTCTCGTTAGATATCAACCTGTGCGACGAGCAAACGGCTGGAGCAGTTCCCTGTATTCGTACCTGCAATGAGCGCTCGCAACTCGGCGCTAAAATGGCTGGGATGGAAAGCAAAATCCTGAAAAAACACCGCTTTTATCCGCTATCGCTACATCATTTCCATACCACTCCATACCACAGCTGCTTTTGATCCTGTAGAGAAAATACATTTCCACAATTGTCTGTGTTCTTAATTACCGCTACATTAATATTTTCTTTTTGTACCGTTCCCATCTTTTAACCTCTGGCTTACAAAACTATCTCTGCACAGAGTTCCTGTTTCCACGAAAATGAGCGCCGTGCTGCTCATGAACTGAAGACTCTCTCAGCACAAAATTCCTATTTCCAAATAACTTACACACGTCGGCCCCGGAAAACAAACAAGCAAACGAAGCCTGATTACCCAAAGACCAAAGGACTCATGAAAGACCCCGCTCCTTTCATATCACAGTTGCCATGGAGTCCTCCTGAAATTTCAAATTAAAATGTACACTTCCCAGCACCAATTCCCCTGCTCGTTCCAGTGACCAAAAACCACTCGTTATTTAGGATGGCAAATCAAAAGCGGTTTTAATCACCTTTATCCCACCTTCCTTTCAGATGGCTGAATCAACAGCCAGGTTTTCAGCAACGAAATTCATCTTCTCCCAACTCACAGATAACATCGTGTGGAATTCTGATCGCTTGCTCGGATGACTAATTACACAGCAAGGAAAGCTTTAACTGTAAATATAAGGCACAGACACAGACATTTCAGTTCGAGGGATGTTGTGTTGAGGGACATGGTTTAGTGGGAGCTGTTGGGAATAGGTGAACGGTTGGACTGGATGAGCTTTTAGGTCTTTTCCAACCTTGGTGATTCTATGATTCTATGAGAGGAAAAAAATCATCCTCATTTCAGAGGTACTGAGATTCGGTTTCAAAAAGGAGCAAAGAAGCAGGGAACACCTTAAAATACTTTCCTCCTCACCATGCAGCCGTCTAGGCATGATGCTCTGGTGATGTCATCCTCAGAGTCTCTCTGCTCTTAAATAAAAAGGTGATAACATTCAAAGTTTGCACTATTTAAATAAACACAGGCAAACTATTGCACTTTACCAATGCAAGCCTGTAAGTGACTGCAAATGCATTATCATGTCAAAACCTGGTGGAGCTCCAGAACTAGGTTGACATCTTATTCACATATTGAAAGGTTAGAGGTGTTCCTCTGCGAATAAGGCACTTTAAATATAGTTTGACTTTGCACATTGTGCACGCTTATGATTCCGTCGTGCTGCTTATCGGCTTCCGTGACAAAATGCAGAAAAGTTTTTCAGTTGCATGAGTCTGGCAGGAATCCACTGACTTTAGTAAGGCTACAGCCAATGCAAGCCACTGCGCACAAGGAGAAGCCAGGCTGACAACATGCGGCAAACAGAGCGATCCCTCCTCCTAGCAAAGCCAGCGGGGCCTTTCCTCGAGTAGGAATCCTTCGGATTTGGACGACAGTTTAAGAAAAATCCCGTGCAGATTACATCTTGACCCTGAGCAGTAAAGAGGGTTTAACAGCAGCAGAGCTGCTTACGCCACCGCTCGCACCCTGCAGCGCACAGCGCTGACTCGTAGCCCAGCACCGCGAGCTGCGGGGAGCGCGGCTGCAGCGGGTCGGCACGGCAGCCCCAACCAGGAGGCAGGACTCACCTGTTTCAGCCGTAACAACAAAACGGGTTCTGGTGTCTGCAGATAGGGCTCCCTTACAGCCCCACGAGCCTGCAGGTTAGGCAAGCAAGTTAGCTTACTTTAGCAACAAGCTCCTGAAAACAAGCAGAAGAAACCTGCTGCACACACGCACGTGGTGTGTATGCGCACTAGGAATCTGCACAAAGGTGCTCCACCCTTCTGCTACAACCTAAGGGAAAGCAGAAGCATTTCATTCACAAGCTGCACGGGAGGGTTTTCCTCACCCAAAAAAGTGTAGAACCCAGAGCTTCAAGAGAATAAAAGCAGGAACGCACAGCACACCAGCCCCCAACTGTTTTTCCTTTCAATGCATGGAAACCCACCGTTCACCCCTTCCTACCTCCAGGAGCCCGCGGCTGCCTCCATACCCAGATCCCAGCACCCATGCCCACCCGCACAGAGCCCACCCACAAGGCACGTTCCTGCACGGCTCGCTGGGAGGGGACAGATGGAGATGGAACACGCCATCAAAGTGCTGGAACAGGCACCAGCGAATGTATACTGGCCACGATGAGATTTTGTCAAAACACTACAATAAGACTTCTGGCCATCAGGGCTGAGATGCTGGAATGCTATTCCAAGACAACTTTTGGATCAAAAACCCCACACATTTTAAGACGAGAGTAAGGCAGTCCAAGCAGCACCAGGCACCTGGACCTGCTAATCCTAAACCTCCCTTCCAGGACCAGCTTCCTTTTAGACACGCTAATAAATGGCACTGATGCACAGCCCTGTGTCTGCAAACACAAAAGAAATATTCCGCAACGCAAGTCTCTCAAGATAAAGATCAATGGCTGGCAACCAAAGACCGCGGGATGGTGAAGTGTGAATGGCCAACCTGCTACCTGAAGGGTAACGGCTCAAGAATGCGGGCTTACTCCTTTTTAAGAAATCCATCAGTTAAGGAAGCGTACTTTTTTTGTGCTGTCACTTGTGAGATGCAACAGGAATCCCAGCTGTTCATGGATCTTACGCTACAGTACCTGACAGCTCACATGGAAAACACAGAACACAAGGGGACAGCATGCAACGGCATGTAAAAGAGTACAATTCCCTTCCAGCCCTCCTACCGGAGTTTGGTTTGAACCAAGCACCAACCACACACCATCAGCGTGACCACCGCTAACACTCTGGAGATAGAAACACAAACATGTACGCAACACTTGGTTTTGTCCACTAAGGATACTGAAAATAATCCGCTGAAACGCTCCCGAGAGAAGAAAGGAGATAACGCGTAGGCAAGAACGGTTTTGAATTCATTGTGAAGTGTTGTCCTCAAGCAAAGAAATTGTTCTGGTTCAGAATCTGCACTTCTTCCCAGGAAATACACGTCTTCCTCCCTCTCTGACACCGGCACACAACCCCTGGGGCTGCAGGAGTCCATCTGACCACAGCCCCCAGCCACCCCAGTCCTGCCTGGGTCCCTGAAGCCCCCGCAGAGCCCTTCCCACCCCACAGGTTGGCCATCTCCAACCAGAGGAGCCCTGCTCGCTCTGAACCACGTCCTCAGGCTTCCTCGGCGCAACGGGAATAGGTACCCACTCAATGGGGAGACTAATTCTGCCCGCATCAAAACATCTGCTGACAGAGAAGACAGAGCAGACAGAGAAGCTCTATTGCATAGGGAGTTAACTTCAAGCCCTAGGGACAAGCAGAAGACCTTGACCTGCACAGCAGACATGCCACCGGGTCCCTCCCCACGGGAAGTTTGTCTCCAGCTCAGCTCTTTCCAGGGAAAAATACCACCGAGGCTCAGTCAAAAGGGAATTACTGGTAAGCTTCTTAGGTGCAAGCTCCGAGCCAAAATTAATCTTGAGACAATTAGATTCAGCTCTATTCAGCAGAAGACAGTTAAGCCCAAAGCTGTAGAACCCAACACCAGTGAAAATGAGCTTTGCGGCTCGGTGCAGCCAGGGGAAGCGGCTGAGCGGAGCTCCGCGGAGAGGCAGCACACCGGAGCTGGACGCTGGTAGGACCAAGGCTACGTGGGGGCCCTCTGGCAACCACCAGGATGAGAGAAAAACAAACAAACATTGTTATGCCTTTGCAAACCTTATTAATTTCAGAAATTACAACCTCTGAAACCAACGCCAACAATTAGGAATCAGAGATTGTCCTCTTGCTGTCATCTTAAAAGCTAAAGAGGACTGCATCTACGGACCTGAAAGAAGATAATTGTTGGTTAGACTTCTGTTTGTGACCATCAGAAATGTTACCTTAATTTGGCCTTAATGACCTATAATCTCTTTTAGCATATGGCTTTTAGAATGGTTATTATTCAGCTTGATCTATGGCTATAATGGAGCAGAACAGAACTGTGGGTATAATTAAAATAAGTTCCTGTAAAAGTGGAATATGTAGTACATTGCTAATGTGTAAATGACTAAATAACTTAATTAGGTGAAATGAAGTGCACTTATAACCACAGATGCTTAAGCCGAATCATAATAATGTTGTGTATGTGAATATATTTTTTTAAATATGTTTGTAACCCAAACAGTAGGACAAGGAAACACAAAGCATACACCAGCTATAAGAGTGGCAGCGTTGGCTTTTTTTTCTTAAAGGGAAGCTTCCTTTACAAACTAACGTGAAGCCGGTGGAGAAATAATGCTTTTACATCACTTCAAAACACTGACAGGAAACAACTTATCTACAGGTCGCTCCTGTCCCAACAAACAGCAACATCTACAGCAGAGCACCTAATAAAATAATTCTCCTGGGCAAGCCTAAAAGAGCAAACAAATAAACCGAGCTCTCCTTTTCCAGGCCCACCAGTTTGGATCACGCCTTTCCGCTCCCGTGCCCATCTCCTTCATGATCATGAGTGTGCAGGGCAATGAAATGTACAAATCCGCAGAGCACGGCAGACAAAGAGCCCCTCTCACACAGAAGTCAACAGGAAAATTCCCACTGCTTTCAACATCCCAAAGACTGGGTTCCAGCTCAGGGGGAGAAGCACATAAAGTGCACTTGACGATTCAAAACATGGGCCTGATCTTGACAGTCTTCCATCTGAGACTGTCAAACTGAATACGAGCAGCTCTAAAAATCACTTACAGCACTTGTACTCATTGATTCATCCATATTCATTCTTCCTCTCTCACTGAATCCTTACTGTAGGTGAATGTAACATAACCATGAGCATGATGAGGAGATGAATAAGACAAATTATTGAATGTGCTCTTGAAGGAGGCTTCAGCCAAATAAGCAACCAGGAAATGCGTACTTTAATTTCACAATGAAAGATGAACAGGATGAGGACGGGGCGGTATCTTCGCGAGGAAAGAGCTGGCACGTCTTCCTCCCAGAAAGCAAGGATGCTCCCCAGCCAAAGTGGAGATATTTCAGACTGCAGCCCATGAGATTCCCAGAACGCTGGGATAATACGGCAGAGCTCCTGGGGTGCTGGCAGAATCACGGTGAGTTATCCCAGTTGTGGAGCCGGCAGGTTACATAAATCCCCCACCCCTTCCTTCCGCACGCTATCTATTATGTCCCCACTACCCAAAAGAGAGGGGAGGTTACCAAGACGCTGTGGCTAGATCACGTTCCCCCATCGGTTGTTTCAACTCTCTCACATTCATTGATTAGCTGCTTCTGATAAGAAGTGCAACACAGGCAGGATTTCGGAGGGGGTCCAACTCAAGAGGTGTGAACACGACCCCCAGAAAAGCCGTTCCAGCAGAGCTCAGAGCTCAGGCAGCAGCGGCCAGCAGTTCTGGCCATGTGCTGTAAGGAACTTTCCCAGTTCCACCAATCGCTACAAGAGATGCTCCTCCTTGAAGTCCTCTCGGGAAACTGATTAAATTAGAAAAAGATCAAAACCCTTTTCAGCCTGAAAATAATTTGAAATCGCTACAATGAATGCGGGAGAGCAGAACAGCTCTCGTATGTAAGCAAACCCACTTTAAGGCAAAACTTGGACTGAATCAAAAGTCTTGGAACGACAATTTGGAAGCTGCTGCTATTAGTCACCGAGCTGGAATAAAATCAAAAGATGCTTCTAATGGGGATGCACACCCATGGCCTGCCACTGGGAACGGCCTCACAGGGAGGGGAGGCAACTCGAAGGACATGCGGACAGAACAGAAGAAATGGCAGCGCAGGGACACCTCCCCAGAGCTGCACTCCGAGGAGCTCCCACCTCAGCCCCATCCTTAGGAAATGCATCCAGTGCAACTGGAGCCCGCAGAACCTCCAGAGCACACAGCACAAACGCGGTGGCATCTTTAATAAATACAATAAATACACAAGCAATCAAGCAGAACAGTGCAGCTTTCCAGTCTATGTGATGCGGGCTCTCGATGCTTCGGAGCAAAGGATTTTATGTTAAAAAAAAAAAAAACAACCCACCAAAAAAATAAGGATTCAAACAAACCCAGGCGATCTTCAAGATCGGTTCCATCTCATTCAAGCCCAGCCATCTACAAAGCAGGTGTACGGCCACCAAGCTCTCCTTAGCCATGATGGAGAGTGCTTGCAGCAGTCATCCATCCTAAGCCAGCGCCTTAAAGAGGCCACACAAAGTTTATTTTTTCCAGCCGCAGGGATAGAACTGAGCTGAATAGGAAAAAACAACTTTATATTAAAGAGAATAAAGCTGCTTCTTTTATAATCCCACACTTTCTATTTAAGCTCTTTCCATTTTGGATTAAGAAAATAACAATTCTCCATTACGCATGGCATTAGATGCTGCCCTGTTTTCCAACACATCTCAATTTTGCCCAATGGAAATGAGGGGGAAGATTTTTTACATTTAAGAATGCGTTAAAACCCAGATACGAATTTCCCGAAGGTTAAAATGTCGTATTCTTGGTACAACAAATGCTGCCCTCTCCTAATGCTGAGATAATGTGGGCACTGTAATGCAAACACTAATCACAGAATCACAGACTCGCAGAAAGGCTTAAGTTGGAAAGGACCCTGATGATCATCTAGATCAAATCTCCCTGCCACAGACAGGGCTGTCACCTCGTTTTCCAGTTAAGGCTCAGATTACAGCGATATCAATTCCTTCCTCCGCTCCCATGTCTTCACTTCCAAACTGGAAACAGATCACTCCGTCCGAGCCGTAAGCAGGGAAACGCTGGGATAAAAGGGGAGGACGTGGGAACACAGGCTCCAGTGGCTGTCCAGACAGAGCCACACCACGACGTGGCCCAACGGAGTTCATGCTCTGGACTTTGGAGAATCTTCGCGTTTGGAGAAGTGTTCCCCTGACGACCCATTTCAGGCTCAAAAGCGCAATGGAAGAGCTCTCTATTCTGGATTTGCGCTGCAAGAAGACTAAATCTTGCCCTACAGTGCTCAGATAATGAAGGTTTAATGAACTGCAGAGCTTTTTCTGTCCTACAGAGCTCGCATTCACGAGTCCGAGGAAAGATTAGAAGCAAGCCAGCAACAAGGAAGAAAGACAGACGACAAAATGCCACACATCTGGGTGCTGGGCTGCACAGGGAGGTGAGGTGACGGCAGTGCTGACCCCGTCCTGCTGCAATAACCTGAGCTCTGCCCCAGGCCGGGTGTTTGCTGTCTGCTGATCCATGACTCTGCCCCGCTAACCCCTAGCTGGGTACCAGCGTATCTGCAGCATCACGGACGCTGCAGTCGCAGGCAGGCAGATGCCAAGGAGCATCAGCACTGCCCAAAGCACTGAACCAAACCTCGCCACGAGCACGAATCCAAAGCACCTTCACCACTGCACTGCCACCAGAGCCAATTAGCCGACTGGGTTAAAAGGCAGATAAAAAGAGAAAACTAGGAGAGGGGGAAAGACGATCTCTATTAGTTAATAAGCAAGCTCATAAATTAAGTGCTCCGATTCCTGATGTTTATAAAATATCTAATTTCAGAAACATGAATTTTCCTTGTTTTTACAAGAAGGCACAGTAAGTAAATTCTTCCTATGTAAGTAAATCTTTCCAAAGAATATTAAGCCAACAAAGCGATTCAATGCAGAAAACAGAAGTTAAGAAAAGCATTTGCTAACAACTCCGATCCTGAAGAATAAGAACCATGTCTCTAATCATGACTTCACACACAATACTGAAGGACGGTATCAAGCAAGATACTATGCCATAAAGGTGGCTAAGGAGAGCCCAAACAAGGGAAAAGAGCAAAAGTGATCCAAAAAAAACAAGAGCAGAGGGCTGAGCAGCAAACCTGCACCCACGCTGTGCAAGCAGGATGACAAACAACGTGCCGGACAGGAATGGCACACCCGAAATCACGCAGCGCAGAAAAAATCAGGAAAAAGCATTCTGCAAACCCTTGCTCCCGCTGCCCGTTCACATCTCAGCCACAAACAGATGGCATGGAAAAAGCACCCCGGGTCTGAAAAACCAAACAACGTTTTGAAGTCAGATGCAGTCGAACAAGTGGATTTGGTGCAGCGCTGCACGGAGCGCTCACAGCCTCGGCTCCACGGCGCTGCAAAGGCTGCACCAGCATGCTCTGAGTTTCAGGTGGATGGGATCCATGCTATGCTACGTGAGGTGGTCTGCCAGAGGTTCTGCAGCCCTGGAGGTTATGCTGGATTAGCAGGGAGGGCAAAGGGCAGGCTGCTCTCACAGGTCAGAAACCAACCAGCAACTGATGCCACTTGCTCCAACCACTCAAACTACCTCGCTGCCGCCCTTCTCCCCAAACATCCGCTGCATGAAATCAGTTATGAAGCCGAATGGAGCTCAGGGTTAAGAATAAGGAGTGCTTATCCCCAGAGCAGCACCAGGGCACCAAGCACCTGCTGCGACTGTCAGGGTCAACACGGCGCACAGCCCCAGTAATTACAGACACAGACCTAGGAAGAGCCAGAAACAATGCAACACGGCAGCACTTCAGCCCGCCAGACCTCGGGAGCTGCACCCCGTGAGCACACAGCAGAGCAGGGAGGAGCACTGCGGTTTTGTTGTGTTTGCTGCCAGGCTGAAGGCTCCCACGGCCGCATTCAGCCCAGCGCCGTGCCCGGAGCCAAGTCCCCAACTTATCAGAGAGGTTTGTAATGGAAATGCTGACAGCCCCTTCAGTCTAGTGGCACTGGCAGGTGCTCCCACAATGCAGGACATAATTCAATCAGGCTTTTGGCTGACGTCACGAAGCACAGAACAACTCAAATGCTTTATGAACAGCACCAGAACCCCTGAGATTCAATTACGGTGCTGATATTCGATCAGGAGTCGTATTTAGCTGTTTTTAATACAACAAAACCTTTGTACGGGTTATTTATCAAATAGGTTCATCATATTTAAATGTACAGTCAGAGGGAAGAGTGCACCGCGTCGCGTTAATCTGACGAGCCCAAATCCTTAGGAACAAGACAGGCTTTTATTCAGGAAAACCAGCACTGGGATTTACACAGGAGTCGGATTTTTGTATGCTACACAGCAAGAAGAACTCACTGAGAACTAAATCCCTGTCCTCCTATGGACTACACACATGAATTAAGTCAGTGATTTCCTTATTTTCCATCCCCCACCCCACCCCCCAGATTTCTGGACCCTTAAAATTATCCCAGTGAACATCCAGACTGCTTCGCAATGAATGTAAACTATAAAAGGGTTTTGCATTTTGTTTTGTTTTTTTAAAGTAAACTTTACCGAAACCCTTAGAAACAGCCCGCGGCCCTGAAAGGATCCACAACACCAGTGAGAGCCCACAGGCAGAGCCTCTCCATGCACAGGGGCAGAAGCACCCGGAGACCCTTCCACCAGGTGGAAAGAAAATGTCTGTATTGGACAAACCAGCTCCAGGGGATTAGGCAAATTTCACCAGCGTGCTCCAGAAATACAGCAGTGCCTGTGAAGTGCAGGCACCAGGCACAGACCTACACCCAGGCAGACGACAATGGGTCGCAGCTCGGGATCATCAGCACTCCCAACAGCTGTCCTGAAATACCCCAGCCCGACCGATGCAGCAGCGCGGTGCCTCAGCAGCCGCATCGCACCGTGCAGGAGGTGCTTCCTCCCCACCTCGGGATCCGGGTGCTAAAGCCACCTCTACCCACACCTGGCTCAAAGAGCAGCATGCCAACACTAGTCTGCAGCTCGGCTGCTTCTCCTCACGTGGGCATGGCTTCGGGTAACGGACCCAGACCCAAGCAGGGATCCGGGCACAAGCATCAGACCTAGGCTTGTCCACAGGCAGGGCCATCACGCGAGTCTGGGAAGCTCTGGGCAGCACTAACGGGCCAGATCCCGTTGGATCCCACTCAGTGTCCTCCATGGGACAGCTGAACAGACCCCTCGGCCACACAGGCAGCACCGGCCGCAGGACGGCAGATCAGGAAGCCTGGTGGTGACTTCTACTTGGCCAACAACAGCATGGGGTAAATGTCATCAAATTGAATGACTCAAGGGCCGTAGCTGCCCTTATCCCTCCTGCCTTGTGAGGGACAAGAGGAACTCTGCCGGCTGCCTGCAGACAGCTTTACAGGCTTCAGGATAATAGACAGCCTCGGACTCACAGCATCCAAAATTATTCCCACTTCTGGAAATGTAATTGTTACCATTTTCCAGCCACGCTCTGACTGCATCCAGCTCTCCAGCACTATTTGTCTGGGAGAATTTCGGAGCAAAGTCTTCAAAGCCTGAGAGACGCCAGCCCTGCTCTGTACTGAACGGTCACAGCTCTGCTGCCCCGGCTCGTGGGCACGGATCTGTGTGACAGCATGGCTCCAAGCACTGTGGCCACAGCCCCAGGGCCACCGGCTCTGCTCCCTTCCGGGCCCTCCTGACACAACTTTCCAGCTACAAAATGTAGTTTACCATTAGAAGTAAATGTTTGATCTGTAAAGCTTACAGAATGGCTTTGTTTATCATAGCAGATGAAAGAAAAAAAAGGGAATAATTTTAAACTCGAAACAAAACTGTTTATATGACAGCTTTTAGTGCTCCATGATTCTGTGCATTTAAGAGAGATTCAAGCAATCAGCAGCATAAACTTTCATTACATAGTTCTATTATATATGTTTATGTGACTTGGTTGCTCGTCTGTTATTTAAGTGATCTCCTCGTTACAGCAGTGGGGCAGAAGTATTTGCTGATCTTGTCAAAAAGCATCAGGCAGTTCACTGGCAGCGCCCTGCGATCCCAGAACAAGTGAGCTTAAACCCTTCTGGAGGTAAATCCAAAATGAAAAGAGATTCTAAATTCGGCAATTGTAGAATTACGGGGGGAGGGAAATGATATTAATTTTTAAAAACTTACACATTCCTTCCGCAGTAGCCAAAAAATGAGTGCAAGCGGTTAAAGACGAAAATGTGTAACCTGGTGCTCAGCAGCCACAAAGGCTGACCATTATTTACGCCTATTTCATGTTCCCTGGGAATTCGGTCAAGGGAAGCTGCTTTTGCCTACAAGAATCAATGTGTATCTGGGAGCGGAGAGAGCGCGGATCTCACGGGAAGAAGCCAACCTTCACCTCATGCTGCCCGGCGCCCCTCTTTTCTGCACCCTTCCTGAGCACACCGCACCAGCTCTGCACAGCTCCCCGAGCCCTGGGCAGCCCCCAGCTCCCCGTCCATCACACACAGCTCCCCCATGGAGAACTCCTACCCGCGGCACCATCCCCAGCACCACCAGTGACTGCAGACCTGGGCTGCGGCACGCACCAGCATCTCCTCCAGGTGACATTTGGCTGGGTCTGGCCCCCGAGCCATCCAGCCTCTCAGACAGCTAATGTGTGTGTTTTTGAATTATTAAATGTATTCGGGAGCCCTGACAAGGTAGATATACAGCGATGATGACAAAAAGCACTTCTAAAAGAGCTGCAGCAGCCGGGAGGCACCGCTGAGCTGCCTCTCACTGATCACGCCCCACAGAGCCCTTTTGTGGACATCAGCTCAGGCCCTCTGCCATCAACCAGGGCTACTTCTCAGAAAGGAGAGGGAGTTCTCTCTGAGTTTTTCAGTCGCCAAGGCAAGAGCTTAACCTCCAGCTTCGGAAGGAAGTCGCCCGCCTGCTGGGGAGTGCCCTGGGATGCTCCCGCGGGATGCGCCCCGGGTGGGACTCAAACAGCAGGAACCTCTCCCCTGCAGCGCTCAACTCCTCCAAGCGGGCTCAGCAGAGCTGGACAACATCTCTGTAAGCAAAGATTCAGCTCCTGCACATTGGCATGGCAGCGTGAGGCCGGCCCTGCAGCGCGGTCCCATCCTGCCCGCTTGCAGGGAGCAACCTGAGCGGCCGGAGCTGGGAGGCGGGGAGCATCCCTCTCCTTAATCACAATCAGAGGGCATGGGGGTGGGAAGCATGGCTGGTCTTTGTGTACCCCAGCTACATCCCAAAGGAGCAGCGTCTGTGGGGCCGCAGTCGGGGTTTTGGTGCAGCACTGAGCAAAGCACCCTTCAGCCACGCACACGAGCACCATCACTACATCCCTGTGCTGCTTCTCCTTCCTTGTTGAAAAGTACCGATGATAAGCTAAAAATTCCTTTTCTCATTTTCAACTGCGATCCCAAAACGCCACCCGTGAGACAAAAGCACTCTTCCAAAAATCCCGCCGCGCTGCTCCTGCTGGCACCACGGACCCGGGCATCACACCAAGGTGTGCCAGGCTGGCCACTCGATATCCAAACACTGAGTCTCCAGACGGAGGTTACACTGAATCAGTTCTGATAAGCAACTGATCATGGCAAAATGATGCCTCCTACCCTGCAGCCACAGCCCAAAAAATGTCATGCTGCTGCTTCCTTACACTATTTTCCTGTCATTTGCTCACAGGCACACAAAAAGTTATTTAAAAACAAACAAGCAAACAAACAAACAAAAAAAAAACCAACAACTTCAAAACCGAGCAGAATTTGTGATTCCCTCATTTAGGGTGTATTAATTTGTAATCGCTGTTATTCTAATGCAGGACAAGCCTTAATCAAACTAATGGCGAAATTAAAAGCAAGTCTTTAAATCCTTTAAACTGACTTAGCCGAGCGCAGCGGTGTCTGTGCTGGAAGGATTTTCTGTGCTGCAGGAGAGGCCCATCAGCCCAATTCGGGCACTCTAATGCTGCTCCCCCCCACGCAGCACTCAAACACACACAGAGTGGGCATCTATAGCAGATGCTACAAAACTTAGGTAAAATGCAAGACTTAAAATAGCAGAGGCAAGAACTGAGCCCGATCGGGAAGATGTGGGCTTTGATTAACAGTTCAAAAACCGAAATATGCCAAACGTGACAGACCGAGCGAATTCCCAGCGCCGCAATTGCTGCAAATCTGCTTCGAAACCCACCCTGCAAATCCAGCAGCAGCGATGGCCGCGCTCAGCGATCACAAGCGTGGCACACACTGAGCTCACGGCTGATGCCTGCACCGTGGAAGCCAAACTATGCCGAAAATTTTAGGAAAGTTCATTTTATTTTAGCAACTGCCCTAACAACAACAACAACAACAACACAAACAGCAAACCTCGCTTCCTTCTATGGGGCGAGCGCTGCTCAGCTGAAGTCGCAGGTATTAAATCGCTTAACGAACGCCATATAAATCTGAGCTAACTCCAGGGGAGCTTTCTCCAAAATCAGTGCAGCCCTCAGCAGCTCCCCTGGTCAGGTCAGAGTCCCTCAGCCAGCATGGCTGAACTGTTTTAGTGCTCTCTGCTGAACACCTGCAAACATCAAACGAAAACTCCTGGTCCTTTGCTGGGTTGACAAAAGCCTTTCATGTGAAAAATGCTCCATGGGAATGTCACGGCTGTGGCTCAGGTTACATTCCTTTCTCCCGCGCAGCCTTCACCATTTCTCAACATGGTAAGAAGCCATATTTGTGAAATTAAAGATTAAAAGGAAACGTGGCTTTATTTCCATTCACACGTTACAAATCACAATGGAGCATCATATACGAGACGTGTAAAAAAGCCATCAGGATGACTTTAAGCATGAAATACTACCACGCTTCCTAAACTACACTTAGTTTCACTTCGTTGCTTGGGATTACTTTTCTTTGGGGCCTTTTCTTATTTTCTAGTAAGAGAAGTTTCAGCTCCACGCAGAGGAACGACACCCGTGGTTCCCCCTCGCACCAAACCGTGGATGTTGGCAGAGGAACAGCAGCTTCCCCGCTACGGGAAGCTGAGGCTGCAGGAGGGCATCAGCCCAGCAGGAAGGACGCGCTGCACGCCGGCTGCTGGACCTCGGCGTTAGCAGGACGCAGATCCAGCACAACAACCTGCAAGCACGCACTGTGAAGCTCCCTTCAAAGCTTCCCCGCAGCTCCACAAAAGGCTGCCGGGTGTCCGCACGCAACCCCGCATTTCCCAAGCGCTGCTCGCTGCAGGAGGCGGTCAGAGCACTTCCCAGCAGTGAGCCGTGCACCCAGACAGCTGCCAGCACAGCACACAGCCCTGCGGCCGCAGCCAGCGCCCATGCAGACGTGCATTCTCACAACTTTTGGGACACCGCTGCTCGCTCGCTACACCTCTCCGCATCTCACACCAAGCAGCAGAGGTTTGGGAAGTAAATCCAAGCCGATCTTCCCTTCCGAGAGCGTACCCTGCGCTGCACATCTTTGTGCAAGCAGTGTGCCAACGCACAGAATGTGTCTGTACTGAGCCATCGCCCTGTGCCACCAGGCTGCTTGTGCGCACGCACAGCAGGATGCTGTGGGAGATCCCAGGTGCTGCCCGGGATGGGCCCTACCTTAACCTTACCCACCTAACACATCATTTGTACCTGCTAAAGGATGTGCCAAGGTTACCTGAATGTTTTCAGGCTCAGAGACAACAAAGCAGCAGCAGCCCTCTGCTTCCCTCACTGCTCAGATTCGCTCTGCTGTGTTATTTCTGATCGCAATGCCCTCCCAGATGAGGTTTGCGGTGCATTTATTCAATAGAGCTGCCCAGTTAATTGCTGGTAGACCAAGTGTCGTCGCTGCACTGGCCGCTACCTACGTAAGCACGGCAAATTGATTCGTCTGGCACAAATACTTTTTGCTTCCCTCCAACGGAAACAAATAAAGGGAATATTATGTATTTGCTTAAATCGGGTATTTAAACTACGTTTAAATTCAGAGAGTGACAAAAAAATGGGATTAAAACGTTCAGCCTGTGTAACATGAGACAAAACGCGTTTGGAAAGTTACTCAGACCTAACAATGTAATTCTCAAAATCACTACACTCGTAACAGAACCAAATCTGCAAAAATAAAGGATGGCATTTTGCAAGTCTGAGCAGAATAAAACGCGTAGAACGAATCCTTAATAATTGCAGGCGGCACTCGGTGCAGCATCCTACAAACGCACGCCGCAGACTCCTGTCAAATTTCAAAGTCTTTCTTCGTAAATAAAAAGTTAATTAACATCTCGGCGCCTCTCCTGACAACGGTTCTGAGCAGCGCACCGAAGAGGTTCCTTTAACTGAGCGCCAACTGCCAACGCCAGGCACGGAGCTGCACACAGTGACGTGTTCCTATCTGGGTACCCACGGGCGCCTTGCAGCGGGTCTCATCCAAACGCACCATCTGATGAGAGCAGCTCCGCTCCACCCGGCTCCGAGCCGCTCCGTGCGGCCGTCCTGCAGCTCCCAGCAGGGCCGGGGGCTGCGTCCTGCACCGAGCGCTGCGCGCACCTCGCCCAGCTCCACAGCACAGCCAGGAGATTCCCAGCGCCTCGGCGCCTTCGCTAGCTTTACCTCTCATTCCTCAGGCGTTTAAAAGCCTCTGCGTAAAGCTACACTTGCCAGACAATTATTGCACACATATGTTCCGCCGCAACCAACTCCGCTATTTCTTTTGTCATCCAGCAGGACTCCTGCTTTACAGAAGGCAGAAGTTGCCCACAGAGCCCGGCTGCAGCCAAACAACCGCACGCACAAACAAACGCCGGGCAGCGTCAGGGGCTCGCCAGAAGCGGGCGGACATTTGGAAAGAAAACGCCTTACTTTCCATCTTTCCATTCAGCAAGAAAAAAAAAAATCACCCTTTTCCAATGGCGAGGAGCACCGCCGCACCTTGAGAGCTCGGTGCCGGGGCTGCGTGCTCCATTCATTATTTAATCCCGGCAGCCTTCCTTATTTACCAAATTAATTCCCGTGCGAGATGCTTTGATTCTCGCTTCTCAAGTATAAAGTCAAGTGTAAAAGTATAAAAGCCCTCGAGGCTAAATTAAAAAAAATAATAACAAAAAACTTAAACTACCCTCACCTTGAACAACGACACAGAGCAGGGATTTAAAAAAAAATAAATCATAAATCAGTGCAAATGCTGCGAAAACGCCTTGTGGAAATAGCAATCATAATACTAAGAGTAACAGTAGGAAGAATTCCACTCCGTTCATAATGGATGTGCGCCCCAGAAGAGATTACCACAACCACAACAAAGGTAATGCCTATGGATAAATAACAGAGCATCGCAGCCGCGCGCTGAACAAAGCGGGTACGTACTTGAGCCAGTAAAATGTCCACTCGCCAAGGAAGTTGGTCCATTTTTGCCACTGCTCACGGAAAAAAAAAACATATAAAAAAAAAAAAAAAAAAAAACGAAAAAAAAGCAACACAGAGACGTTACTACGGGAAAAGCACTGTCAGCCAAAGTTCCTCCGCTGCAAACTCTGCCCAGCCCTGGGGACAGCCCCACACGGAGCCCCCGGCTCCGCACCCCCAGCAGCACCCCGGGAAACGCAGCGCAGCCCCGCGCTCGCATCGCTCCCCCCGATCCTCGCTGGTTGAGGAAGGCGAAAAAAAGTTTGTTGGGCAAAACCTTGGCCATAAAGGTAGCAGCGTCCATCCGCAGCCCGCTTTAGGGTTCTCCTGTCATCCGTGTGCCCAGATAATGACCGTGCAAAGTGCCACCTGCCCTAAATCCTCATTCCGTCTCTAAGAGGAGCTCAGTCTGAGCGCGCCGCTCCCTCTCCCTCTCTCTCTCACCCTCTCTCTCGCTTGCATTTATTTCGACCCTAATTGGTTTCTCTCTTCCTCGACGTGTCTGGTGGGTAACACGCACCTTCCCTGAGTCAGAGCCTGCAAAAAGCCAGGGAACAAATGGAAAAAGTGCACCGAGCGACGAGGGGGCTGCCGGGCTGCCTGAGGCTGCGCTTCCCGGCCCAACTTCCCAAAGCCATTCCTCCGGAGCGCAGCGCGGAGCGGCGGCCGCAGCCCCGGCCGGGAGGAGCCGCGCTCAGCTCAGCGCCACGCGCGCATCCCGCGGCCAACCCGCGGCCCCTGCGGGAAGGGGCGAGAGCTGGAAGGGAGGGACGGGCGGTGGGGGAAGGAAGA
>NW_024884922.1:8248823-8283209 GCF_019232065.1 Centrocercus urophasianus | reverse complement strand
GGGTGGGGAGGGGAGGGAAGGCGAAGGGTAAGGGGAGGAGAGTGGAGGGGAGGGGAAGATGTTTTACATAGGAACAGAGACTTCTGTAACATCTAAGTGTATATATTTGAAGGATCATCATCAGGAAACGGAATGTGTAGAAAGCAATTTTTTTTATCAGTTGGAATTGGAGATGAATTTTATTCTCTGCAGAGGATAAACTGAGCCCATTGTTATTTTAAGCTCGCATGCAAAGGTGCTGCTCCATAGTTACATTACAGGCTCGTATCACTGAGTCTTCACACACGCAATGAACACAGGGTGTGAACTGAAATTGCTGATAGCAGCACCATGAAATTACATCATGCTGGACTGCTAGAGCAAGAAGTCAAGGCATTCTTGGGCACAGCAAGCAGAGGTATGAGAAAGAAGAGAAAGTTAGGCAGAATCCACAGAGCAATTAGGAAACATCAGTCTATGAAGAATACATGGCAAGTTCAGCAATACAGCCTAGACTGACATTCCAGGCAGTCAGAGATGGAAGTAGGTGTGCAGATAAATTCTGATGAAGTCCACAAGAAAGCTATGATACAAAAGTGACAACCTCTACCTTTTGGTGAACCTTGGTTATTGTTATGCCTTGTACACAAAGGACCCTTCAAGGAGGTCCTCAAGATGCATGCTACCATCATGCTATGCACACCCAGGATGAACAAACAGGACTGTTATTCACCTGCAGGTCAATCCACATCAAGCTCTTAGGATACGGAGAAAATCACTTCTCAGTGCTGTGTCTGTTTAAATCAGGATGGCACAACTTACTTACCTACCAGATGGAATTTTGCAAAGGGAAATTTGTTTAATCCTGAAATACACCTGCATGCAGTAGTGATCGGAGGCATAAAAATGAAATATATTTGGTCTGCAAATGTGAAAGCTACCATTAGCATTTTGAACCAGGCAGTATGAAATTGGAACACAGCTGGAAGAATAAGGGAGAGAAAGGAATTATACAGGAGAAAGATTCAGAAACAGAGTAGGAATAGAGGAGAAATTTAGATGTATTTGCTGGAACCGGTCTAGATCAGGGTCTGCAGGTGGCAGCAGTGGGAGCTTCTGCACACTCCGGATCTCTGGGATGGTCACTGTGTTTTCCTCAAGTACAGGTAGTATTTGCCTGCACCATTAATCACTGTCATAGTAATTAATCACTGCAAGAAGTCTGCTGTGTATTGGTGGTTTTTTTGCTTTGTTTATTTGTTTAATGTGTCTAGTAATTTTCTTCCAGACAGGGCACCAAACAAACCCAGTTGCGCATACAGATGCCTGCCACAAACTGATACACAAACCATCTGGCTCCAGGCATGAAGTAGCTGCCTGGACAGAAATAGAATTCTCAAAGGCATAACAAAAAACCTTCGCTTTTTTTTTTGTTAACCCAAAATGATACTGATTTTAATTAACAGGGTTTCATTTCTATGAAAGGGAAGAATGATGCAGGTAGTATAAGAGAAAGGAGTTAAGAGACAGAACTCCGGAATTCAGCCCTAGATTTTAGATCCAGGGGCAAAAAGAGTCTATTTGAATAAGCCTTTTCTAGGCACAGGGAAATTCAATATTGTTGCTACTGAAAAATAAACCAAGTAATCTCTTACATCTGCCAGTCTGCAACAATGGTCACTTTCATTACAGAGCAGCATCCACATGCTGCAGGTTTCACTTCTGCAACACTTGCTCATAAACGAATGGCTAGACCATGCTAACCTTACTCTCACATAGACATACTGATCAATTACACTTTTGTTAGCTAAGCCTGCAGTGAGGGAACAAAAATCTGACAGTTTGATGATTCATTGATTAGAAACAGCAAGAAACCAAGCATGTTCTCTTTTTATCATTTTTTCTTCCTGCTTCTATGCATGATCAAAATGAGACTTGTGTTAAGCCAGAAGGAAAATACGTTAAGATAAACTGCAGATTTCTCATTTCAAGAATGCTGCTGCTGGTAGCCCTGCAGCTGGCCATGACACTGAACCTCACCACCTGAAGCACAGTAACATACCTCCAAGGGGACTGAGGAGAACACCTTCCAGGGAGGAACGATTCCTCCCTCCTGGCTGAAATTATTGCATATAACTGCATTATGACAGTGCTCTGCTGTGTGAAGGATCTTTTCATTCCGCTCAGGTTTGGTTACTGTGGAAAGATCCAGCCCCAGCTAGGTGCTAGTGTTAAGGGTCAGCACCATTGGCAACCGTAAGTGTGCAGAGCGGGAGCTCGGCTGCTGCCCTCTGGGTGCAAGAAGTGGAGCTGGGAAGCAGCATCTGCTGTTTGAGGAGGAGCTAATAGGAGCCATGCAAACAGGCAGCACAGTGAAGATCTCAAAGCTGTACCCAGTGTGCATTTGAGCAGTTCTCGTTGGCCAGATGTCTGCCCTTCCTGATTGAGTGCCTTCCCCTTATGCTTTCCCCAAGTACTGCACAACTGCTCGTGAAGCCTGGGGATGCTGCCCAGCTCCTGTCTGCACCCCCCTGCTACTCCCACAGGTGCCACTGAACACAGTCAGCTGTAACACATCCAAGATCCAGACCTGCCCACAGCAAGAATGGATCAACACAGGCAATGCAACACCAGAATACACATATTTCCCCTGTGCAGACAGGTACCATGCTGTGGGTGCAAGTGGGTGAGTCTCAATCTGCCCTGAGGCATATGGCTTCAGAAGCAGAGCTGCAGGACATGGGTAGCCAAGCAAAAAGCAGAGAGAATGTAGCAGAGCAACTTTTGCTGAAGTTATTGAGGCTTCACATGAGGTCAAATAAAAAATAAAAAGTTTCATTTAAATGAAAAAAAAAAAAAAAAGCTGTGCTGATTTAGGGAGAAACTGACAAAAATAAATATTTATCTTACTGTGGTCAGCATCAGAATCAAAAATAGAAAGCATTATTAAAGAAAGAGCATGTTAAACACTGAAATGCTTGACTGATGTTACATTTCCCACCATTACTTTAAGAGAGAGCAATTATTTTCCAATTCTCCTGTTTGATCAGATGTTGTGGTTTAACCCGGCAGGTTGCCAAATGCCACAGTCATTTGCTCACTCCCCTGTGCTTCTCAAAGGTATGGGGAAGAGATCTGGGGAAAAAGCCAAGTAGAACTCGTGGGTTGAGCTAGAACAATTTACTAAGAGAAAACGATAACAGTAATGACCAATATATATTACATGAACGTGTCTAACAAGTGATGCACAAACGATTGCTAACCCCCCCTATCCAATGCCCAGCTAGCCCCTAGCAGCAGAAGAGAGTGAGATGAATTCCAACCCCTTCAAAACTCCTTCCACACGATGCCATATGATATGGAGTATCCCTTTGGCTAGTTTAAGTCAGCTGTCCTGATTCTGTTTCCTCTCAGCAACTTGGACCCTTTGATGAGAATGGCCTTGACTTAGCAGGCAGCTGTAAACATTGGTGTGTTATCAACAGTGTTTTTCTCCTAGAACCAAGACATAGCATCATACCAGACACTATGAGGAAATCAGTTCAGTCTCAGTTGAAACTAAGACATCAGATCAGCAAGCACATCTGCATTTCCCCTGCCATAAATGGCATTATCCGTGCACGCAGAAGTCTTGTGCTCATTTTTCAAATATTTCTTTATTCCTTAGGAATATTTAGTGACCATTTTCCTCTAGGCCAGGCTACATAATACATCTGAAAAATCTTTTCAATGGCACTACATTTCACATTCCTTGTCTCTCATCAAACACAAACTGCCAAGCCCATCCCACCAATTTCCTTCACAATGCCAAATGCAGTGAATACTTGCAAGGGGCACTAAAATTTCCTGAGTGCCTCTCAGAGGGCTTTCTTCCCTGTGTGTTCCTACAGCTCCAGTTTCACCCTCAAAGGACAACCAATGCTTCTTATTTATCCATAATAATTCCATACAGGGATTGCCTCAGGCTCTGATTATCCTGCATCCCCTGGTTAGGTGTAACCATCACACTGAAAGACATCTATCATTTCGCCATTCACACACATCAAGACATGTTGCTTTTGCCATTGCACAGCTGCCAGATTGTCTTGTGCAAATCACAGCTCTCTGGGGCTGTGCTATGCAGTATTTATTAAGTCAGAATAATCACAGAAGGATAGAATGGTTTGCGTTGGAAGGGACCTTTCAGATCACGTAGTTCCAGCCCCCTGCTATAGGCAGAGACACCTCCCACCGCACCAGTTTGCTCACAGCCCCATCCAGCCTGGCTTGATTGCTTCAAGGGAGGGGACATCCACAACCCCTCTGGGCAACTTGTTCCAGTGTCTCACCACCCTCACAGTAAAGAATTTCTTCCTGATATCTAGGCTGCATCTTCCCTCTGATAGCCGAAAGCCATTTCCCCTTGTCTTGTTGCTACCTGCCCTTACAAAAGTCCCTCCCCAGCCTTCCTGTAGTCCCCTTCATGTCCTGGCAGGCCACTATACCGCCCTCCTGGAGCCTTCTCCTCCCAGATCTCTCAGCCTGTCCTTAGAGGGGTGGTGCTCCAGCCTTTGATCATCTTTGCGGCCCTTCTCTGGACCTGCTCCAACAGCTCCATGTGCTTCTTGTGCTGGGGGCTCAATACTCCAGGTGGCCGCAGGAGAGCAGAGCAGATGGGCAGAATCACCCCCCTGACATGCTGGTCACACTTCTCTTGATGCAGCCCAGGGTACAGTTGGTCTCCTAGGCTGCAAACACACATTGCTGGCTCTTGTTGTAGTCAAGTCCAAAGAAGTCATAGAATCATAGAATGGCCTGGGTTGAAAATGACCTCAAAGATCTTGTAGTTCCAACCCACTGCTATGTACCAACAGCAGCCCAGGCTGCCCAGAGCCACATCCAGCCTGGCCTTGAATGCCTGCAGGGATGGGGCATCCACAGCCTCCTTGGGCAACCTGTGCCAGTGCCTTACCACCTTCTGAGTGAAAAATTTCCTCCTCATATCAAACCTAAGCCTCCCCTTCTCAGTTTAAGACCATTCCCCCTTGTCTTATCACCGTCCACCCTCACAAACAGCCGTTCCGCCTCCTGTCTATGCGCTCCCTTCAAGTGCTGGAAGGCCACAATGAGGTCTCCCTGCAGCCTTCTCTTCTCCAAGCTAAACACTCCCAGTTCCCTCAACCTTTCCTCGTAGTTACGTGCTCCAGCCCTCCGACCATCTTAGTGCCCTCCTCCTGCCCCGCTCCAAGAGCTCCACGCAATCCTGCGCCTGCAGCCTCCCAGGCGTTACTCCACTTCACCGCTGTGTCCGGGCCTCTCAGCCCAGCTCAGTGCTCGTCCCACACCTCAGCACCCGACCCAGGCCCGGCTGCAGGTCCGTCACAGCCCCTCCCTCCCGATCCGACACGTGACTGCCAGGCTCGCGCCCGCCGCCGTCGCGGCGCCTCCCCCCGCACGGAACCCGTCCGGCCGGTCTGGCGGCAGGCGGAGCGGCGGCCGTCGGGGCACGAGCGGTCGCTCAGCGGGCGTGGGGGCCGGGAGCCGCGCACAGGTGGTGCGGGCAGGCGGTGCCGAAACTCGGGGCGGGGGCCGGGTTGGTGCCCGTCGGCCTAGGCGAGGCGTCCTGCGCTTTGCGTTGCGGTGAGGTGTGCGGGAGCGCGGCCGGACCTGGGGCTGGGGGCGGCGGGGAGGGAGGGCGAAGCAAGGAGTCTAGCTTCGAGGTCTGGGCAAATCATTTTGTTGTGGTCTTTCTTTCCTTCTTTCCTTCCTTCTTTCTTTCTTTCTTTCTGTCTGTCTGTCTTTCAGGACACCCGAGCCTGAAGGCCGTGTGTTTTGTTGTTGTGCCGTTTAAAAAACGTGAATGCCTGCACTTGCTCGCTTAGGAACGCCGTGCGAGGCGATGCGGAGCCGTGTCCTGAAGCCGGACGTCGACCCGGCTGCCGACCCGGCCGCGCCGCTCGCTCTCTGAGCTGCGCACCGAGGGAAGGACGGGGTGTGCTGCGGATCCCGCTGCCTGCACCGCGGCTGTGAGTCGGTTTCCTTCCTCGTGTGTGTTCTTGAGGAAAACACTCTTGGTGGTTGTGGGTAATTATCCGTTAGTTCGTGTTTGTTCAGCCTTTAGAGCAGTTACAGGAGTCCATGTTAAGAAACTGTCGTGGTTCTGTAGCAGAGTGCTGGAGGTTACTCGTGAGGCTGAAACAGCTGCCCAGAGAGGCTGTGGATGCCCCGTCCCAAAAGATGCTCAAGGCCAGGTTGGATGGGGCCCTGGGCAGCCTGGTCTGGTATGAAATATGGAGGTGGTGGCCCTGCGTGTGGCAGGGGGTTGGAGATTCGTGATCCTTGAGGTCCCTCCCAACCCGGGCTGTTCTGTGAGGCTCATCAGGCTGCTGGCAGATGGAAAAAGCTTCTGACTGACACAAATCTGCATCTCAGCCCTACTGTCTGCTGCTTTGTTTCCATAGCATCCCTCCTCCGGAGGCCTAAGTACAGCGATGTTAAATGGACTGGCGCACGAGGTGTCCTTCCACTGAGTGAATGTCAGCAGAGACACTGAAACTGCAGGCACAGCATGTGCTGCTCCTGGCAGTAACTGTACTGCCTTTGCTCAGTGCGTGGCAGGCAGCGGGTGCTGCAGCTGCAGGGAGCCCAAGGGCTGGGCATGTTGGTGGGGCTGCTAACAGACTTCATTGCCATGTGTTCCTTAACTCTCTAATTGTCTCTAGATAATGTGGGTTTAATTCCCTGCTTAAGGTGTCCTTGTAAGCTCAGATTTACTCGCAGTTTTCTGCTTGGATCTGTTTGGTTCTGTTTTATTTGGCTTTCTTTTCTGAGACTGATTCGAACATTGAGGGGTGTTTGGTCTGTGTTTTTCTCCACCCGTCTCCGCATTGATATTACTGAAGATCACCTCAGAGTATGGTTGCTTCTGCATCTGACCCAAACCTGTGTTTGTCCCTTTGTTAATCTTTAGGTAATGCAAAGCAGTGCCCTGTAACTTGTTCTCTTCATTCAGAGCCTCTGAATATTCCAGTCCCTTGGCTTGCAATTTGTGATGTTGAATTCAACAAGCCACTTGCTTGCTTCTCATTGAAGTCCTCTATTTAAATTAGCTAGAGTTAATTTTCCATCTTCTTTTGTTGCTGTGGCTTTTATTTTAATGTCACTGGTGTTCGTACTGGGCTTGACAGGTAATGAGCTACCCGTATTTAGATACTGGGAGAGGTTTGATTGATTTTGTTTTCATTGTGAGGGGTTTTGATGTTCTTCCTTGGCAGTTTCTTTTACCTGGCCTCTGCTAAATGAGGTGCTTTGTTTAGACGTAATTGAATGCAGGATATTAGCCGGGAGCTCCTGAAACCCAACCCTGGCTCTGTCTGTGACTTACCATGTGGCCTTGGGCAAATCTCTTACCCTCTGTGACCTGTGCTTGTTGGGGTGAAGGATGTGGTTCCTGCCTTGTCCGCTGCAGACTGAAGGTTCAGGACCTTCAGGCTCTCAGGCCCGTTTGCAAGTACTCAGGGACAGTGCACTGCTTCTGCATCTCCATTTTTTGCCAAGCTCATGAAGTTATTCTGTGACTTAGAGTGATCCGTTTAGTGCTGTGTTGTATTGTTGTTTTTCTCATCTATTCTTAGAACCAAAAATATGTATTTCCATCTGACCAGCAGATTAAAGCAGACTGGGCAAACTTGTGCATGCCTTTGTCTATAGGCTGGTGCAGAGTGATGTGCAGGAAGGAGCAAAGAAAAAGTGTGGAAGGGTGAGCACTGGCGAGAAAGCAGTGTAAGCAAATCCGAGGACAGCACCAGGACAGTTGCTGAAGTGTCTTTGTGAGGGAGAGAAGAGGAGGTAGCATGAATGGCCTGGAGATCTGATCAGAAATAGTGCTTTTTTTGTCCAACAGCTCCCTCAGGCCATGCTGCCTGCTGAGCAGGCCAGGAGAGTTCCCAGCTTTGATGGTGATGGGAAAGGTGCAGTAGCTGTGATCTGCAACTGCGATCTGTAGCGGGAAGTAACTTGTACGGTTTAAAATGCCTGCTGGTTTTGATGGAGAGGTGAAACACCTGAGAAAATAACTGTTTAAGTTTCCAAAACGTCTTCCAAAACAGTTCATATATGCACAAAAATAATTATTTCTTCCTTTATTAATCTAAACCATGTAGTTTTATACCATGAACCGTGGGAGGAAGTTTAATAATCTGTGTAAAATCCAGGTGGAAACCCTCGCAGAGTACTCTTAAGGCTACAGCTTGAACAAAGGTTGCCTCCTTTATTATCATTTGCAAAGATAACTTGGCATGACTTGGACTTTAGGAGAAGGAAAGTCCATGTCTGTTAATGAAAAATCCTAGTGCAGATAATGGGTAAAATTAGCGTTTTGTTTCTGTAAGTGCCCTCATCTTCAGCCATCATTGCTTGGCCTCAGACAGTCGGGACTGTGAGCTGTGGATCTGTCTGCTGTCAGCTTCCAGTTTTCAGTAAGTGTCAAATTAATCCCTTCCTTCTGTAGAGTCCTTTTGGCTCATAGCGATAATTTATTTATGTTAGAATATTCTTTGTGTTCATTGTCACACGTTCAGTAATTTTGTGATTCACTGATCCTTGCGGTTGAAAAAATTTGGTGAAATATGTTTTTGGAAACACCTGTTTTAGTGAGTGGTTGCCCTTGGTGACTTTATCCTGGAGCTAAGAGTGGAAGGGAAGGCAGGTGAGGAGAAGTTAGTTACTGGATTGTAACCATCTTAAATCTGTGTTCTTGTGGTGGATGTCAGTGCTGATGTTACTGTTCGCTGTCAGTGTGCTGATGATGCAAGGTGCCTCCACTATGGTAATGTTTGAGGGAAAAGGAAATAATCTGCTATTCGGATGAAGTTCTCAGTATCTTCTGCACAAGTTGTGGCCAAAAATTGCCTGAAATTATCTTTTTTAGAAATATTTCCTGTGAGATGAGATTAGTATTGTGAATCAAAATATACATAATGTATATTTTGCAGTGTTTGTATGTCTGTTCGTATACATGTGTGTGTGTAAAATCTGAGTCTGGGTGAGTGACAGAAGTAGGTGACCTAAACAACCTGACTCAAATGAGACACCGCTCGCAAAACAGGTTTCTCAAGGTTTTGCAGTGATGGTCTGGTTCTCTGAAAGAGCTGCCTTAACCTTTTCAGTTCTGCTGTGCCACGGAGGTGAGCTCAGAATTGCCAGGTGTGACATGTGTTCTGATGAGCTGGGATCTGTGATGTGGAGGTGTTGCTGCACCACATGTATTTTTCCCTTAGCCACATTTAATCATTTGAATTAGGATGGGAAGTCTGAGTCACCTCCTGTTAAGCCTGTGTTGGCACTGCCCAAGTACAGCAGGTTTCGAGGTGGCAACTTTTTTCAGGATCACCATGCACAGGAAGAGAGTGGGAGCTCTGATAGACCAGCAAGTCGCTGCTTGTTTCCTGCACTCTGATGGAGCAGCTTGAAAGTAAGTAAATAGGAGCACCTATTTTCCCAGGACAGATATTCAGCCGTTTTGTTTCCTGAAACTGTGCTGAGAGCTGGTGTGTGTCTGCTAGCTCAGGTGCTGAGGAGCCAATTGCCTGTGATGTCTGGGCAGAGTCTGCTGCTCTACTGTGCCAGGCACCAAGCCCCATGGTTTATGACAGTCAGAGAGAACTCTTAGGCTGACGTCAAGGTCGTATAACATATATGATGTGTTCTGAATTATAAGCCGTGTTTGTTTGTTTGTTTTTCCTTAGTGCAACATTTGTTTGATTAACCTTGAAGAGCTGAGGCCTCGGGTTTCTAAGTGCATTTGAGAATTTCCAACTAAACTGAATCCTAGGTAATGTTTCTAGGTGTGGAACTTTAAGCTTTTAATAAACTGCTCACATCCTCCTCTATCTTGCGTGTGTCATAACATATGCAGTTAAGATAAATATTATTAAGGTATAGGAAACCAAAGAGGACATTGTCTACTGAGCCTTTATATATCCAAACAAGGAAGAAGCAGTTGGGGTTTGAAGGGTGGGACAGTCTTGCACAATGGGGCCATTAGGTGGTGGAATTCAGAATCCTGACAGGAGGAAGCAAGGCAAGTCACAGAATCATTAAGGTTGGAAAAGGTCACCAAGAGAAACCATCAGCCCATCCCCACCATGCCTACTGCCATGTCCCCAGGTGCCATGTCTCCACGGTTCTTGAACATCTCCAGGGATGGTGACTCAGTGACTTCCCTGAGCAGCCTGTGCTAGTGCCTCACCACTCAAGTCCACAGTCCTGGATATCAGGAGAGCAAGGATCTGCTTGGAAGTGTTCCATGGGGCACGGTCGTGGAGAGGAGAGTTCAGATTTGTTGTCTGGTTTCCAAGGATCTCCTCCTCCCGGAGCAGGAAGTCAGGCTGGTGTGGCTGGGATGTACATAGATCAACAAGGAACTGCTGCCAAAATTCAGACACAAAAAGGACACATACAGAAAGATGAAAACAGACAGATGATGTGGGAAGAACAATAGAGATACTATTTGAGCATTCTCAGAAAGGGTTGGGAAAGCCAAAGCCTGCCTGGAGACTGCCTCAGGTGAAAAGAACTGTACCTGCAGTCACAGGTGAATTAAAATAGTTATGTAAACTGCTGATATTGCCTTTCTCCAAAGTATTTCAAAATGGAACTCTACCAACATTCCAGTATTCCGTGAGGATACATAAGGAAGTTAGTACATTTCAGAACGATGACTGTTTGTTCTGATTGGGAAACATCATTCCTCCCATGTATGTCATTTTGGGGATATTCAATTATTTTAATGCAGTCATTCCCTGAAGTAAGTCCAGCTGTTCTGTATCAAGTAGATGCACAGATAGATGGCCTTGTGGCTGCAGGCCTTGAGCTCATTCAGTTGATGCTTAGAAGAGCTTGGAGTGATGGTTATTGTCCTATTTGTGCTGTTAATACTCTTTTAAGTAAAGGCTTTTCCTTACAGTGTCATTAAGGAGGTTGTTCATTAGATACGTTGTGTGCTTGTTCAAAAACTTGTCTACCTATTTTGAGCAGTATGTCATCCATCTCACATTTTGGAAGCAAATCTAGTTTTGTTATTAGCCTATTATCTTGCAGAATCTCTTCTTACAGGTAGATTAGTTCAACAATATATTTTTAATGAGGGGTGATACTCTATTAAAGCATTTGGCTGGAATCCCTGCAGTGAGGATAGAAATGCAATATCCTGCCATTGAAAGACTCCAGTTCTCAGTGCTGCTTTATGATAGCTAAATAGTGGGCTGCAGGAGGATTACCCAGACCCATGCTATCCCTTAACAGAATCATAGAATCCTTAAGGCTGGAAAAGATATCTAAGGTCACCTAGTCCAACCCCATCCCGCTCCCACCATGCCCACTAAGCCATGTACCCAATTGCTTTATATCCACACATACATGCTGTAATGACCCCTTCTCTGCTGGCAGGGTGCCCCTGGCAGTTCAGTTGTTTGGGGATGCAGAAGGAAGGCAATCCCATTCAGTTTCCCTTGGACAGGCCATCGGACTGGTAGCATCATGGCGTGTTTTAGGTGATTCCATTTAGCTGTGCATTTATAAAAGAAATGCAGCGTGGTGGTTTGGGTTTATTTTATACATCTAGGTCTTTTCATGATTATTTAATTAATTAATCAGTTGAGTAAAGATTAATAGGCTGAAGACTCTGTGTGTCAGGTGTGTGAACTTGTTTTGCCTTAGCTTGAGAGCAGTTCAAAGATCCAGTGGTGCTTTTAGTTCTGAGGACCATATACGTAAGATTTTTCAGCTGTTCCCTGCATTCTGTTCCACACACAAGGTGTTAATATTGCAGTGTCTGTGACTGCTTCTCTGCAAGTCTCAGTGAGGAGCAGCTGAGGGAACTGTGGTTGCTCAGTCTATGAGTCTCATGAGTTCTGTAAGTCCGAGAGTATTTAGAACAGGCAATTAGAAGTTTCACGTTGCATGTCCCATGTGTTAGTGACCAGGTGTAATGTCCCAGCTAATGGTATTGGTGAGTGGCTCCTAGCAGCACGTGTGGTTTTATAAGAAGCTGTGTCCATCCGTCCATTCTGATCTGGTGCCTGTAGGCTTGGTTTTAATTTTAAGCTGGCTGTTCCGAAGCATTCTCTCGTGTGCTGCTGCTCAGAAGTGCATCGTGCTTTGGGCTGCCAGCCCACGGTCGTGTCATTTGAGCAGCATATTAAGTGCACATTTAATATTTATGTCTCTCATAAGAGATATTAAGGAAGGGAGGCAATTCTGCTCTGTAAAAACGGAAACCAAAGCGGTTACCAGCAGGGTTTGGTGTCAGCCCCAGTGATTGCTGTTGGCTGGCTTTGCTGACAGCAGTGTGGAGATAGAGCGACACAGCCTTGCATGTGCTGAGGTGACACTGGGCTGTGGGGACCCAGGGGAGGCTGGCTGGGGCTGGCAGGCTTCCTGAGCTCCAGGAGGCAGCCCCTTCTTCTGCTTGGATTTTTCAATCACATCAGTCTTTTCAGAAGTGTTGATCTTCCAAAACAAGTAACTGAAGCTTGAGTACAACAAAGTTTGGAAATTGCGTGGCTAGAAATGAACAGTACACATCATGGGGGCAATCTGAACTGTTGTACCAGGTCAGTCATTAAAATGCCGGGACACTAAGTGAAGCAGTGAATAGGCCAACTGTCAGTGTAGAGCTCCCTAGGAATTGTACAGGTGGCTGTTTGTGGGAGGATGTGGGTTGAAGTTACAAGTGAGAGTTGGTTGCTGGGTTCAGTTTACAGCCAGTTGGATGCTGTCAGCTGCAGCAAGCAGCTGAAGGTGTGGAAGTGATCTCAGTGACCTAAAAATGCTGAAGAAGGCTAGGGCCCAGCTCCTGCACCCCTCTGATCTTGATGCTGCTGCAGATGTGGGTGGCGTGGCTTCTGAGAGCTGGATGTTCCCAGGCTAGCTTGTTTCTGCATCCCATTAAAGATGTCCTGTATCATGACTGTAAGATCTTCCTGGTCTGCTGTGTTGTGTGTGTGTAATTAAATACAGCACAGTTCTGTGCCCTCAGCTACTCCAGGGGAACTAGTTTCAAATTTGTTTTTTTGCTAAACATTATTGGCAAATAAACTTTGTCAATACCTGTTTTGTTAGCTCTGCTTCTAAAGCTTTACAAAATGCCTGCAGGGCACTGGCAGCATGAGTTTGGAACGGGACTCGGAGACCACCTTTGATGAGGATTCCCAACCTAATGACGAAGTGGTGCCGTACAGTGATGATGACACAGAGGATGAGCTAGACAGCCAGCAGCCTGCCGTTGAAGCAGAGCAAAACCAAATCAACAGGAGCACCAAGGAGAGCCAAGAGCCACTGAAAAAAGGTACTACTCTGATGGAAACTTGCTTTGGGTAGCGAGTAGTACTGAAGCCAGAAGCAAGCCACATGTGGATCCATCTTCTCTTTGTAATTTGTATGTTAGATAGGATTTGGACTGGTTTAGAATCACAGAATGGCTCAGATTGGAAGGGGCCTTAAACATCTTCTTCAAGGTTCCAAAGATCATCTAGCTTACCCAAAAGGAGGAGCGATTGGTGGCAATTCAATCTAATAAATATCTGTATGAAAATCAACTGAACTCGAGTCTGCATCTAGAATTCTGTGCCACTACCTGGTGCATAACAGTAATGATCTGCCTTGTATCCTCACGTTAATTAAGGTGGATCCTAGAAGTGCATGGCCTGCAGTCCAAGAACTGCTTGAGCAGAGCTTCGCTTACTTGCCTTCTCCATAACCTGAAAATTGAAAAAGCATAACACAGTTATTTCTATTTGATTGTTGGTTTTCTTAGTTTTCTAAACAACTTCAGAATAGAAATGGATGGTTTCCTAGGAAATGCTTTTGAGACTTTTTCCCTCGGGAGGCTATGTATCAATTCCAGCTTTAAAATGCCAAATATTGAAGGTAGCAGATCTAAGCAAGCTTGCTGGGTAGCTTTGTAAGTGATTCTGTAAGATTGTTGTCCAAAACTTCAGAAGGCTGCTGCTGACATCTCTTGTATAGTTTTATTAAATTTGCTGCATACTGTAATTCATATTCCTGAGTTTTCAAGCAAGCAATGAAAACTTATGGCTGAGCACATCAAATTTTTACTTGTGATTGTTCATGAAAACACGCTATGTTTATGTTAATGCATTTTTTTCAAAAAAATGAGTGTATCTTTCAATTTTTAAGAAGACTGAGAAACCCTTTTTTTTGAGTGCACGGTGCTTCGGTTGTTAGCAAAAGCAAACTGAAAGAGTGGAAATGGGGAATTTAGTCAAGGGTGCTTGAATGAGTGTTTCTCTATGTTTTCAGGTTTCCTGTGGAAATTCCAAATTGTTATTTGACTTTTTCCTACGTCAGTTAATTTTTTAATTAATTTATTTATTTGTTAATAAAGACTAGTAATCTGGAAATATCTTGGACATTTTATTATACAGTATAATATGAAAAGTCAGTTCCAGTCTTGTTTCAATTGGAATTACCTTAAAAAGATGGCGTTTGAAAGAACCTGACACTGGTAGAATGGCTTCCTCATGTGTGACAATCAAATCTTGACTCTTATTTACCTTTTTCTTCCAGACTGCAGCTGGCAAGTTAAAGCAAATGATCGTCACTTCCATGAACAGCCCCAGTTTAAGAGAAAAATATTTCTGTGCTTCAAAAAAAGCAAATATGCTGTAAGTTTTCTGTGCCTCAGTTACATGGCTATAGGACTTGTCAGGGTGAATGCTTGCTTGATCTCATTAAAATCTTTTCAAACGTTGTTGACTGGTGTAAAAGCCACAATGAATACTCTATTAGGATTTCCAGTAGAGGCAGGGAAATGTAATTGATTTGAGTTTATGAATAGAAAATTTAGGTATCACGAGACTTGCTTAAGACAAAGTAAAGAATTAAAAGCTAGATATCCTTAGTCCTGACTCTGAATTTTATCTCCCAAACTACAGCTCTTGCAAACATCCATAAAGCTGTCTTCTTTCATCAAAGAAGGCTGTGTGTAGGATTAAGCAATATTCTGATGAAGCTTGTCTGGAACAGTCTTAAAATTAGACAGTAGGGAATGTCTGTTCATTTAAACAGTGTTATTGCAAGTACACCTGATTAGGATCAAGGAGACTTTTTAATTCAAAGTATTACATTTGCGGTGCCAGTTGTGGTTGACTCAGAATTGGACTTTGGGGTTAACGTGTTAAGTGTATGGTGTTATTGGTGGTGCATTGGCTTATGTGTTTCCTTGTGCCTGCTGAGATATCTGCCTTGCAAACTTCATGTTATTTAATGCATGAGTGTGAACATTTTATACCAAAATTTCTGCAGGTGGAGCCGTTATTCAAACAGAAGTCTTCTATGCCTGACTGATGGAGGTTATCATGAGCAAATCTCACATAGTCTCTCCTGAAGTCTGATTCAAAGACTTGTGTCTGAATGTGCTTTTTGTGGGTAGACATCGGACACCAATTGCATCCCTAACAGTGATGCTGTGTATGTAGCAAATAATGCTCATATGCCTTACAGAGAAAACAGAGCAGGATGGGGAGACCACTGAAGTTTGCCCCCTGCACCACTGAAAGTTTACCCCCTGCACCATGCTCCTATGGGAGCTACCTGGGGACAGGCTGTGTCCTTTTTGCACTGTGGCTGTGTGATGTTCTGTAGTCCCTGGTGATACAAAGCTAGATGTGAAGTCTGTGATGGTTTTTGGCTGTGTTAATGCCAGTGAAACAGACTATTTTTTTTTGTGTTTCATTATGATAGTAACCCATGTGAAACTGTTGAAGAAAGCTACAAGTTTAACAAAATTTATAGGAAAGATTTCACTAGTAAAATGTTTTATTAAAGTATGATCTGTACATTTGTAAAGCAAGAAGAATCTTACGTTATGAATGACACTTGTTTTATTCAACAGGGAAATGCAATTAAGACGTACAAGTACAATCTTGTCACTTTTTTACCACTGAATCTATTTGAACAGTTTAAAAGAGCAGCCAACAGCTATTTTCTGGTACTCCTCATTTTGCAGGTAAGGCATGTTTTATAAACACAGAATACGAATTGTGAAATGAGTTTGAGGTGCTGATCTACCAAATTGAATAACACGACACAATTCATTGCTGTCCTTCTAGGAAATTGCATGATGCTCTGTGAGGGACCATATCTGAACAACTATAGAAACTAAGGATATCTTAACAGAAATCCTGATCACCTTACCTTACTTTTGTATTACCTTAGGCTAGCTAGTTGCAGAGTTGATTAATTTTGTGAGGAAGAGCTGTTTCTTTTGTCTGTTACTGTGTAAAACATGATGGTTGCCATGACCCATTCATAAACCAGAAGCTCCAAGAGAAAGTACAAGCAATTACAATTGTTAAACTGTTCTTACTGTTTCTGAAGTGAGCCTGATGATTATCCTGCACTGATTCTGTTTGTCTCTGATAGGCAATTCCCCAGATAAGTACTCTGTCGTGGTATACAACGCTGGTGCCCTTACTCTTGGTGCTGGGAATAACTGCGGTCAAAGACCTAGTGGATGACATAGTAAGAAACACGTTCTGTTGATACTAAAAGCAAAAGAAAACTGTTGTTCTATGCAGTTGGGTGTACATTCTCTCCTGCTGCTTTTCAGGTTCGTCACAGGATGGACAATGAGGTTAATAATAGAGCATGTGAAGTCATCAGGGAAGGAAGGTTCGTGGTTTTCTTCTGAAGTTAGTAACTGATGTTTGTTGCTTTGTTACATAAATCATACGTGACAGAAAAGGCTCGGCTTTTTGTTTTCTGCTATTCCATATGTCTGTGTGAAAAGCTAATAGGAAAAAGAAGGAAATTGCTGAAAGTAGTCATTTAAACTTAGTTCTTAGTGACAATCTGTGCTAAGAGCAGCTTCGTTGGAGAGGTGGACAGAAACCCATATAAAAGCAAGCAGGGAAGAAAGGAGATAAGCTTTCTTCCAAGTTTTAGACCCCCATTTAAATTACTGTTTCCAAAAGCAAGAGGCATCTTAACCAAGACGTAATGTTTTTGTACTGTAGAAAGTTTAGTATTTCATGATTTGTAGGGTGGATACTATTCTAGATGAAATAGTAATGATCATTAAACTATTTTGCTACTAGGTTCAAAAGCACAAAATGGAAAGATATTGAAGTTGGTGATATCATTCGTCTGAAGAAGAATAGTTTCGTTCCTGTAAGTGCTTTAGATACATTTCTTTCATATTCCTACAGAATTCTTTACAGATCTTGACTTGAATTTATTTGCTGCTTATTTATTTGTTTTACTAGGCTGATATTTTGCTGCTATCCAGCTCAGAACCAAACAGCCTCTGCTACGTAGAGACAGCTGAACTAGATGGGTAAGAATGTACAAAAGGGTCTTTTTTAATTTATTTTTGGCTTTCTGGTAAAAGAGCAGTAAGAGTATATTTCAGAAATAAGGCAATTAAATTAAGGCAGTTATTTTTGAGGTAAGGATTAATTGCTTTGTCTTCATGGGAAAGGTCAGTTCCTAACTTCTTGTGCTAAGCAGCAATGGTAAACCAAATGGCAAACAACTGGTAGTAGAGGATGGTCCAGTCAAGGATCACGTGTACAAACTGTCCCTGACAAGCCCGATGGGATTCATCTGAGGGTGGTAAAAGCTTTCTTGCATCATTGTCAGCCTTCTTCAAAAGATCACAGAGACAAGGGGAGTTCCCAAGGCATGGAATGCAGCAAGGATCACACCCTCCCACCAAAAAGAGCCAAAACGATATGAAGGAAACTGCAGATCAGGCTGCCTCGCCTCATTCCCTGGAAAAACTGTGGAACAGGAGAGATCATGGGAGCTATTTACAGGCATGCGAAAGACGAGAATTTGACTGGGGAAAGCCAAGGATTAACATTGTGCTTAACCAGCCTGATTATTGCTTCCGTCTCGAAATATCTTCTATATTGGATATGGGGCCCATTTCATAGCAGAAGATGTAATCCACCTTGATTTTATGAGTGCATTTGGCAATACATGCTTATGGACGAGTTGCTAATGTGAGAACTGGACAGACAGACCGTAAGTCTGGGGGACAGGAATGGGGAAACCAGCTGAACTAAATGGAGAGCAAAGGTGACTGTGAGGTTCTGCACCTGGAGTGGGGTAATCCCAGCCAGCAGTTCAGACCAGGATCTGACTGGAAGGAGCTCCATGAAACAGAATCTGGGGGTTGTTGTGGACAACAAGCCATTAGTGCACCCTTGGAGCAGTGGTCTCTGGCAGGCCTACTATAACCAACCAAGAGATGAAATTGTTCCATAGTTCCTGACACCTGTTAGCCACACCAGGAAAAATGCCCAGTGCTTGATTCCAACAGTTTGAAGAACATTAAAAACTAGCGAGGGTCCATTGGAGTGCCACCAAGATGGCTGAAGTATTGGTGAACATGGAACACTGAGAAAAGGAGCAGGAAGTGGTGGTATTCTGCCTGGAGAAGTGTCGTTTAATAACAGTCTTTCAGTATCTCACAGTTGCAGTGAAGATACAGTGTTCCCAAGGATGCACACTGACAGCACAAGGAATGCAAGAGACTTCAGGAGAAATTCTGCCTGGATTTATGTAAGAATTGGTTATTCTCACGTTGAAGAATTTTTACCATTGTTGTAATCAAGATTTAGGTTGATGGAATGCTGGATAACTTCATCTGAGGTCTAGCTGCTGACAGGAGCTTGGACAATCTATTGCCAGAGATCTGCAACCTGCCCTCTTCTGTTTTTCTAATCGTGTCTTATTGCCTGAGCGAGAAAAATTAAAATAACCACCAACAAAAGTCCAAATAAGCAAACAATTTTCTGTGGAAGTTTTTTTTCGTTGATGCTGCTTAAACAGTGTAAATCTTACTATTTCTGTCATGTTGTTTTGCAAGTGTTGTTTAGTTCATGTTGTCAGAGAATGTAGTATTGGTTTTTTTGTTTTTTCAAGAGAAGTCTGTGATGGCAAGGACTTCACCTAATGAGGTGATGTTAATTTTGCTTTCTCAGTCAACTTTTAGTGATCTTGTAAGCAGTAATTTATACATCATACATCATATATATACATCAAGCCAAATTTTTGCTCTCAGTTGGAGCTTTTAACAATGCCAGTTATTAAACATTGCTTTGAACAAACCATTGATTGCACTTAATTACTGCTGTAGAAGTACAGCAGTGTTTCTGAGAAACCTCACTTTTCTGAGAGGAGGTAAGGGGTTGTTGCAGTGTCTGATGTTGTAGGTGAGGAAAATCAGCCAGTGTAATAATTGGTTGTGTTGCTCGTGAGTGTTTCATGCCCGTGGAAACACATAGCTTTGCTTGTTCCTTCCAAGTGGTAGGCTGGTGTCTGTTGTGCACTGATTCACTTAATTTAATTTTGTTCAAAAACACGTGTTTCGTGTATCAAAGCTCTTAATACAGTGTGCTTTTTATCCTTTATTTTTAGTGAGACAAACTTAAAATTTAAAATGGCCCTTGAGATAACAGACAGGTATCTTCAAGAGGAGAATGCGATGGCAGACTTCAATGGTTTGTACAGTTATATTTTTATTATTACAGCTATTCAAATGTTGATCAAATAATTTACAGCCCACATAAATACAGCAGAGAGTGGACTGAAGCATTAATACTGGTGCTTGTGATGCTGGAGTTACTGGCAAATTGCACAAGGATGCTGTGAGGCTGAGCAAAATACAGTGTATCTGAAGATAAGACCTGGGGCTTGAATAAACTATGGCACATTGACCTTTTACTAGCATTTGCATGTGTTTTTCTATGGGGGGAAAAAAAAGAACAGTTTGCTGTTGGAGATGTACCTGGAAAGGTTTGTATTCGTTTACTTATGTTTTTGTAAATCTGTTGTCTATTTATTTACTTATGTTTTGATGAAAATGAGTGCAACATGAACCAAAATTCTGGGGCGAGCTGAATGTGGGAGTGGAACTATCAAGTGATCGATCAGAGAACAGTGGGAACAGGGCAAGTTCTGAGAGTAGAATTAAAGTGTCACTTTTTGTAGCCTAAACATTCACAGATGTCTGAACAGGCAGCGAAGGCTTGTCTTACCCTGTGAGATCGTTGCTGGGAAGTCTTTGGTAGCAAAAGGAGCTGAATGCTGTGTTCATCCTGGAGCTTAAGATCCAGAGAGAGCTTCGCTCTTGCAGTCAGGCCCTTGTTAAAATTTGAGAAGTATTAAAAGAAAAAGAGGACAAGAGGTTTTTGGTGGAAAGTGCTGTTTATTAAACACGTTCTCAAAATTTAGGTCTGATTGAATGTGAAGAACCTAATAACCGACTGGATAAGTTCACAGGAACGTTGTTCTGGAGAAACAGGAGCTATGCATTAGATGCTGACAAGATCTTATTACGTGGATGTAAAATTAGGAATACAGATTTCTGCCATGGGGTTGTCATATTTGCAGGTATGTGTGGAATTAATGTGTGTAACATTTGCTCATCAAAAGAGTACTCCCAGGAGGAGAATTGCGCCCTTCTCTTATAAACTTTGACTATTCCCACTTTTTAAAAATTGCATTTGCTGTGTTAAATGTTTCCTTTTTTTTCTTCTACCTTAGGTGCTGATACAAAAATAATGAAAAACAGTGGAAAGACAAAATTTAAAAGGACAAAAATTGACTCCCTTATGAATTACATGGTTTACACTGTAAGCTTTTTTTCTTTAAAATTCAGAAGTTTGAGTTCATTTTTAAGTAAACATAGTGCAAACTTAGAAAGCTTTTTTTTTTTTCCTTCTGATATAAACAGTGTACATCTACTTTGTTTTGAGTTGGGATGAAGTAGGGCAAGGAATCTAACAGTGTATCTCACGTTGTTGGAATCTGTGGCCCTAAAATGGAGATATAAGGCAGCCTGCACAATGCAGAAATGTATGTCATAACCAGTCTGGCAGGTGCTTCTGTCTGCACTGAACTGCTGGGTAGAGAGCCTTGAGGATCCAGGTCCTCCCAAGATCTTCTCAGCACCTGCACTTTTCTTGGAGCCTGTATGAGGAATGCCTCTGTCCCCCAGCCCATGCTCTAATCAGCAAGATGATTCCCTGAGATTTGGGAAAGAGGTAGAGGCAGCTGGCAGGTGGAGGCACTTAGCACCAGTACGGCCCTGCTCAGTGCATGTTCCTGTGCCCTCCTTGCTGCCTACTTAAGCAAGTGTCAAAACGTGAGAACTGTGCTTGGGGAATAGACTGAAATTAGAACCCAGATTACCTAAAGAGTCTGTTTTGTGGGAAAGGTTTGCTCACCTTCTCTTTATTTATTGTACCTGTAATATTTTGGCTTGAATATGGAGATGTGGTAATTAAGTCTAGCAAATGTTATTGAGGTGCCATATGCCTGTGTGTATACACTGCAGATTTTTGTTGTCCTCATCCTGCTTTCGGCTGGCCTCGCCATCGGGCACACCTACTGGGAGCAGCAGATTGGCAACTCATCTTGGTACCTCTACGATGCACAGGACTACAGTCCTCCCTACCGCGGCTTCCTTAACTTCTGGGGCTACATCATTGTTCTCAACACTATGGTTCCCATTTCTCTCTATGTGAGGTAGGTCAGCACCTTTCAACAGTCGGACCATTGATAGAATTCAGTTACTAAACTTCAGAATTATACTAGGAAGAAATTCTTTACTCAGAGGATGGTGAGGCACTGGCACAGGTTGTCCAAAGTAGTTGTGGATGCCCCTTCCCTGGAGGCATTCAGAGCTGAGTTTACCTGGGCAGCTTTCTGTAGTGACTGGCCTATATTACTGTGGTTGGAACTAGATGATATTCTGTGATTGCATGAACTAACAGCCAACGAAGTTGATTTTCCATGGTAGTGACAGATGCAGCTTCACGTTGGATGGTAACGCAGGCAGATATACTATCTATGCTCTATTCATTAGGATTCTAGAAGAAGGTGATTTTTTTCTGTAACATTTTCATATAGAATCATCACCCAAATCCCTTTGAGACAGAATTTGAAGATACTGAACTTTTCTTACACTGTTAAGTGTATATGTACTTTACAATTTGACTAAGGAGAAAACTTTCCCAAGCAGTGATCTGTGACAGTATAGGAGACATATCTTTCTGCTATTTAAATTCTTGATCTAATTCTACAGTCTTACAGTGCATGAAGGAAACTACTTTTGTAATAAAATGAAAAAACATATTCATTCTTCTAAAGAAAAACCTTAATGCTCTAATCATAGAATCATGGAATCGTGTAATAGTTCAGGTTGGAAGATCCTGAGATCTTCCTAGATCATCTTTTTCCAACCCCTCTGCCATGGATAAGGACACCATCCACTAGACCAGGCTGTTCAAAACCCCATCCAGCCCAGCCTTTAAAACTGTGCAAAGCTGGCCTTTTTCTAATTTAACTACTGTGATCCCAATAACGTCAGAATTTTCACAAAGTCAACAAAAAGTTGAATACTATTTTTAAGACTTTATATTTTATCAAAATAATTTCTATTTCCAGTGGCTTTCACTTCAGCCACAAAGCTCCTAGTCACACTTCAGTTTCAAAGCTTAAATCCTTCTTAACATGAAGTAGATCAAAAAGAAAAGATTACGGTACCACAGTGAACATGAATACAACAGAAAGGAGGTGCTTTTTAATAGTAGTAATAAAAATCAAGTTCTATTAAATGGGGATTCTACAACGAATTCTTATTAGTTGCTTCTAACAAATAGCGTGTTAGTATTTGTTTTACTTCAAAATCACTAGAATTTGGGTATACGATGCTCTGATGTCAGAGTTTAAACGCATTAATGATTTTACTCTTGACAAGCACATCTAGAGCATGAAGTCCTTCAGCTTTCTACCTCCTCTTCTCCAAATGGTGCTTAAAATGCTATTCCCATGTTGGATTTCTATTTGCTGTAGCAGCACTGATATTTTTTGGCTTGATCAGGCCACAGAGGCTTTTCCGCAGTCACTGCAGTGTTGTTGAAGTTGAGCTGTGTGGTCTGACGTTGGGTTGAGTGGCCTGTCTAGGGGTTATGGCACTCTATAATAAACTGGTAAAATGTGATTGTTTTGGCTTAAGCTCCTATGTTATATGGGCAGTCTTGAGTCCCTGAAAGTGCAGCCAGAGCCCTCCAGATCTGATAAAATGTCATTATTTTAAATATAAGTTACAACTGGCAGCAACAACTTCTGGTTTATTTCATTTAGCGTCGAAGTGATTCGTTTGGGCCAAAGTTATTTTATAAACTGGGACCTGCAAATGTATTACCCTGAGAAGGACACGGCTGCAAAGGCCAGAACCACCACTCTGAATGAGCAGCTGGGGCAGATCCATTATATCTTCTCCGACAAGACAGGAACTCTCACACAGAACATCATGACATTTAAAAAATGCTGCATAAATGGCCAAAGATACGGTAAGTCTGTGCCATGACGTTGCAAGACCCACAGTGAAAACCAGGTTCTGATTTCCACGTCAAGTGCCAAAGTTTTGCAGTACCAAAGGCAGGGTTTGCTCCTGGCAGTAGCACTGGCGATTCCATATTTGGGTGCACGGCTCAGAGTGTCTTTGCCCAGCCACTGTCCTCTGTGCACCTGATGTGTGTCAGGGGCTCTCTGACAGCCTGCATGCACAGCACAGCTGGCAGCCTCAGGTTGATCTTCCGCTGTAAGTCTGTGAAAATGAGTAGGAACTTGAATGCTGGCTTGAAATCAGGTGCATGGAGGTCTTCTCGTTTCAAACTTCCACAGAGTAGCCCTGGCACTGAGTAAAGCTCCAGTAAAATTGAACTGTAGTTTTCCCCTTGTTTTCATCCTTTTGAAGGGCAAACAGTGAAGTGGAATCTTCCCAGTAGAAAAGTCTGAAATGAATAATTTACAGACTGCTTTCTTTTATTAGAAATGCTTTGACACAGGGTTAATCCAAAGAACAACTAAGCAAGTGTGGTAAGAGCAGTAGCTTTTCATTTTAATGTTAGTTCCTTCTATTTTTTTAGAGCTTGTCTAGATTTCAGTATTTGGAATAACACAGTGGTGTTGTCTGTAGCAGAACCACTGTTTGTCAGTGCAAACAACAGAGTGTGCTTCTTAAACATCTGACCTCCGAGTTAAAAAGAGGGATTTCTGACAGTGAAAGCTCTGTTAGAACAGCATGGATGTTTTATGACAATTCTGCAAGAAGCCTTTTTTCTAATTTTTCTGTTATCACTGGCATAGTGACACCTGGCATAGGCAGGTATAGCCACCAGAATAAAAGGTACTGATGATACGAATGAATCTGACTTTTTTTTTTTTTTCTTTTAATCTGAGATATTCTGGTACAATATATGTAGCTACTCTGTACTGCTGACCTTGTGAATGAGTTGTAACAATCTTTTTTACCTGTCCTGTTTTTTGGAATGGATGGTGCTTGCATCACAGGAGACTGTCGGGATGCAGCAGGCCAGCTCGCAAGCCACCGGGAGGTAGGTTGGTGTGATCCAGCATCACAGATCCTGCAGTTTGTAGGAGCACTGTCATGCTAAGGTATGAGGAGAGGCAGGTAGGCTCAAAAAATTGCACATGGGATAACACTAATTCTTCTATTTCTAAGCAGCAAGTGGATTTCAGCTGGAATGTGTATGCAGATGGAAAGTTCTTGTTCTATGATCACTATCTCATAGAGCAAATAAAGTCCAGAAAGGAACCAGAAATCCAGGAGTTCTTTCTTCTGCTTGCTATTTGTCATACAGTCATGGTGGATGTTTCCAATGGTGAGTATATTTTTTTTCTTCTGCTCTTGGAAACAGTAATTGAAGTTCAGTTGCACAACAGAGCAATCCAAAACTAACGTCGATCTTATAAGCAAGGAGGTATAGACTGTTCTTTTAAATTAAACAGAAGCAAGACCCAGTTCTTCTTCAAAACCCAGATCCTGTGCTGAATTTATCTAGCTCTTTGTGGAAGGAAAACTGTCCTTAATGATGGTTACAGTTTTGCCAAATACATACCTTCAGTAACAGCAGATTGAGAAAGGTAGTGGAATGGTTTATATAAACATCTTGAGTTCCTGTGAACAGTCTTCTTTCTACTCAGATGCATCTTTAAATCTCAAAAACATAAGCCTTAAATAAAATGACACTAGCATGGTCTCTGGTTGCCCATACACATGTGGAAGCGCAAACATTTGGAAACTTGTTTTCAGTGTGGAAAGCTGAGCATTTATTTTCCACATGAAGATTTCATTTGTTTACTCTTTGAAATACAGTCCTGTAGGTGTACCCAAATGATGTCAGCAGCCAGTAACAAAAATGAGTAACAGAAAGACTGATAGAAACTAAGTGTGAAGGTGAATGATGGTGTGATGAAGACTTCATACACTTGGAAATTAAGGTTGAACATTTATGAGATGCTCAACATAAGAGGAGAGCACTATTGCCTTACTCCAATCTTAGAGAGATCTCTTTGAAACCACGAGTTTCCTGCATGCTCCTGCTCTTGCTACTGACCTTTTGGGAGTTGTTTCCATTGTACTGTGTTGGTGGTACCTGTGGGCAAGGACTTATGTTTTGCTTTGGTTTTTGGCACTTTTGTGGAAGTGTTCAAATGACAGTACTTGAGAAATTAAGTAATATTTGTTTTGAGATGGATAAGTTAGTTTTTGCTTTTGTGCTTGGGTGGAAGGGGACCAGTGACTCAGCCTGTTTGGGAAGTACCCATAATAAAAAGGGATGGTCCCAATACTCCTCCTCTGGTGGCACTTTTGTCGGGTGCTGCAGCATCATGTCAGATGCCACTTCAAAAGGGGGAGGAATGCGACGTTACATGTTTGGCTTTCAGTCACTTTGCATGAAATTTTCAGCTGTGTGATCCGAGTGCCCCTGTAATGCTCAGGTGTGCCCTGGCTTGCTTTCTTTCTCACTTGTCAATGATGCAGGTCAGATCAACTACCAGGCAGCCTCCCCAGATGAAGGGGCCTTGGTTACAGCAGCCAGAAACTTTGGGTATGTTTTTCTTTCACGAACACAAAATACCATCACAATAAGTGAAATGGGGACTGAAAGAACTTACGATGTCCTCGCGATCCTGGATTTCAACAGTGATAGAAAACGAATGTCTGTCATTGGTAAGTTGACTACAGCCAACCTCTAGTTTGCAAGATCTCTTCTAGGAAAAGTCACTTGTATTTCCTAGGTGAGAGAGCTCTCAGACACAAAGCTTTATGATAGATTTTAGTCCACATTGATCTCAGTCGCAAAATAAGGCATTGTAATTAGGTGCAAATGTGTCCATTCAGCAGTCAGTGGTGCTCAGATGAGGCCTCTACTGGAGATCTTATGTTCCTTTAGTAGAAGGTTGAAGTAATGTGACAAAGATAATTCATTCCCTGTTTTCCTAGAACCAAATTGGTTGTGTATGTGCTTTGTAGGAATGAGGTATGCAGGCTGAGGTATAAATATATAAAATAATAATAATAAATATAGAATAAAAATTCTTTATTTTTTGTTCTAATTACCTTTAAAAATAGTCAGTCTTGAGTTGTTTGCAGACCTTTTGATTTTGTGGTGATAGTTATGATGCATAATATCTTTAGTGTATGTCTCTGCCCTGCTCCTGTGTGCAAGTGAGATGTTAATGTTGTATGAAACATCACCAAAAACGTATTTTTGGGGGACAATCAAAATATCCTGTCCTGTCATGAAAGAGAAATGCACTTCTCAACCTAGGCGCTGAGCTGAACAGTATGAGGGGTGATGTACCACGGAGAAACGTGGTCGTGTAGTTGGTGTATTTAGTAGTAGAATGAAGAATCTAATCTGAAATATTCCTTTATGTAAACGCCCTCCCGCAATTTTGTCCAACACTCCTGTTTTACTCAACAGTAAGAGAATCCAATGGACGTATCAGGCTGTATTGTAAAGGAGCTGATACAGTAATTTTTGAACGGTTGCACCCAAGGAATTTAAAGAGAGAAGCGACGGAAGAAGCACTAGATGTATGTTTGCCTTTAATATGCTGTTTTTGCAATCTCATGTTAAATTTGTTTTGATCATAGTCTGAATTAGTTGATGTCCTTTTGCTGAGCTGTTAAAACAAATGCAAACATGTAATTGATTATATACATAATCCCGAACTTGAGAAACAATCATACCCATACTGGGTTATTTTGCATATTTAAAAAAAAAAAAAAAGCATTAATTATATTGCCAAGAGAAGTGAACTTAAATTTTGTCTATTAGTTTATATTTTTGTTATTAATTAAGGAGTATTCCGTATCACTAAGCTCTATTCTGTTTATCACTTTTTCAGATTGACTTTTAACTCAGGCTGCCTTGTCAGTTGTAATTTAATTTTGGCATTTATGAGATGTTCAAGATTTATTATGCAGACAGGCTTTGTTTTATTAGATTTACGTTTATGATTGTAACTTTGAAGTCCTTTTTTCAAAGGGTTTTTGTGTTGGTTTTTTTTTTTTGTGAATGTTTTTTTCATTATTTTTCAGGTTTTTGCAAGTGAAACTCTAAGAACGCTCTGTCTCTGCTATAGAGACATCAGTCATGATGAATTTGAAGCATGGAATAAAAAGTTCATGGAGGCCAGTGTAGCTACAAGCAATCGTGATGAAGCTCTGGACAAAGTATATGAGGAAATAGAAAAAGACTTGATTGTATGTCAGACATTACATTTTTAATGCGTTTTTATTCCTGTGTAGGAAGAAACAGATCTCTTTGAAAATAATTTATCCTTGTTTATAGGATCTTTTGATTTAGATCTTTTCAGTATTTTATTGGCTTTAGGACCCATACAAATTCTAAGGAAAGCTTAAAAATGAGGGGGATGTATTTTAGTCAACTTGTTTTCTTTACTTTCCACCATCTCAATCATCCTCTTCTCCAGTTTCTAACAATTTATCTTGTTACATTTTAGAACCTATATTTCAGTGTAGTGACTTCTACATGCAAGGGTTTGTCATTACTTAATTCTTACCTTGAGCCTTACCTTGGCTTGAAGACATAGCCAAAGTAGTTTTATTCTTTACTGCAGAAGAATTATTTTCTACAGATGATTATCCTACTGAATGCACATGTCTCAAATGTCTTCTAGCTTCTTGGTGCAACAGCTATTGAAGACAAACTACAGGATGGAGTTCCAGAAACTATTTCAAAACTCTCAAAAGCAGATATTAAAATCTGGGTGCTTACTGGAGACAAAAAAGGTGAGTTTGTTAACAGCCAAAGAGCTAGCAAGAATAGGATAACAGTGAGAAGAGAAACAAGGACAAATGCAGACTTATAATAAGGCACATTTTCTAGAAGAGCAGTATGAAAGTCCAACTAAATCAAAACTGTTCAGTTCATGCCAGCTACTCCCAACCCAGATTTAATGGATGGGCTTCTGTGCAACTTCTGTTCCTCCATGAGATTAGCTTTCATGACAGATTTCGTGGTTGTCTTCTGTAGAGAAGTACCCAGTGACTGCTTTTCTTGGTGCAAAGCAAACAGACGGCAGTTTGCTTTTAACAAAAAGCATCTTCATTGCCACCAAGTTTGTCTGGCTCTGAAGACAGAACACTTGCTTGCCAAATTCATCATTTTTACAATGAAAATGTACTTTTCAAAGAAATTACAAATGCTGCTGACCAAGATTAATTTACTTTTCTTTTGGAAGTTAATATTCTGCAGTCACATTTCATCAAAAAATGGTATTAAGTTTGCAAGTAAGACTGGCTGTAGTACAGCCTGGATGGACACGCAGTCAGATCAGCATCACTTGTGAATCAGGATTAAAGATGGGGCAGGATAGTGTGGCATTCTTGCACTGACTGATTCTTGTGCTGGATTTGGTGTAATGGCTCTCTGATACGGAGACAGCTTGTCCATAAGCAAGTTAAATAAGTCTTGGTAGAACTTTATTCCATAAAGTTGGCTGATAGACTCTTCAGGCCACTAGGAGTTATTGCACTCAAAACATCATGTAACAATGCATTCTACCACAATAGTGTATGATTGGTAGTAAACACGGCACAGAAAATATGAAGTTGGTGACTTTAAACCCCTTATCCACTGTATCTTTATTGCTGCACAGCTCTTGTTCTGTGGGAAATAATTAACAAGTATTCCCCTGCTTCTCTGTACTAATATGTTTTTCCCAGTTTATCACACTGTGTGGTAGGAACTCTTCATGCTGAAACATAATTTCAAAAATTGCTTTTGGCTTCCTCCCAGCAGTCACTCAAGACTCAACTTTAAGCAGAGACTTTCCTCTCTTATATATTCATGTATTTATTTCTGTTGTAGAAACTGCTGAAAATATTGGATTTTCTTGTGAACTCTTAACAGATGAAACAACAATCTGCTATGGAGAAGATATCAGGCAAGTGGAAAACACAAGGAATTTCTTGTGTAGGAGTTAAAAATGTTCATTTTTTATGATTAGCAGTAACATTGGTTTGTTCCATGGTGGTCATTCAGTGACTGAACAGCATTTGCTGGCTGTTTAACTGTACACTGCTTCTATTTTATTTTTTTTTTCTGGAATTTTAATTTTACAAGGCAACATCTTCATTGTGAGTAAATGTGGTAGCATTCTGGAGGAGGTTTTGAGTTCCAGTTCAGCTGCTGTTGACGTTAAGCTTCAGTTCTGTGTCCTTGGTAGTGCAATTGATTAAAAACCTGCAACCTCTACTGGGAAAACACTGGTACTGAGGAAGACAGACTTTCTGAATGGTTCTGAAGAATTTGTTTTTAAGATTAGCATATTCTAAGTTCTATGGAGAAACATGTGTTGCTAGTTGATCATTTTTTTTTTTTTTTTTTTTTTTAATGTAGTGGGTGATTGCTTACTTCTGGGCTTCTACAGGAGATGGTCATGCTGAGGCTTCTCACTGTGTGGCAATGTCACGATGGTCCCTAAAGAATGCTAATAAGCAACCAAATAAATAAATTGCTGCCATGGCCTGAAAATAAAATAAAATAAAATAAACATGAAGAGCATTCATACTTCATTGATTTGTAGGCATTTTGAGGCACTCTGACAATTTCTCATCATTTAGGAGAGAGCGTTATGCCATCAGTTTGGATGGCTTCCTGTTTTTGATTCATGGTCCCGTTCCTCTGATAATCATGAGATTTCATAAAGTGCTTATGAGAGCTCATCTGGATTGGGCTAAGCAGGTCTTTTGTATTCCAAATCTTGAATATTTGCCAGGTTTTGCTCTTGGTGCTTATCCTTGAACTCCAGCTGATGTTTTATGCTGTCCTATGCTCACGCAGCACAGACCTAAGCTATAAAAACATACATATGATGGATTACAAGGTATTCTGAGCTTAGCCAAAATGAACAGACCCAAGGAAAAGCTGTGTGGGGCTGGGAGAAGAATTAGGGTTGTGTGACAGTGTTGCAACCATTCCTGACTCAATTTTAGGAAAGTCAAGAGAAGCCTTGCAGCAGGTCTTGCATTTCTTTCCTGCAGATTTTCAGTCCGGGACTGATTATAGAATAGTTGAAGCACAGAATCACTTAGATTGGAAAAAGTTGTCAGGTCCGACCATGAGCCCAACACTGCTAAGTTCACCAGTAAATAATTACCCAAAATGCTGTGTCTGCAAACTTTATTTCAGTTCTAAGTTTAGTCTCAAGTCTTTTTCTCTAATAGTGTTCACTTTTCTTCCCAGTGGTCTTCTTCAGACTAGGTTAGAAAACCAGAGGAATAGAGCTGGATCAACTACACACTCATCTCTAAGAATGAATGAACCCTTCTTTCAGGGAAGTAGAAATCGTGCCTTGATCATCACTGGCTCCTGGTTGGTATGTATGAAGAAGGATCTCCTTTGTATTCGAGACGTGGGGGTGTTGCCATGTGACGGTGTCCTTCCTTGGGGATTGTTCATTTGTATCCTTTGCTAAACCAATTAATGAAAATTCTTTGGCCATTGTGCCACCAGTTGACCATCTCTGTTTGCTTTTTATGTTCAGAAGTATTTTTAGTTTTAAAGGTTGAAAATAGTAGTCAGTGAAGGATTGCCTTGGGATTTTCACATCACCCCGGTAGCTGCCATCAAAGTAAAACGAAGCTTCTACAAAAGCACACTATGAGTTTTAGAGTGTTTGTTCTTCGTGGGGATCCCAGTCTAATGGAACAAAATGAGAAAATGAAGGAGATCACTGCCAGCTGTAGAGGATGCTGGGCTGTACAAGCACAGAAATTGTGCTTGAAATGAAATACAGGAGTGAAAGCATAGAAACAAAAGACAGGTTTTCTGATCAGTCCTGCAATATGGTGCTCTTACGTGAGCTTAGAAAGCAGAGAAGAGCTTTTAGCAGAGATGACTATCAGTAATTCAGTGACTATTACCCGCCCTGTCAGCAGGCTGCTTTTACAGACACCTGCCAAGGAGAAAGTCCAACAGAGAGCTAAGGACCGCCTGCTGCACTTCAGCATTCCAGACCTGAGCCTTTATTCTGTATAAAGAAATGAACATGTGTTTATAAGAAACGCTTCTACCTATGTTGAACAGGTGAATTAGCTTCCATCAGAAGAAATATTCCTTTGTAGATGTGCTGTGACATTAAACACAAGCATTTTACTTTCATTCATTCCACCAGGCGTATTGTTTCTGTTGCTCCATAACTGTTTATTTGCTTCCCTGGACAAACATTTTAATGAGTATTTTGTTAAAATACTGTAAATGGGGCACAGTGAAGTTAAATGTGTTGTGCATATAGGCAGCCCTTGGAGTGCTGTTTTAAAATGGTGTAGAAGGGAACATAACATTTTTGTTAAACAGAATGAAATCCTGCTAGAGAAGAAAAAGAAGAAGAAGAAGAAACTTAAACTGAAATTCCCCAAAACAGAAGAAGAGAAACAAAAGCAAAATGAGAAGAAAAGAAGGGCTGAAGCTTACAAAGAGCAGCAGCAGAAGAATTTTGTCGATTTGGCATGTGAATGCAAGGCTGTGATCTGTTGTCGAGTGACTCCGAAGCAAAAAGCTATGGTGGTTGATCTTGTGAAGAAATACAAGAAAGCTATTACTCTGGCTATTGGGGACGGTGCCAATGATGTGAACATGATTAAAAGTAAGGCAGCTGTAAGACTTCTCTTGGTAGGGAATATCTTATGAGAGTTCTTCCACAGTTTCTTCTCTATTTCTGCTTGTACAGAAGACTCTGCCATCTGTTTCATTGCCCACGTTAACATTTCTTGAGTCCTTGTTAGCCTTCTGTGACTGTGCTTTCCCTTTTTGAGAAGACCCTTTGTGAAATGGTTCATGCTTTTTTGGCGATGTGTTTTAACTTTTTACGTAGACAGTCTGTGAGAAGGGGTTTGATTTACATCTGTTACCATGTTAAGGATTGCAGGAGTGTAACGTTATCAAGACAAAAGGATAGCTTAGATGCACCTTGCTCTGTGGCATTGGCCTCCTGTGTTGCAGCTGGCACTCTTTGAAACACTTCCTAAGGAATTCCATTGAAAAACAAACGTCTGGGATACGGTTCATGTTAGGAAGTCTGTAACTGCCTGGCCAGTTTGCTCAGGGGTGTATTTGCTCTGTCTCATCACTTAGTTATCTCCTCAGCCAAATTTGCCTGTATCCATTCTGACAGAACAAACATGGAGAGAGGATCCAAAAAGCAGTGAAGGTGTGAGCACTAAATAACAGGGCAAGGAAGAGCATTTGCACTGTTGCGTTAATCTTTAATGAAGCCTCTGTGCTTTATGCGGAAATAAAACGAGGCTGGAGAACATGAAGCAGAGAATCAGAACTGGTGAAAGATTTGCCCTTGGTCACGTTGTTCCTCTCTCTTTGTTTAGCAATGTGTGTTGTGTTTGTTTTGTTAACTTAGCTGCCCACATTGGAGTTGGAATCAGTGGCCAAGAAGGGATGCAAGCTGTCATGTCCAGCGATTACTCTTTTGGGCAGTTCCGCTATCTGCAGAGGTTGCTGCTGGTCCACGGGCGATGGTCTTACATTAGGATGTGCAAGTTTCTAAGATATTTTTTCTACAAAAACTTCGCTTTCACACTAATCCACATCTGGTATTCATTCTTCAATGGCTTTTCTGCCCAGGTAAGAAGGCATGCTCGTGTCCAATATTAACAGGCAAGTCTTCCTTTTTGTTAGTGCAGAGTAGCAAACGTTTAGCCTGGGAAGCGCTGGGAACCCAAAATTAGCATAAATAATTACGAATAATAATTACTAAGCTACTTACTTCAAGTGTTACTTCAGAATACTTAAAATAAATATCATGATTGTACAGGGAAGGAAAAAAAGCAGGAGATTGTTAAACAGTAGTTTGGGAAACCTCACTTAACCATTCTGCTTAAAATATTCCTAGGTAAAAAGACGCAGTGCATTTATTTATCAGCAAAAAACACAAAACTTTTTTTTTTTTTTTTTTTTCTTAATCTTGAACTGCTGGTGAGAATGGCTTGAAATGTGCTCAGTGTAAATGTTAATGCTTGAAATTCACATGCTGTTGAAAGGCTGTACTCATCTCTGTGCCAGAAAGCTTGTGAGAGATGAGATGCATCTCCACGGGCTTAAGCAAAATGGTAAACAGAGACATATGATATAGTGGTACGATGGGGCAGATTTATTTTCTGAAGTATTAGAAAGAAAATCATAGAAAAGGTGAATTAAAAAAAGGTAATCATTAGCTATTTAAATTCTTCCTCCTTTTCAGACAGCATACGAAGACTGGTTCATCACACTGTACAACGTGCTGTACTCGAGTCTCCCAGTTCTGTTAGTTGGCTTGTTTGACCAGGTATTCTCCACACTGCTAACAACAGATTAATCCAAAAACATTCAGCATCAAGTTTTAAGTTGCTTTCGTTTATGCAGAAGGAATTTTTTTTTTTAACATGTATTCTTTACAGCATGTCAGGTAGCAAAAGACAATAAGGAGGGCGTTACTGAAGTAGCTAAAGTCAGTCGATTCTGAGGTCTTCAGTGCCAGTGCTGCTTGTTAAAAATATGTTCTGTGATTTCGTGTATACAATACAGCAAGAACTTTTATTAATGGAATAAATACACCTTGTGCAGCTTCTTTTTAGTGCAATAGAACAAGTGGTGTTGGCCCTCTTCACCTTTTTTTCGATGCAAAGGTTACCTGCTGACCAAACAAATCAATGTGTGTGTTTACATCTACTACAAAAGTTAAGAAATAAGTTCAGTATCAAATTAACCTCTCATTTGAGAATATGTTAGAGAACAGAAGTCAGAATATGCAGTGGTAGTCTTCTGCTTATTTACACTGTAGGGGGAAAGCTCCAACACAATTTGTAGCTGAAAAGCCCTACGCAAATGTGAATGTTCTTGTGCTTGCAAATAATGGGCTGAAAACTGAGAAGCATAGAGTCATAGAATCTCTTGAAGGTTGAAAAAAATCATTAAAATCATTAAGCCCTGAAAATGGAATATGCAATAGCTTTGCTAGAAGCTCCAGTCTTGTTTCTTCCTGGTTGTGTGCATG
>NW_024884922.1:8228451-8248723 GCF_019232065.1 Centrocercus urophasianus | reverse complement strand
GGGGGGAGGGGGCATTATGTAGTTGAATTTTTTACTCTCTGAGGTTCACGCTTAGAACAAGAAATTGCTGCAACTTTTCTTTTTTTGTTCCATTATTAAGGATGTGAGTGACAAATTGAGTCTTCGATTCCCAAAACTGTATGTTTTGGGACAGAAAGATTTACTTTTTAATTACAAGAAATTCTTTAAAAGTTTGCTTCAAGGAGCTATAACTTCACTGGTAATCTTCTTCATACCGTATGGAGCTTACCTTCACACTATGGGGCAAGATGGAGAGGCACCTTCAGATTATCAGTCATTTGCTGTCACAGCAGCAACTTCTCTTGTGTTTGTTGTCAACCTTCAGGCAAGTAAGCTTTAGCTTCCTTACTTCCCTTGCTCTGAAAACACGTTCTGGTCATGTTTCTAATTTTGTCTATTAAAGCAAAACAATTTGCAAAAGTTTTCATCTGCTTGCCTTTTTGCTTCTCTGTTGACATTATGTATCTTAAGCTGGAGTGTAACTGAATGACATTATTACATGAATGGCAAATAACAACATTATTTGTCCTGTCTTTGCTTTTTGAATTAATAAACTCATTTGGAGTTTTTGTTTACTTTCAGATTGGTTTGGATACATCTTACTGGACTTTTGTTAATGCTTTCTCAGTATTTGGGAGTATTGCAATTTACTTTGGTGTCACATTTGACCTCCACAGTGCAGGAATCCATGTTCTCTTTCCTTCTACTTTCCAGTTCACAGGTGAGTGTTTTGTGTGTCTTGCCCTTCGTTTGGAATTTTTTCATTTTTAGGAAAACCAAGTTTTGAATTTTTTTCTAAAATCTTTAGTATCTTGCCTCAGATCTAAATAACCTCAAAAGAAATAACACCCCTCAATTTTATGTTCTTCTGCTAAACTGAATCCAATTGAAAAAAGGTAGTTGCCTCTAACATAATATTTTCTTTTAACTTTAGTGACGTTCTAGACTTCTATGAATACTTCCTAGCTGGGTATTTTATGTGTGTTTAAAGATACACCTGCGACTCAGTTTGACAAAAGTTCTGTGAGATTGGGTGTTTGGCATTTGTACTAAAATATCACTTGCTTTCCAGACCACATCTGCAGCAGTGATACCAGGAGAACTTCTTGCTTTGTAACCTTTAAAGCAGGACAAAACCCTTGCCTCTCAGCCAGGCATTTGTCTTGCAGCATCGCACAGCTTGTAGAGGAGTTTTGACGTGGGTGTGAATTGTAATAGTAGTGCTACAATAACTTTGTATTATTTTACTTATTTCTTTTGGAGCCTGAATAAAAGCTGAACGTTTTGCTGCACAGCTCAGTGCCTGGGTGCTAGCTTCACGGGAAAGAAGCTGTGGCACTCATTATCTTATTTGTGTTGTGTAGCTACTTTCCACGATCACATCATACACTAAATTCTGCTCCTTTTATTCCTAGGAACTGCTCCAAACGCTCTGAGACAGCTGCATCTCTGGCTGACCATGGCTTTAACAATCGCTGTTTGCTTACTCCCTGTGGTGGCACAGCGTTTCTTATCCATGACAATTTGTCCTTCAGAAAGTGATCGAGTGAGTAAAGTCTCATCTTTGGCACATATTTACTTACAGGCATCAGCATTGGTGTTAATATGAGAGACAAGCTGGGGTCTGTGCCCTAGGCTGGAGGCCAGGAGGCTGCTGGGCTCTCCAGGGGCTGGCTCAGGCCTGCCTCCAACTGTGTGACAAACACTGCCTTATTCAACATGTTGTTGCATTCCTCATGTGCCTCTGTGTAATGCATATGTACATGCAGCATCTCAGCCTACAGATCAGTAAACTGATCAGTGGCTAATCTGTTCTTTGGCTTGGCCTAGCACTTCTCTTTGTAAAACCACAAAACTTGCTTTGAGGCTACTGACGGCACAGCTTCTCTTGTTATTTGCACTGTTTTGGAGTGTCAGTTATGTGTCATGGTATAGCGGCCAATTTTTGTTTGCGTTTATTCTGCCGTAAGCTGGCAAATTGCATGTGAGTTTGCAAATAGTTAATACTGCAATTATGTCTAAAAAGATATTAAGTGTTAGTGTGGGGAGTCAACTCTTTGAAAGGATGGGTAACAGCAGGACAAGGGGAAATGGTTTGAAGTTGAGGGAGGGAAGATTGAGGCTGGATGTCAGGGGAAGTTCTTTGCTATGAGAGTGGTGAGGTGCTGGAACAGCTGCCCAGAGAGGCTGTGATGCCCCGTCCATCCCTGGAGGTGTTCAAGGCCAGGTTGGATGGGGCCCTGGGCAGCCTGGGCTGCTATGAAATGTGGAGGTTGGTGGCCCTGAGTGTGGCAGGGGGTTGGAGCTTCATGATCCTTGAGGTCCCTTCCAACCCTGGCCATTCTGTGATTCTGTGTGAAAACACAAGAATAGCTTTCAATCAGTGCATCTTCAATTTGCTTTAATGAAAGACATTCTAAAAATAAATGAACATAACGAAATGCAAAACGATGCAGTAGGTCATTCTGAAAATTCCATGCGTTTCTGCATTTATTCTTGTTTCTAACAGAATCAAATTTAAACAAGAAAACCTTCCTGTTAAGCATTTTCTGTTAAAGTATCAGGTTGTTTCCACTCTAAAAAAAAAAAAAAAAAAAAAAAAGAAAAAAATACAAAACAAGTCATTTGCCTTACAACCCACAAATTTATTTCTCTTTGCTTGCATGCAGATCCAGAAGAACCGTAAGAAGTACCTGGCAGAAGAGGAGCAATGGCAGCGGAGGCAGAGTGCTTTCCGGCGGGGGGTGTCTGCACGGCGCTCTGCCTACGCCTTCTCCCACCAGAGGGGATACGCCGACCTCATCGCCTCGGGGCGAAGCATCCGCAAGAAGAGAGCTCCACTGGATGCAGTGCTGGGCAGCACCACAGGAGGCACAGGAGCTGCTGAAACAAGCTGATTCACTGCAGTTCTGGAGAAGTTTCTTATCCAAATGACTGCACACACACACTCAGAATATTAAACTCAGGATACTTTTTTTTAAACTGAATGGCATAAGGATATCTGATTTTTGTGCTTTATCAGAACTCCTTCAGTTTGCTGGAAGCATGGAAAAGCCAACAACGTCCTACAGAGCTCCTAAACCTTTTTCAGCTGTGTAATGTGAAACTGAAGGACGGGTGTGCTGCAGTATGAAAAGGGCAGTGTGGCGACACCTGGAATCAAAAACTTTTCTCCACATTTTTAACATTGTATTGGTATAAAATTGCAGCTACATTTCATATTGACTCTGAAAACAAATGGTTAAGCAACAGTGACTCTGTGTGCACCATTTTGTTACGTTTTATGGGGATAAAGACTCAGGAGGTTGATCACTCCTGAGACATGGATACTGTCACCTGAGCTGTACACATCTGGTGACAAACCTGTAGTCAGCGTCAGACTGAGGTGTTCCGATGCTTGCAGGTGTTTCTGTTTGTTATTCCTTCAGTGTCTGACTGCAGCTCGCTGCACGGCATGGAGCAGCTCTCCTTGCACTTGTACGAGAGCTGTGCCACAGTGCCTTGCACAGCTCATTGCTCGAATTTGCCTGCAATGAAGAAATCCAAATCCATCATTACAGGTCTGTTTCTCACTTGCTGTCTTTCTGCTCAGGTCTTGTTTCTCACGCCGTGTGTTTGTTAATGGATGGCTGTCCCAGGAGCTCTGCCCTTAGCTGGCAGTTTGCTCTTTTCGGTTTTAGGTACAGCTGTCACTGTTATAACCAGAAAACGGCTGCTGTAGGAAAGGTATCACGCACCATTCTTGCAGTGTGCAAAGTGTTTTGTGATCCCTGTGCTTGCAGGTGTGTTCCCTCGTTTGTATGAATGTGCAGCTGTTACCTACTGCTGCCTCCGGATGAGGACGACTCCTCCAATGCTTTTATAGTGAAAATCATGGTACGCGGTTATTGTCCAAAGGAATGTACATTTCAAACACGTGATGCAAATAAATGCAGTGAAGTTTTCAGATTCTCTTCTATGATACATACGGGTATCAGCGGGCATCAGCTGGGGGCAGTCCCCATTGAGAGGGCACGCAGCCCCAGGGACGGGGCTCAGTATTCCTATCTGCAGCAACAGGAAATTCTAGCGTTTAGCTCAAGAAAAAAAATCAAAGCAGATGCTAAAGCAAAAGATAAGTGATTTCTAAGTTTGATAATAACCTCTGAAGGCATAAACAATGCTTGGGAATAGACAGCTACTGGAAACACAAATGTGGTGTTCTGTAGCTAGCTAAACCAACAAGGCAGGTGCTGGGCTTTCAGGCTGTACTCTCTGATAAGGCATTTCGGTACAAGGCCTGTTGCAGTTGGAAATTAATTCTAAGTAGTAAGATCCATTCATCATTCCTGTGACATTGCAGTGGCTATACACTTTGCTGTCACTCGTTGTTACAGTTGTTCACTTCAAAAGGATTTCTAGAGGTCTGTAGTGCAGTCCAGGGCTCAGAGAAGGACCAGATGTCCAGTGTTTGTCCAGCACACAGAATACACCCAAGGATGGCAATCCCACGCCTTCTCTGTGTCTCTGTTACAAGAGCTGAGTACCCTCAGGGTAAAATATTTCTCCTAGTATCTCATAGAATTTCCTTACTATAACTCACATCCCTTCCTGCTTGTCCTACTGCCAAGATTTAGCCTGTGCTTATTATTTCTCATGGTAAAGTCAGATAAATAAACGTGAGTGTGTTACTGCTGCTATTCCAGCACAAATAAGTGGAAGGGTTCTTCTTCAGATGGACTTACTTAGAATCAGCTTTTTAAAGGTATTTTTGTGCAAAAATACAAAAAGTACAAAAGGTACAAATTTGAAGCCAAGATCACCTTTGTCTCCAGAACCTACAGACTTTTTCCTTTTTTTAAGAAACTGGAAGAGGGTAGCTTTAGACTAGATATTAGGCAGAAATTCTTTTCTGAGAGGTTGCCCAGCAAGGCTGTGGGTGCCCCATCCCTGGAAACACTCAAGGCCTGGCTGGATGGGGCTGTGAGCAACCTGGAGCGGTGGGAGGTGTCTCTGCCTCTAGCAGGGGATTGGAACTACATGATCCTAAAGGTCCCTTCCAACCTAAGCCATTCTACTCCGCGATTCTAATAGGCAGAAAACCCCACGAAGAGTTGAACTCGCAGTTCGATCACGTGCGGGCAACCCGCGTGCCAAAGAGAAGGCGGGGCTACGCGGGGGTGGGGCTACGCGAGTGGGCGTGGCTTCCGTGGGGCGGGGCTGACGCGAACGGCGGCGATTTGGCGTAGAGCGACGGAAGCGCGGTGCGGCTACTTCCGGTCGGCGGCCATGGCGGGGGAGGTGATCGGCAGGACGGCGGCTCTGGCGCTGGGTGAGGCGGCGGGGCGGTCGGGGAGGTGGGGGCGGTCGGACACCCAGTAGAAGATGGCGGCGGCCGCCTGGAGGCGCGGTCGCTGGGCTTCCCGGAGGATTGGGCTGCGGAGGCCCGTCCGGGCCGGCCCCGAGCACGCGCAGCGATGGGGCGGCACGGCGCCCCTGGGCGCGGCCTGGCCTTGGCATGTGAAGAATTCGGCTCTTGGAAGGGAAAATTGTCACAGCTGCGCCAAATACGGTGACTTTGTGTGGGACGCAGCGGAACCTGCCGGCGGCTGCGTCGTGGCAGCGTGTCACGCACGCAGCTCGGTTTTTTTCAGCCTGGAATTGTTCTGCGGCGTTTAAATAAGAAGTGAGCAGACAATAGTTGAGCAAATAATGCGTTTCTGTCCAGCCCAGGACTTCTAACGCGGATTTTGGCAGTTCACGAGGAACAAAGAGCAGAGCATACGTCTGTGGATGACTATACATGCTCAGCTATCTATCCCTATAGCTACACACACATAGGTACAGCTGTGGCTGTGTGCATAAGCGCAGGGGTATATAGAAGCCCTTGGTGTGCTCTGATCTCTGAGAACTGGAACCAAACCGTGGAACCTTGGACACAAGCGTTCACTCTACTCTGCCCTTATGAGGCCCCATCTGCAGTACTGTGTCCAGGTCTGGAGCCCCCAGTACAAGAAAGACAGGGAGCTGTTGGAGAGGGTCCAGAGGAGCCACAGAGATGATTAGGGGACTGGAGCACCTCCCCTATGAAGACGGGCTGAGGGAGGTGGGCTTGTTCAGCATGGAGAAAAGAAGGCTGCGGGGTGACCTCATGGCAGCCTTTCAGTACTTAAAGGGAGCCTGCAAACAGGAGGGGAGTCAACTCTTTGAAAGGGTAGATAACTGCAGGACAAGGGGAAATGGTTTTAAGTTGAGGGAGGGAAGATTTAGGTTGGATGTCAGGGGGAAGTTCTTTACTGTGAGAGTGGTGAGGTGCTGGAACAGCTGCCCAGAGAGGCTGTGATGCCCCGTCCATCCCTGGAGGTGTTCAAGGCCAGGTTGGATGGGGCCCTGGGCAGCCTGGGCTGCTATGAAATGTGGAGGTTGGTGGCCCTGCGTGTGGCAGGGGGTTGGAGCTTCGTGATCCTTGAGGTCCCTTCCAACCTAGATTCTGTGATTCACACTGTAACAGTTGGCACGTGGACAGGGCTGTGCCTGCAGGGCTGTCTCACTCTGTGGTGTTTGCTGGCAGAGGGAAGGAGGTTTTTCCATCTCTTTGGTGATGCAGTTGTTAGCTGTGCATGAGCCAAAAGCTGGCCTGAGCTGTCCGAGCTTTGTCAGCTTGTTCCTGCCTGCCTGGAAGTTGGTTAGCTGTAAGGAAGGCAGAAGGCAGCTCCATCAGTCCTGATGTGCATCCCTGGGTGTGTCTGGTTTTCTCTTGTGCTTTACCATTGCTGATTTTTTGGTTTTTCCTTGAGTAACTGCCCGGTATTTATGATGTGTTACAGAAGAGTTGTATGTTTCTGAACGAGAGGGCAACGATTCCACTGGTGATGGAACGCAGAAGAAACCGTTCAAAACTGTTTTAAAGGTAAGTACAGCAAATGCACTCTTTTATCTGAGCTGCATGAACTTTTTCAGCTCTGACCAAAAGGGCTGGAGCTGCGTTGTCTGCTTGGTCTCTCTAACAGAATTCCTTTAGTTCACTTGCAGCACCACTGATTTATTTCTTTTTTTTACCCATCACATTTTTAGGCTTTGATGACAGCAGGAAAGGAACCATTTCCTACTATTTATGTGGATTCACAGAAGGAAAATGAGGTACTGTAATATTTGATCTTCCTAGTACAAATTGTTTTAAAGTTTCTTTGTGTGAAGGGCCACAGTTGTAACCTTCTATCTTCTGCTCTCTGCTTGGACTGATTTAGAGATGGGCCATTATTTCCAAGTCACAGATGAAAAATGTCAAAAAGCTGTGGCACAGGGAACAAATGAAGAATGAGGCAAAGGAGAAGAAAGAGGTAGGTTGCAAGTGGTGCAGGTGGTGCCAAGTTGGAGGTAGTAGCTTGTTTAATTGCTTGTGGTAGCAATGGTAATGGGAGGAGGGTTGGACAAGAGGACCTTGTAGGTCCTTTCCAACCTTGTGATTCTGTGATTTAAGCATGCTGCCTTTCCTTTACAAAAACACGGGATGTCATTAGTTTTGTTCTCCCCATCCATAAACATTTAGTTTGTTCTTCACCTTTATCATTACTATACGTATGTTATTTACAGCTTGTCCTTGTTTAGATGGGGGCAAGCAAGTGGGTAAAACTGAGTGAGCTTTGAGTTATCACCATCTGTTGGGTTTAAGCTTTCTGGGAAAAACAAGAAATGCTGCTGTGCAGTGTTTCTCATTCTGGCCTTGAATTAGGGGCAGGCTATGCACCAGCATTTTATGACAACAGTATTTGTAAGTGTACTTTGCAGCCCCTACTTACAAAGCCTGGTCACAATTAGTTAATATTTTCTTTTTCATCTCAACTAGGCAGAAGATCTGTTGAGAAGAGAGAAGAACCTGGAGGAAGCCAAGAAAGTTATCATCAAGAACGATCCCAGTCTTCCAGAACCAAAATGTGTGAGTAAGATGTGGGAGGGTTGGCATGTGGCTCTGTTTCAGCATGTTGTCTGCACAAAGGTTGGTTCTCTGCTCTGTAGTTCTGGCATCTGCTGGAGGCCACTGTTGGGTTCTTGTCCCTAAACATCATTTTATTTTTCTGGTTACTGGTATATTCCAGCATACAGGCTTTCCCACACACCCAGTGGCTATCTGAACCATTTTGATTCATGCATCAGCTATTTTGTGTCAGTATCTGTTGGCAGAGGCCGTATTTCTGTTTGGATTAATTCTGCTTTGGCTGGTCATTGTAGTGGAGAGTGGTGAAACACTGCTGATCAGAGGATGTAATTTAAGTTACTGAGGCGTGGAAAACAGTTCCTGTTTGGCTATTTGCAGAGTCCTGCTGCTTTGGGGGATTTGGTGCCTCAGCTACACGTCTCGGTATACCTCTGCCAGGTCCATGTTTTGGTGCCTTGTGCTTTCTTTTCTACCTGGTCTCATCTATGGGATATCTTCAGAAATTAATCCAGAGAGATATACTCACACTTCAGACTGCAGGAGATGGTGTTTGAGGCACCCTTTCTAAATTTTCTGCTGATTTAGTTGCATCTGTGATGGCAGTTACTGTTTTAGGGAGGGAAATGTCTCACACGTGTACTTAAAGTAATTGTGTAGAAAACTCCATCTAAATGGTGAGTTGTGTTCCTCTATTTGATTGTTTCCATTCCTTGTTTTACAGGTAAAGATTGGTGCTCTGGAGGCTTACAGAGGCCAGAGAGTAAAGATTTTTGGCTGGATTCACAGATTACGTAGGCAAGGTAAGCCACAAGCTCTTGTAAGGTGCTGAACCTTTGCAGAGAGGTGGAACAAATTTAGTAGCCATCAGAACTCACATTGAATGAAACAATGCTCATTCTTAAGTTTTCAGACTGTCACTTATGTGGCCTTGTTGGTGTATCACACCAATCAGTCCAATGTTGACAAATTCTGCATATTGTATGAGGATGGAGATATTTCTTAGTCACAAATTTTTGAGATATTGGATTTGGAGCTGTGTCCTACAGGATTTCTTAAAAGACTTGTTTTTTAGTCTAATCCTACGGACTAAGGAGCTAACTAGCACCTGCTCAGCATGATTAACAAAAGAGAATTTTCTTTAAAGCTAGGTAATAGGCATAAACTCTTTTAGAAGTACAACAAGTTAAACTTGTTTTCAGAGCCATTGGTGCTCTTGTTTGCAAGGTGGCATTTGCTGAGAAGTGACAGACTTGTGCAAAACTTTCTAGTAGGCTGCTTATAAAAAAAAAAAAGCCCTTAAGGGCATGACAAAGCTGATACCATTCACAGATGGCATTTTTTCACATTATCACTCAAGGACTTGACCAAGCAGATACACACCTGGATATCTCAGGCATTTTCTAGAAAGTCAGTCTTTGGGTCAGAGGCTGCTGTGGGGATATGGATGACCAGGGTGACATCCCTTTGTCACTTCAGGTGTAGCTTGGGCCTTTGTGTACAGCATTACAATTAGACAGACGTGTGGTTCTCTCTGGACCATGACAAAGTTATGGCAAGACAGCACAATCCGAGCCATGCTGAGCTTGGAGCATGCTATTCTCTTGCTATATTAAAACTGAGCTAATACTTCAGTGTTGTCTTGGAACATGCTTGTGGTTTGTCTTTATTAGAAAAATAAAATTGTGGTCCTTCTGCAATAAGCTGCACAGTAGTGGGTGATGGTTTTTTGGACTTGGATCTTTTCAGATGGATCAGTGAATACATCTGAGTCTCCCTATTTTTTTTTTTTTTCCCCTCTTTTTAACCAGGAAAAAATTTGATGTTCATTGTTTTGAGAGATGGCACAGGTTTTCTTCAGTGTGTCCTTTCAGATGCATTGGTAAGTTATATTCACAGAATCACAGAATGGCCAGGGCTGGAAGGGACCTCAAGGATCACGAAGCTCCAACCCCCTGCCACACGCAGGGCCACCAACCTCCACATTTCATAGCAGCCCAGGCTGCCCAGGGCCCCATCCAACCTGGCCTTGAACACCTCCAGGGATGGACGGGGCATCACAGCCTCTCTGGGCAGCTGTTCCAGCACCTCACCACTCTCATAGCAAAGAACTTCCCCTGACATCCAACCTAAATCTTCCCTCTTTCAACTTAAAACCATTTCCCCTTGTCCTGCCGTTATCTACCCTTTCAAAGAGTTGACTCCCCTCCTGTTTTTGATTGAGTTCTGTTATTAAATAATTGAAATTCTTCTAAGCCTACTGATTAAATTATATTGTTGTTAAGTGCTTTCTCCTGACTCTTGAGGTTTTTTTTTTGTCAGCATGACAAGCATATCTTGTCTGTGACTTCAATAGATCTTATTATTATCAGGAAAACTGAAAATTAGAATTAACTGTGTCTCTTTCTTTCTCTCTGTAGTGTCAGTGTTACAACGGGCTCCTTCTCTCTACAGAGAGCAGTGTTGCAGTGTATGGCACACTGAACCTTGTTCCTGAAGGCAAGCAGGTAGGGGAGCTGGATGGTGCTCTGTTCTGGTTCTCCTCTTTAACATTTTCTCATTTGTCAGACAGGAGGAAAAGCAAAGGTGGAAGCATTGAATGATTTCAGGATGAATTTGATTTAGGGAAAAAAAAAACAACCAACCACTTGCCAAAGCTACTGCTGTGTTTGCCTGTCAGAAATCAGCACAGTCTCCTTTCTTTCACGGCATTTGCAACTATGATGTCTAAAATTAAACGCAGGCAAACAGGACAGGGATCAAATACATTTTTTAGACAGTTCTTGTGCATTTGATACTTCTAAGCTACTACTTTTTTTGTTACTGCTTGTGATGTCATATACCCTGAAAGCATTTTGGTTTTCAGTCTTGTCACAGCACTGTAATGCTTCTAGTGCAGAGATCCACCAAATATATAAAAATCATTGGTCTTGAAATGAAAAAAGATGCCATTTTGTCAGGCAAAGGCCTGTAGTGACCCACACGGGGGAGCTGCTGAGAGCAGCACTGAGCCCTGGCCCTGGAGTCTGCTTGCTAGATAGCAGCAAACAGCATAGGGGAAAGTGGCCAGCATGAAAACTGCTCTTTTCATGTTTTGGTGAAGTGCTGACTTGTGAAAGCCATCTGGCCCATCTTGGAGATTGATGTGAGGTCGGGCTGCCAACTGTCCTGTTCACAAACACACATGAACATCTCCAAAGAAGGAGATGGTGTGGTCAACAAGGTCCATTCTCCAGGATTTCACCACCCTTTGTTACAGCCAATTGAAATCTCCTGTCCCACAACTTGAGATATTTGCCCCGTTTTCCTCTATAACCACTCATTAATTAGTTGAAGGTAGTAAGAAGTTTTCCTTTGCCTTTGTCTGTTCTTCCAGATGAATAAACATAGCACTTAATGCATCTGGAAGCTTCTACTTATCTGTCAGTAGTGCTCAGTCCCATTCACATTAAGTCTGAGACTTGTGGTGGATTCCAAATGGCATTTGCAAGGGTGATATGATCAGATTACTCAACAGTCACTTTGATACCACTATGCTTAGAAGGATTTTAGTATGTTTTGTTTAAACTGGATTGCTGTCTCTGCCACAGTGCCAGACAGAAGTGAAAAATGCACTTGTTAAAGTTTTGTTTCTCTTTCAAACTGTCAGGCTCCAGGAGGCCACGAGCTGAACTGTGATTACTGGGAGCTTATTGGTCTGGCCCCAGCAGGAGGAGCTGACAATCTCCTCAATGAGGATTCAGAGGTTGATGTGCAGCTTAACAACAGGCATATGATGATTCGAGGCGAGAATATGTCCAAAATCTTCAAGGTGCGCTCCATGGTGGTGCAGGCCTTCAGGGATCATTTCTTTGCCAATGGATATTATGAAGTAAGTATATTTGCCCTTCTTGGCAAGTGGCTGCTTTAAGCTCCTTACTTTAAGGCAATCTTTTTTCTGGAAAGCCTTTACAGATTTCCCCATTAACCTGAAGTGGGGAGAAAAAGGTCATTTCATAGGGAGCCGTGATGTGATTGCTTTCACAGACATAGATCTCAAAGGTGTATGGACACTTCTGAGGTGTATAGATGTTACAACATGATTCACAAATGGCATGAATACCTCTTTCTGGGGTGCTGAAGCATCAGAATGAAGTGCTTGTGTGCATACATTCTGGCCTTACGTCACTGCTGTAATGCAGTGTCATCATTGTCCTTAATTCTTGGTCTTTTGCAGGTCACACCACCAACATTAGTTCAGACACAGGTGGAAGGAGGTTCAACTCTGTTCAAGCTGGATTATTTTGGTGAAGAGGCCTACTTAACACAGTCATCTCAGCTCTACCTGGAGACCTGCATTCCAGCACTAGGAGACGTTTTCTGTATTGCTCAGTCATACAGAGCTGAGCAATCCAGGACACGCAGACACTTGGCAGAGTATGGAGAGAGTTGTACTTCTTTGTTGTTTATGCACAAATGAATTTCTAAATTGGGGGAGTAGCAGGCGGCTGGATGATAGAAAGCACAGTGAGAAGACAGCAGAATGCAAAAGTGAAACAGCTGAGCAAAAGTGTATTTGAGGGTAACTCCTGCTGTCAGTGGATGTCCAGCTGGTTGTTGATACTGAGGATTTGGTCAAAGCAGAGCTGATGCATTTGTAGGAAACTTTGTCATTTAAGAATGCACAGTTCACACTGTTGGTTTTTTTTTGTTTGTTTGATTTCCTTCACAGAGTAAAAGTGGGAGAGCTGAAAAAGGGGACTAAAGTGGTTGTTGTGTATTTTCTTAGAAGATTTTTTTTCATAGCTAAAAATCTGCTGTTTGTGCGTGTTTATGTAACATCATGACCTGATGTTTCAGATATACTCACATTGAAGCCGAATGCCCTTTTATAAGTTTTGAAGACTTGCTGAACCGTTTGGAGAGCTTAGTTTGTGATGTAGTGGACAGAGTCTTGACATCACCTGCATCAGGCTTACTGCTTGACCTCAACCCGGTAAGCGAGCAGTGGTGTGGGAGCCGTGTGTGGGGCACAGTGTGGTCTTTACCTTTCCTGGTCACCCTGTTTACCTAGGGGAGACAGGGCACAGCAGTGGGCTCTGCTTACATAAGAGGTATTTAAAGTGACATAAAGAATGAAAATGCTGCAAGGCTGGCAATGACTCTTCCAGGAGCTGGGGACTGAGGGGGAAGAATTTAAACGTCCAGGAACCAGCAGTGTGCTGGCATTTATTGTGTACAGCACCAGTGGAATAAAAACCTCTATCCTAGAGCTCATAGTAATGATCAGCTGGTACTCACAAGTCGCACACAAGTGAGAAATGAAATTCTGCTGTTGTACTTTTATCCTGGAAGATGAAGCTTTGTAAAGCTGTCTTCATTTGTTAGAGACCCTTTGTCTCCTGCTGCCTTTGCAAGGATAGTTGGTGGTCTCTTAAAGCCATCTTATCTATTGTCACCAGCTTTCCTCTCAGAGCACATACACTCTCATCCTTGACATTTTGACCTGTTTTCCTGGTAAACACTGGGAGGTTCCATTTTAAAATTGATCACAGATGAGCAGGAGGTGTGAAGAGTAACCCACCCTATGAACTTCCCACAAGAGCAAATTCTGCACCAGTTCAGTGCACAGGGAAGCAAAAGTGCTTTTTTGTGGCCCTGGTTTTGGAAGCCCTGCAGACTGCACTGTTTGCAACATTAGTGTGTGTGATGAGTGCAGACAGAAAGAAAGCAGCTTTGAAAATGCTTCCTACCCTCCGTCTCCTGCTGACTTTTTCAGCATCTGTTCTATGAGAGGCACTGGATTTGGAAGATGCTTTTGTTTGGCTCTAGTTTTTCCGTACTTCAAGCTTTTAAGTTGTAACTTTTTGATGCACAACAGAGAGTATGGTGTGTGCTCTGACTGAGGAAGTGGACTTGTTGATCAACTGGAAAGGTAAATCTTAGAATGCCACTCTCCTAAGTGTTGGGATCTCTACTCTTGTTTACAGAATTTCAAGCCCCCAAAACGTCCTTTCCGACGAATGAACTATGCTGAGGCAATTGAGTGGCTAAAGGAACATGATGTGAAGAAGGATGATGGTACTTACTATGAGTTTGGGGAAGTAAGTCTTTCTGAGGCTCTTCAGAAACAAAATCCCTCAGCTGTACGCTGAAGGTGTATAAATCCCTTGGAGAACAGCGTTTGGATCGTGACGCCCTTGTGTTCTCTGTTCCTGTGTGAATCTGTTGTGTTTTGCTTGGAATGATGAAGAGTGAAATTCTCATCCTGTTTATAATGAGCTTTGCTGTAAACCTTCGAGAGGCCTGGATTTTGTCTGGACTGTTTTTTCTCATTGCACTTGCGCTGGGGAATGTAAATTTGGAGGGGGAGTTAGGGCTCCATGTAATCTTTGCACCCTAGAATCATGAGTTTTCCTTCCAAAACCTGTGGATGTGGTGCTGAGCACAGCACTGGGTGGCCCTGCAGGGGCAGGAGGGGTACCCCAGCCAGTCTAAGGTTTTTGTTCTTAAGGCCCAGAAACTGGAAAACAGTTTCAGGGAGGAAAGAAAGTAAGCAGTTCAGTGTCTGTTAGTTGTGCCTGATTTTCTGTGTGGATTATTGGGTAGAGTTGAGTTTTGTTGAACAGATTTAGAGATTTGTTTTTGAGATCTGTATGTTTTTTAGATATGTATATATATACGGTTTCTTGAGATCTTCCTAAGATATTTGTTCTAAAATATAGGTACATCAGGATGAATGTATGTGGTCTCAAAGTATCTTTTTCCACTTCCTCCCTGATACGCTGTGGGTCTTGAGGTTTTGGAGTGTTTTTTTGTTTTAAATATTAATAGAGCCTTTTTTAACCTCAGGATATTCCTGAAGCTCCTGAGAGGTTCATGACAGACACCATCAATGAGCCAATCTTGCTGTGCCGATTTCCTGCAGAGATCAAGTCCTTCTACATGCAGCGCTGTCACGATGATTCCCGGCTTACAGAATCTGTAAGTTCACGTTTTACATAGTGTTGCCTTCTAAATAGAGTGGGGGTATCTACTTGAATGAGTACTACAGGAAAACTTTGGTGAGTTCACACCAGAATTTGTTCTGAGCATCTCCTGGTGTGAATTTGTTGGTGCTACAGAAATAAACGAAACAATGCTGAAGTGCTTGAATGTCAAGACATCGCTCTGAGCTTAATTTTCATTGCCCTCTGGTTGGTGACTCCTTAGAGGTTTTATTGTCTGAAAATTAGCTGTCTGGCAGCCTGGAGGAGTGGTGGATGTTAGGAGAGCTACTGCTTTTGTGGCTTAGCAGTTCAGTAAAAGATTAAGTTGGGGAACACAGTGAGTTGATTTCTTCCATCAGTTAATTGAGTCTGGAAGAAATTGCCTTTCTTCTCCTTTGGAGACTTGAAATTGCATAGGAGAATGTGTTGACTTTTAAGTTTGAGCTGTCTTTCCTGCATGTGCTCAAGTTGTAACAGTATGGTCTGTTGTGTGTTGTAGGTTGATGTGCTGATGCCTAACGTTGGTGAAATTGTTGGAGGCTCTATGCGTATCTGGGACAGTGAGGAGCTACTGGAGGGCTACAAGAGAGAAGGCATTGATCCCACACCATATTACTGGTACACTGATCAGGTATGTAAAATAGGTTCAATGTGCTGCTTGTCATTTTCTTAAACCACTTCTAAGATGACGCAGTTGAAATTGGAAAGATTTTTTTTGTGGCCAAAAGCAGATAGTCACTTAACCAAGGCCAAAATGCAATGGATAAGAGTTTGCATTCTGTTAAAATGGCTTTTCTTTGCTGAAGCGGATGCTGCTCATGTCAGATTGCTTTCATTGCCTTCATTGAACCGTGCTTTGCAAGTACACTACTTATGTAGTGTCTCCCTACTGTGCTACATTTCTGGAGCATAAAAGCACACTGATCTTTTCAGACTCAAATAGCTCTATCTCATTTAATGAGAGGAGAAAAGGAGGAGGTTGGAAAAATGTCATTGTGACTTCCTCCTTCCATTTTCCTCTTCTAGTCCTTACTTTGCCCCAGGAAATTTGGGAACTGAACACCTTACCTGAGAAGAGCATCATCTGTATTCCTCATCAATCATGCAGAAGGTGGTGCTGGAAGGGTTTTTTCTTTAATGTTTGGGTTGTTTGGTTGTTGTTTTTTTTTTTGCTTTGGTGATATCACTGCAACTGTGGCATAGATAACAAGGAAATGTTTAATCTCTGTGTTTTTAATTTCACAGAGAAAATATGGTACGTGTCCTCATGGTGGATATGGTTTGGGATTGGAGCGATTCCTGACCTGGATTCTGGATCGGCACCACATCCGAGATGTCTGTCTGTACCCTCGCTTTGTCCAGCGCTGCAAACCATAGCCATCCTGCTGATAAACTCCTAAGAAATCAAGGAACTGATGCTTGGGAACGAATGACACACTCTGCTTAACCTGTCTGAGAACAAGACTTTTGGCACCCTGTTGTTCATACATTCACTAAATTGGCGTGTGAAAAGTAAAATTAAAAAGTTCTCTTTTTTTTGAAGTAAAATGCTACGAATTAACTGGAAGAAGGCCTAGGGAAAAAAAAAATGTTAGGTGCATTTGTCAACATAGAAACAAATCTTGGTAAGCTGGCGTTTAAAAAAACAAGATACGCTTCTGCTTTTAATTTCTGTGCTTTATTTAAAAAAAGAACACACGGGGCATCTAATTGTTTTTAGACTTCTCTTTTCTCTTGTCTTTTCTTATTGGAGAAACTGGGGATCCAAGCTTTTCAAATTCCTAAATCCTGACCTCTGAGAATGATTTGAAGAAACATCTAAATAGGTCAATGAAATGCTTAAGAAAAAAAAAAAAAAAGGGATAATTAAGTTACTGCTTTTAATGGAAATGTGAGATTGTGCAGTTGCAAGGTATGTAGTACTCAGCACTAAATCCCACTGCAAGAGGCTTCTGTTTTTCCCAAATTATTTATTGGTTAGAAACGATAAGGCTCGTTGTGAGGTGTGCTTTCCTACCTTTCCTGTGGGCGCAGTGCTGCGGTGGGACCACACGCACCCAACGTGGGCTGAGTTACAGGAGGAGAGGACATGTTCTTGGAGAACTGTCCACGGGCAGTGGAGTATATGCAGTGCCTTTGAAAGTAAGGTTATTTCATCCACCAGACAGTGAGTTATTCAAACAAGAAACCGGTAACTTTGAAATGTAATTGGATTTCAGCATTGTGCACTATTACTGTCCTCTCCTGATCGTTGTAATTCAAGCACTGCTTCCTCACTCGATGCTCGGGGATGTTTTCAATGTAGAACAGTTCCATGTTTCCTTGCTAGCTCAGTTTACTCTTGTGCTACCGCATCTTAGCAGATTCTAGCTGTAACCAAGCTACCAAATAGAGTTAATTAAATATTTAATGTGTTGAGTCATCTGTACGCTTTTTAGCCATAAATAATGTGAATCCTTGGAGGTGCGTCACTGGCTAACTGCACCAAGACTTTATCTGGATTTGCCATTCATGTTGAGCTACGCGATACCCATATTTTTGTAATAAAAGGCTTTTCTCTTCATCTTGCATGCTATTATATAATCTGGTTTAAATCAGCAACCAATAAATTATGGCAGCACAAGTTGGTGTGCAGGACAGCAGTTCTTGATCTGTAACGTCTGCTTATTTCCATTTGCTTGGCCTTTACAGCTTACTTGCTTAATATATTCTCCCCTGGCACAGACAGTATCTCCATGAGGAAGAACAGTATAGAACCATAGAATGCTTAGAGTTGGAAGGGACTTCAAAGGTCATCTAGTCCAACTCCCCTGCAATGCACAGGGACACCACAGCTCCATCAGGTCACCCAGAGCGTGATCCAGCCTAGCCTTGAAAGTCTCCAGGGATGGGGCATCCACCACATCCCTGAGCAACCTGTGCCCAGTGCCTCACAGCCCTCACTGGAAAACTTTTTCCTTATATCCAACCTAAATCTCCCTTCTTTAAGTTTGAAGCCATTTCCCCTTGCTTATCACCACAGACTCTGCTAAAGTCTGTCCCCTTCTTTCCTGCAGCTCCCCTTTAGATACTGAAGGCTGCAATCAGGTCACCTTGCAGCCTTCTCCTCTCCATGCTGCACAGCCCCAGCTCTCAGCCTGTCCTCATAGGAGGGGTGTTCCATCCCTGGGGTCATCTTTGTGGCCCTCCACTGAGCACAACAGCTCCATGTCTCTCCCACAGCACATGTATGTTCTAAAGGAAAAAAAAAAATGTTGTTTGTTATGTTCTTTTTTTAAGCTAAATAACTGTTAATTTAGATTGACACCAGCAATGCCACTGAAAGCAATATGGCCATTTGCAGAGTTGCTGTGCTGGGGCTTCCTGAGGACCACAGCGGCCTTGTGGCTTGCAGGTTGCCTCTTTTGAGTGGAGGATTCAAAGGTGCAGGAGGAAACAAGCATGGATAACAAGCAGGATAAGAACCAGGTTCTTGTCTGCATCTCTTTGAGTTCATACTCCTAACTGATTTTCCGAGTCCTACTGCGGCCTAGAGACAGAAAAAGACAGCAGATTGTAAGAGCTGCTTCTCGCACAGCGCCATGCTTCAGCTGTTCCTCACATTTGCTACTTCTCTTTTTACATATATATGCATATATATATGTAATGTGTTTGTTGTCTGGACTTAGGGATTATTTTAAATACCTACACAGGTGTAGACATAAATTTCCTGTGATGTGGGGTAGCGTTGTGTAGGTGCCAATAGTATAAAGTAGAAGAGGACGATGAACTAGCTTGATTGCAACAAGACAACAGGTATTTCTTGTTCCTAAAATGACATAGGAAATGCATTGGCAGCAAGCTACGGGAAGAGTCCACCCTTATCCAAATGCTGACCATGGTACCAGATGGTAATCGCTCCCTTTGGGCTTGTGTTGTTTGTGGGGTTGGGATGTTGTGTTTTTTGTTATTTTTGTTTTCACTGTCGGTGTTTTTGCTTGCATTTATATCTGCTGCCATGCTGACATGCTTGGGAAGCTTCTGTAATTCAGAATATGTAGGGATTTATGAGCATGTTAGTATTTTTTATTAAAAAAAAAAAAAAAAAAAGAAAAAAAATATTGTCCAAACACTTGCAGTGCTGAGGAGGGTAGAGAGAGGTTGGGAAAAGATACCTCTTGTTGGCATATCGCCATCCTCTCAACCCGGAAGGGATGAGCTGCTTTGTCAGGGTTAAAAAGCACCATGTCAGGGAGGAAGGATGGAGGACTGGCAGGGAGCTCGTGGAAGAGGCAGATCAGATAAGGAGCTTAGAAGAGGGCTGAGATGAAAAGCCACGGAGTCAACTGTAACGGAGCGTGCTGCAGGGTTCCATAATCTGCTCGTGATGCAGAGGCAGGGCTGGGTAGGCCCAGGCATGGGAGAGAGCACAGAATTCAGCAAAACCCCGCTCAGAGGGTCCTGCAGGAGGGTTAGGAGCTGTGGCTTGCACCTGGAGCACAGCCCACGAGGACATGTTGCCCCAGTTAATGTTGGCTCTTCGTTCCTGACTCAGCATCCAGGTGCCGTTCAGGTCTCTGTTCTTTAAGGAAAAAAAATTAGAGGCTGAAAAATAGTCAAAGCTGTTTGGCTTTATTTCTGTCCATTCAGCCGTAGTTGTGCAGTGTGTCTTTTTGTTTGTTTGTTTGTTTTGTGTTGAGTTTGTTACTTTCTCTGTTGATTTCATATTGATGACGATCTTGGGTGTTTCTAGCAGCTCTCCAGAAAGCCAGTTTCCAAGCTCTCCAGCACCAAAACTTCGTTTTTAAGCTCTTTCTTGGGGCTAATTTAATCGTGTTTGTTGTTCTGTTGCTTCTGCTATTATTTAGGCTAGCGGCCCACAAGGGTCCTTAACAACTGACCTCATTTTTTAGTAACACAAGCACTCATTTTTTGGTAACACAAGCACTCATGTTGTTTGCATTCATGGATAACATCAATACATCAATCAGGCACTGGGGAAAGCACACAACAATTGCCAGGGAAGAGCAGCAGCTTCACCCCAGCTCCTCCACAAAGTCTCATCAAGTTCACATCCCTCGAGCGTTGTGGCCATTACTAAGAGCACTCCAGGTACTTGCAATACAATAGAGCTTAATTTTGTATTATCAGAAGGAGTAAACAGCGCCATCCACGCCGTTTCATCCTCATGCTCACTTTCATTTCTCCTCGAGGTATTTCTGCACAGACTGACGGTTGGACGGGGGAACCAACCCGGGCCCCACGACCCTCACGCACTCGCAGCTCTGAGATCACCGTCGCGTTCCTTTGTTCTCGCCGAAGTCGGACCCGAGCTGCGGGGGTCTGCGAGGGACAGAAGAGAAGCGTTAAAGTTCTGCATTACGGGCCTGGA
>NW_024884922.1:8102772-8148473 GCF_019232065.1 Centrocercus urophasianus | reverse complement strand
AAGTCTGGTGATCTCTGCAGCTTATACATGGCGAGGGGAATTTGCAGCCTTCTGCAAATTCCCCTCGCCATGTATAAGCTGCAGAGATCACCAGACTTTTCACCCACATTTCACGGGGTTTCGTGCAGAAGAGGAAATCAATGTGCCTGAGCAATTCTGCATACTCTGGAGGTACGAGAAGGAAAGTTTGGGATTGTTCATTTTTTGCCCCGTTGTCCATTTTCCATTCTCTGCTGAACTCCCTGCCCAGGAGCTGCTGAAGAACATCTTTCACAGGTCCTTGTGCCATTGTGTCACGCTGCTCTTTGCCAGTAGGCAGCTGCAGAACATCCCTGTTGGGGTGGTTGTTCTTTATGGACTTTACAGCACTGCAGCACATCTCCACGCTCAGAGGTTGCACAACAAATGCTGGCGCTCACCCACACCACCTCCAGACTTTCCCCCTAATGCCACGCTTTTAACCTCAGACCTCACAGGATTAAGTCTCATGTCAAGAGAGCCACGGTGGGAAAGCTGGAGGTTAATCAGGGAGAGCTGTTTTCTCAGAATAAATAAGGTGCTTTCATTTCTTGAGAGCCACTCTGATTTTTCCAGCCCACTCATAAGGCAAAAATAGTGTGCCCTAAAAATGTCACCGTGCTTTCACAGTGCTTTCACAGATTTATCTCTGTCGAGACCCAGCACAGTACCGCCTGCCTCCCAGTGCAGCCCGCAGCCTGGATGCTGTGCTGGGCTATGTGGAGCATCACAGCCTGTAGGAGAGAGCAGATTGTGGGTGGGAAATACTGGCTGCAGTGGGGCTGTGGGAATCACGTTGTTTGGTGCATTATTTAGAGCACAGTTAATGATAACACATAGCAGCACCCACTGATATTTACATATTTATTATGCAATAAACATTGTTCTTGCCAACCCTACCAGCACCTTCAGTGCCACCACCACCACTGTCAGCACCACCAACACCAGTGTCAGCCCCAACATCCCATTGCCACCTGCCTGCTGTGACAGTGACATCCTGATGTCCCCACACGTTAGTTGGAAGTTAAGATCTTCGGGGTTGCAGTGTGACGCTGTGCCTAATGAGGGTCCTTTCAGTTTTCTCCACAGGAAGGGCTGTAAGGTCAGGCTGGGGGACATCCCACGGTTTAACAAAGCACTAGACAGCCTGGAGTCAAACTCCTGCCCGCAGCACTCCTCCTCGCTGACCTTCTGCAGAGACCTCAGGTTGAGGACCTCACGAATTTATCCCCAGAACTTGGGATCCACCACTACTGCCCAGTGAATGGTCCCAGGAGCGATGCAGGACTGACTGCGTGCTCCCAGGGCCCCTGCTCTGTTTTGCTTTACCAAGCAGTTACAAATTACACTTGTTCTCCAGGAGAACCACGAGCAAAGCAAGACTCTGGGTTAACTGAATGTGCCCATTTTCCCCTCCCACTGACCCCGTGTTCACAGCACTGAGCACCAGCCCTTCCGGGGATGCTGCCTTTGCAACCCAACAGAGCCTCTGCATCCTCATATTTTTCCATGCAAACCACTTAGAAACAAAACAAGATAGCAAACACAAATCAATTCAATTGTCCTAGAATATGACAGGTTGGCTTGCGACCTGTCTCATCTGGTACATGACAACGTTGTTTGCATCCTATTAAAGTGGATGACTTGTGCACTATTTATACAGAGCAGAGGTTCCTTCTGATGACAGCTTTTGAATCATAGCTCCTTCTTCATCATACAATTCACCACAAAGCCCTTCCACCAATTGACATTGCAACACGAGTGTCACTGCACAAAGCAGTTTATCCTTCAACGCCAACAATGCCCCTGTAATTTTCCCATAGCCTTTCACATCCCTCACCTGCTCTGCTGCTGCACGAGCAGCATTTCACAGCCATGGACGATCCATTGCTCTCCTGCCAGCAGCAGCCCTAGCTCTAGCAGACTCCTCCGTGAAGTTCATGGGAGCTCTGCAGAAGATGCCAATTTGCCCAAGGAGGCTGTGGATGCCCCATCCCTGCAGGCATTCAGGGCCAGGCTGGATGTGGCTCTGGGCAGCCTCCTCTGCTGGTTGGTGACCTGCACACAGCAGGGGGTTGGAACTGGATGAGCGCTGTGCTCCTTTGCAACCCAGGCCATTCTATGGTGTTTGAAACTAATTTTGTGAAGCTAAAGCATCATTCTGGTCTGACAGAAATCATTGCAATCCTTAGTGAGTTCTCAAGGTGCTCGTCAGGGATTTTTCATCCAGTTTTACTCTTCCTGTGCTTCATGCTTGAAAACAGCTGCTCACAAATGTACGTTCTGCCAGAAAGAAGTGACACAGAGAAGAACTCACTGTGAAGGGAGGGATATTTTTCCGTGGTAAGAGAGGGCTTATAAAATCTGGTAAAGAGATTATCAAATTTTTGAGTTGAATGTCTGACTGCAACTCTATACGTTCAATTCAAAGACCCACAGGTAACATATTTATGTCAATTTATGTCAATTGAAACACAAATATACTAAAAAAATAAAGACTGTTTCAGGAATCTTGAAGCTTATTCTCAAATTCCTTTGCCAGAGAGGAAAACATGGCTGCATATTTTTTGCTATGTTTACCCAGGGTATCAAAATGCATAAAATTATTTGCCATAAATTGAGCTCAACATAATTTAAGTTTCACTTTTGCTTTCAGTGACAATCCGTTTTGTCTGCTGCTGCAGTCCTGGCTAATGGCAGTGTAACTACTGTAACATTATTTTCTTTCCTGCAGGATGCTCACCAACCTCTGCAAAGCCCTCCTCTGCACTATTCCTCTGTTGCTATGCTCTCTTGAATCACCCCATTGTCAAGGTGGGTACAAATCTGCTTGCTGCTCTTCCCAACTCTTATCTCAAGCCTTGCTTCCCAGCCAGGCTCGGTGATTTCTTTTCCTTATTTTGCTTTCTTTTCCTTTTTTTTTTTTTTTTTTTTTTCCCCTTTCTTTTGCTATGATTTGTTTTGCTTTGCTTTAACACCTGATCCCTTTTGTCACGGCGGACCTATGATCCCTACAGCAGTTCTGCATCTGCTCCCTGCTCCAGCTGCAGGGGACCAAGTCCAGCTCCAGGTTTGCGAGCCCAGGGTTGCATGCTGGTTTCAGAACTTCCCAAGCAGTTAGCAACCATCAAACATCAAGACCAACCCAGAACCAACTCCAGAACAAACATACACGGTTGAAGCATGTGACAAACCAACTAGTATGCTCCTCATTTCAGAGTGTGGGAGGAAGAAGATCTCAGCATGGATGGAAATGACAGGTTGTTACAGGAGAAATCTGTTGCCAACACTTGAAAGTTCAGCTCTGAGTGTGACCTCAGCAGCTGCAGGGCCATGGGTGGGCATCTGGGCTCTGGGTTTGGTGCAATGGCTCCTCTGCAGGTTTCGCTGCTGCAGCGGTGCCCGCAGCCCTGCTCCCACCACCCCACACAACCTGTTTTCTCCCCACCCGCAGCCACTGCCCTTCTCCATCTCTTGCCTTGCAGGTCAGCCTTTTCTTTGCTGCTTTCCCTGCATTTCAATTGTTGCCTTTTGCTCTCTGCAGGACGCTGCACCTCGAGCTGTGTTTCATGCCACGTCTGACATCTCCCCAGCACTTAGCAACACGGGGATCCTCCAGCTGTGTGTTCCATCCCACTGCCCTCTGATGCACCATCAGCTGATGGACTACCACTCCTCCCAGGTACACAGAGCATCTGATTCAAATGAGCTGTAACTCATAACTGTGGCTGCTCCACCTTTTCTATGGCTGAGTTCCAAAGTGCTGCCTGGCAGCAGTGGTGATGGCGTTGCCCTGGAGCAGGACAGGACAGCCTGGTCCCCATCACAGCACCACGCTGCCCCTTGCACCCTGCCAGTCACCCCAATCCTCATCTGTGCCTTTGAATTTCAGAATTTCAGGCTGGATACAGGGAGGAGGTTCTTCACGGAGGTCAGGGAGCATTTGGACACTGTTCTCAGTCACAGTTTGGGTGGTGATGCATGGGAACAGGGGTTGGACTCAGCATTGTTGTGCTCCCCCACCCCCCATCTCCCTATTGCATCCGCCTCCCTGCAGTTTTGCTAATTACAGCCGACATCATGCCAGCTTGGCACCACCACCGCCCTTCCCGTAAGTGGCAGAGGCTAATCATTCCCTGCTTTGTTAGGAAGTGAGACTCTTCCTCCTCATGGGCCTCGTGCATGGTTTACTGGAAGATTTTTTCTCCCCTGGCCCTGACTCTGTGCAGCAGTGTGTAACTGGTGCCAGGCATTGTGGTGCTGGGGCTGAATGTGTGTGCCACAGGTCAAGGTGTGCCGTGTGAGCTCTGCTGCACCACATTCTTCCCATTCGCCAGTGTTAAGCTTTCTTTCTCTTCCAGTGCAAGGTGTGACTTCCAATGTGACTTCTGCTTTGAAGAGATACTCAGCCCTCCTGCTGCACTGTGACTGCAAGATGGGGGGCATCAGTAGGAGCCCACTGAGGGCAGAACAGCAGAAGGAGTGCTGAGGGTCATTGCTGGCGGTTGTGCCTGGCCCCACACGGCAGGGAATCCCATGGACTTCTCATCACTGTGCAGAGCTGTTGTGATATGGCGGGGTGGACGCAGACAGTTCTCTTCTTAGCCCATGCTGGGTGGAACCAGGGGTGCTGTATGCCAGCAGTGGGGCTTGGGGCTGCTCCCTGGAGATCCCCAAAGCCCCTGGTGTGGGGCTAGACACAGTGCTGGGGAAGGGGGAAATGCAAGGACTGAGGACCCTGTCCGCCCCAGGCTGTGCCTCCATTACCTCTGCTGTCACCTTGGGATCAGCCCCACCTCAGACATACAGATGCTGTGCCCCTGGAGCAGGCAGAGCAAAGCAGAGCATTTGGTGATGGGAGTTTAAACCATCCAGGATTCAGATTAACCCAGAAAGAAGGGTGGATGAATTGAGAGCACTGAATTGGACGTTTGGCAGTAAATTATTGCTCTCGGTCTGCAAACTGCCCAATTCAGTGCCAGTCAGAAGAGAGAAACCCTGTTTGGACACTCTCATGGAGGGACAAGGAGTCCAGTGTGTCCGGCAGAAAGCAAACACAGATTTCTAGCCAGGTTAACAACCCAGTTGCTCTTTTTTCTTTTTTCCCCTTTTTCTTTTTCTTTCTTTCTTTTTTTTTTTTTTTTACAAATTTGCGCCCGTTATTCACACAGCTGGGAACTGACTTTTCAGCCGTGTCAATCCCTTGCTTTGCTGGGAAACCTAATATCCAAAAATAAAAGTCTATATTTAATACCCAAAGCGCATCCAGCAGTTACATAATTCACATCTCTTAGCTAAGTACGGTAAAGAGCGCTCTGCATTTTTAAACCATCAGTTAATTGTCTGCCTCCTCCCTGGCAGTGCGGATCAGACAGAAAAGGCAGAAAGTGAATCCCACAAAACCACATCTGACAGGTTTAAAAATCTATTTTCCTACAAGGAAATATGGGAAGGAGAGATGATTAATGAGAGGCCACGAAGAAAAGGTTTTATCCAGCAGATTAATTCCAATGTGTGTTTAAACCCACGGCAGCGCAGCGCCGGAGGGATGCAGTGTTTGGTTACCTGGAAAATCCAGTCAGCCTAATGAGCAAAATGCTAACTTTGTCAGAGTTAGAATTTTATAAATCAGGCAAACAGACCTGTGTTTTTAACATCTGCTTGTGCTTTCCCGTGCAGAGACAAATAACAAGCAAAGGTGAATGAATCTGGCATCTCAGAAAGGGCAATCATTTAGAGCTCCCATGTTCAGGGAGCAATTAATTATCCAAACCTGCAGTTTTGGAGAAGAAGATATTTAATCTCTTGGAGTCCCTGGTGACTCGGACCTCTGACCTCGGAACCACGACCTCAGCACGGCGCACTGCCTCCCGTGGGACGAGGGAACCGCAGGGCCATTGTTTTGTAAACAATGCTCCCATAAATCTGGAAGGCACTGCCCAGAAACCTTCCTGCACGAGATGGGCTCAGAGGCACAGAATGGACTCTGGGCAGCACAGCTCGCAGCTCGGATGCTGCTTTCCTGGCCCAGTGCCTTGCTTACAGGCACTGAGCAATGTCCAACCTGAGCAACGGCAGGATCTGGAAGCTGCTCACCCGATGCTGCATACAATTTTCTTGCGCTACATTACAGCTGCGCTACTGACATCAGTGCCTGCGCAATTCAAAGCTGTCTTTACCTTGTGAGCAGGCCTATGGCACATTTACACATTGACACGTGAGCAGGCTTATGGCACATTTTCTAGCATAATCCTTTCCTTAAATTCTGCTCATGTAAATAAAAGCTAGGATGGGGCTTATTTTCTGTGTGCAGAAACAGTCTCTGAGGAATGACTGTACAAGTTCTGGAAAAGAAAGCAGCACAGACATGGAAAAGGGAACCCAAAGTTGAGGCTAATTTTTTTCTTTTTTTTGTAGGAGCAGTGAAAGTCTGCATAATGCAGTTGATTTCTTGCATATAGTTTTTCCTGCATCCTTTTTCTACCAGAGCATCTATCTGAAGTCACAGGAAAGGTGATTTCTTCCAGAATTGCCAAGGGAATCTTGCCTGTGAGCCGCGCATGCAGGTTCATGAGGGATTGTGGTATTGAATGTCTGCAGGAGCCATGAAAGGCAGGTGACAAAACCTGAAGGATTATTTCCTCTCAAACAGAATAATTACTCGTCATTGCAGATCGAATAAATAAGATGTCCCTGATAGGTGGTTTGTGGTTCCAAGTTCACACGTCCCATTTATGCTCCTTCCAAATATCTTATATCATTTGTGAGACAGCAGACCATTAGGGAGTTGATATTAGCCTCACCTGCAGGCTTATATGTGAAGATGAATTACTGAACATAGTCAAAGTATCTCTTCTGCAGAAAAACAGTACTGAGATACACGTGAGGAAAATGAGAGCACTGAGCAGTGGCTTCATTTAATTTCTCCATGGATAGTGAGACGTGCTGGCACTAACCGTGGGGAAGAATGTCATGGGAACCATGGCAAGGATCATGGGGGTTTGGTAATTAATATTGCAATTAATATCATAGTCAGAGCTCTGTCATACGTTCTGAGCAGGTGAACGTCCCCAGTAACCTGAAAAGTATGGAAAATTGTCACTGAAACAAGTAATCACGGTGGCGTTGTCTGAAGACTCCTCTGCTTTCAATTTTCCATGGTAAGCATTCCCCCGAGAACATCTAAGCCTGACCCTAAACTTTCCCCATTTTCCAAGTCAATGCACTTGATGGGAACTCATCGTGCCGCTCTCTCTTTGATTACAAACCCTGTAGATCTTCCACAGTGGAACTGTTGCCAATTTCGAGTTGGTTGAATTCATTTCACTTACAGAGCTCCTAAAGGATGCAGCTTGGTTTTGGGCTCCTGGTTTTATTTGTTTGTTTTCACCTCTCACAGAGGCCCTGGCCTGCAAACTAAATGCTATCCGTTGCTGCTCCTCTGCCGCACAAGACACAGATGCGTACATATTGTATTTTCTTTAAAACAAACCGCTGTCCACTGTGTAGGACACAGTGCTTAACATCAGTTTTGTGAAGGTTTTAGCTCTCGCCTTTGCTATTTTTATCCAGCCAGTAAAAATCAATAGGCTTATGCTCCCATCTGTGAGCCACCTGACGTCCTGTGCCGATCCGTGAGCTCGCGGGGCTCCAGCCTGGCAGGACGGGCTGCAACCACTGCCCTCGGCCTCCCCATCCCCTGGCTTCAGCTGCTGCTCCCTCCAGGCGGTTGTGCTGCTGCCGGGAGAGCCAACAGAGCTTTGGCAAAGCAAACATCCACCAGCTCAGCCGCTCGCTGAGCACAGCCAGACCAAAGCAGGCCTGCAGGCTGCTGTCACACCTGACCCTGCTCCTGATGCTCAGTGCAGGGCAGCGTTTCTCCCGGGGCTCAGGGGAGCAGAGGGCAGCTCAGTGGCTGCACAGAGGCCAGCTTGGTGTGCGGGGCCTGGGCAGGAGGACTCAGCCATGGCTGCGCTGTGCTGGCCTCACAGCCTGCGGGACAGAGCTGCAGCAGGGGCAGGAATGGGCTTGTGACCCAAGCAGAAAGGCATGTATGTAGACACGGGTGGCAACAGCACTGGGGAATGGCAGGAAGAGCACCGTTCCCACGCTGCCACTGCTCAGCAATGCAGCTAAGCCTTGGCAGCGAGCACAGCCAGGCCTGGCTTGCATCCCCACGCAGTGCTGAGAGCTGAGCAGGGCAGCCACGCGTGGTGCACTGAGGTGCACACACTGTGCACAGAGCTGCTGCCATGAGGCCTGGCCAGAGGAGCGGGGCAGCTGGCAAGGCTGGAGGTGACGTGTGCTGGCCTGAGGTGGGTGAAGCAGCACCGCTGCTGTGCGCTGCCCGCCGAGAGCAGTGCGGCGTGATTTCGGGAAGCAATTTAATGGTTTGCTGATAACTTTGATTGCTTTCATGTCAGCTTAGCTTCTAATCTGGGTTCCGCTTCACCTCCTTCTCTAAAATAGCTCTGTGTGATTAAACCACACCGGAGCAGCACTGCATGCATGCTGACGGCCGTGCCTCTGCTCAGAGTCCTCTCACCACGTGCCAGGTTCCACGAGTACGCTGGGCTCTGGCTGCTGGCAGCAGCTCCATGCCCTCTGCTCCTGCCGTGGCACAAAAAGCAGAGCTTGCAGCACCTCAGTGATGAACGTGTGCTTCCGCCAGCAGCAAATGCAGCTGAGCGTCTGTCTCTGCACATGGAGGGCACAGCATTTACACTGGATTTCTCCAGCTCTCACGTGATGTTTGATATAATATATATTTTTAATAGGATCCTACATGAGCAGAAAAATGAAGATCACATACTTCATTAAACCAAACTGGAAGAGCCACAGGAAACAGCCATCACATCTCATCTCTCTGCTCAGGAGATACAAAGCAGACGGTTTACTTGGGCATGCTGAATAGAGGCTCACCTGGAACGGGAGCATAACCTGCCCCATATCATCACAGCAGCAAGACTACTGGGGGCATTTGCCAATAGAGAGGGACTCGTCAATAAAGGGTCACTCGGTAACTAAGATCTCCTCTTGCTGAGAATCCAGCCTCTTGAGAAGCTCATTTTTTTAAGTTCAGATCCTCTGAAAATCTGCAAACAGTGCAACAGTTTCCACAGCATTGAACGACGACAGTGTTGTGCTGTGCCTGTGGCTGTCCCCAGCAGCTGAAACAGTGCTGGCACACACACCTGGGCACGCTGCAGGTTGGGGTAATGCTGTCCCTCCTGCACAGCCCCAAGAAGTCACTGCTGATCTGGAAAGCAGCTCCTGTTCCCATGCTGAGTTCAGCAGCCACTGCAAAACTGCTGCACCCAGCCACGAGACAATACTGGGGCAACCGCCTCTGTGTCGTTGTTTCCCACCATCTGCCCAGTGACAAGAGCAAGGGCAGTCCTTCAATTGTGTGCAGACCTCACAAACATCCTCCACATTGCAGCAACTAATACCACAGGTGACATAATCCCTGCAGACATACTTGATGTTTCAGTTGCCACCCTACCGCACGGGATGCTCCTCTCTGATGCAGGTCCAATGCAGACCTTTCACCCCAATATTTCTGTTTTTGTTTCTGCTGCTGGTGTCAGTACTGAGAGATACAGAGAAGAGCATTTTCCAGAAAAAGAATGATTTGCTAAAACGATTTTGCCTGGCCTGATTTTTTTTGGCAGAGCTGGCAGGAGGCCGAGCGGATTGCTCTCATAAAGAAAACATGATCTAGGTTTAAAAACCTGCTTCATCTGGTGGAACAATAGCTGCGCTTACTGCTGCAATAAACCTGTAATTGCTTTTAAATGAATTTTAATCCAATTTCTGGCTAAACTGCAAATGAAGTAATCATACACAATCTAACATCTTAACCACTTCTCTGTCAAGCAGAATTTTGTTGTGATTTCGTAGTGGTGCTGTGTACTGCTGAACAGGTGCCTGCGCAACTCCACACTTTCTTGCATTTCATTGCAGTTCATTACCTACCATCAAATCTGTCTTGAAATATTTGCTCCAGAATCACAGATGCAGACTGACCTCAAAGTACATCAACGGCTGCAGCTCACTGGTATCCAGCCCTGCCCCAGTGCTGGGACATGCTGTTTAAAATCGGTCACTGCAGTAAATAAATACCTGCCCTCCCCACTTCCATATTTTAGGCCACTCCAGTTCTTGGTTAATTGGTTTCTAATTTACAGAAATCAATTACACCATATATTCTAATTGTAACAATCAACAAGGATCTTCCCGTAGATGTCACTCTGACTTCATTTTAAAAACAAAATCAACATTCAAAAAGCTGCGCTGCTGCAGCAGAAAGTTTCACCTTTTAATTTTTCATACAAGATTAATTTTTAATTTTCAGACATCAGAGATAGAGAGAAGTTCCCCAGGAGCCCTCCTGTTCAAAGAGCACTCCAGGCAACTATTGCCATCAAGTGTCAATTTATCACAGCGAAGGCTTGGACTGCCCAATGCATATTTTTACTGATATTTTTGTTAAGACCCAACTATGACTGCTATTAGAGTTGTGGTGTTTGCTTAAGGCCAGGCTCAGATGGGACATCTTTTATTTGGAAAACAAGAGAAACCCGACTTTCCCCGCTGCGGTACCTTGTGTCAGACCTCTATCTTCTGTCCAGGTGCAGCCACCAACTCCACAGCATTGCCCCCATAACCCTATTCAAGCATTTTCCTTATTCCTGTTGTGCTTAATTTTCTTGGCTGTATGTGTTGCAATTCTAGTGTACAGACGTTGCCCTTTACAGTCTGAATGTCTTAACTGCATTCATGGGGGCAAGTGGGATTCTAGGTGTTGATCACTGCTTAATACTCCTCCAAGTGTGGCATGACTCAATTCACACATTTTCAGGAATGCTTGCCGGAAAATGGGTCTCTTGCAAGCTCTGGAAGCTGAACGTGGTACCTCTCCCATCAGAAAACAGAGCTCCTGGCCATCAGCAGCCCCTCCATCTCTCATTCTGGACAGGAGGCTCAGGTCTGACCTATGTACTGCAGCTGTTGAAGGTGGCACGGGCAGAGGCGATGGCCAGAGGACACTCCAGGTTTTGGATTCTGCCACCAGAACCCAAAGTCCTAAGGCAAGGGCTTTCTAAGTGTTTTCTAAGGAAAGTTCCTGCAGCACCCGGTGGACTTGGTCCATCTCTGTGTCTCATCCAGTTTCTGCTACCAATACGTTGGCTTTTAAATATATAAGCTACAGGCAAAAAAATATTAAAGGTTTTCCATTCACACTGCTTTGCTTGAGAATGACTCGTTAACTTGAAAAAATGTTATGGCTACAAAAATTTGCTACAAGAATCATTTTTGAGACCAAACCCACTTCCGAACACTGGTGAAGTCATTGGTAGACATGGTTGCATCCATCTCCACACAGAGGAAAGCCGTGCTCTCCGCACAAGGGTTTCAGTGGACACCCAGGATCCTGGCATGAAATGTGCATGAAAAGGCAAGCCTGGAGATAGCCTCTACCCTTCACAGAATCACTAAAGTTGGAACAGACCTCAAAGGTCACCAAGCCCAAACCCTACTCATCCCTACTGACCATGTTTCTATGCGCCATCCCTCTGCTTTTTCTTCCCCATAGTTAATCTGCTTCGTTAAAGGAATCGTGTCCTTTTCATCCATTTCACGTGGGGTTGAAACAGGGCTCTCTCTGCCCTGACTCTGCACTTGCCTGTGCTGTCCTCACTCAGGAGGCTGCAGAAGGGACTGCACGTCCCCCTGCACTGCCTCGGGAGGCCAAACGCGTGTGGATGGATTTCTGAGTCAGCTGCAAGGAATGCTGATGGGCCACAAGACACACACGCAATGTAAAACAGGAACATTACGCTCTCTGGAAAAACTCTTTGATCAATACATTTGATGTAGTTTGCACTGACCTCGGTGGTCTGCATCTTCAGATAGCTTTGTTTTCAAGCAGGTCTGACACACTTCGAAGAGGACAGAAACCAAACAGGCTCTGGGAAGGAAGCTTTGCCACACCTGCGATGGCCTCGTACCCCTCACCGCCAAAGGCAGCAAACTGGATGTATCTGGCAGAGCTTTTCTTTGTTTTGTTTTTCCCCCTACAAATCTCAGGTGACTTCTCATTTCCAGTATCTTGTTCCAAACACCACTAATTAGCGGACAAATGCTACTGCACCAGTTCAAGCAGAATATTGTGACAGTTCGGAGGTGATCACGCATACGCAATTAATAATGTAGAAGTACATTGCTCCTTATCTCCACCACCTCTCAGACCGGCTCGTCTCCCCCAGCCTTAATGCATGCTCTTTTAAGGTGGAAAAGAGAGCACCTTCGCAATTGATCTCATCTGGCTCTTCCTCTGCCTCCGTGCTCTGGATTACATTCATCAGGCGACGCTGCCCGTGATGGGATTTTGCCCCCCTAAGTCACAGCTGTGACATCCAGCAGCAGAACAGGGAGCAGGGCACTGCGCAGCAGTCACACCGTGGACGTGCTGCTCCGACCCTGGCTCTCAGCTGAACCTGGCAGCAGCTTTTGGTCATTTCATTGCAGAACTCGAGCGCACAGCTAGATATTAAATTATCAAAAAAATGATGCTGCATAAATGAAAAAAATATTGATCTTTTGGCATCAAAATGCAATCATGCCGAATCAAAAACAATTAATGTCCCTGAATGCAGATATATAGCAGGAAATAGGCATGTACTTTTTATAGGCAAATTGCTTAAGGTACAATATAGGCTCTGGCATATTTTCATTTCTATTAAATGAGGAGACTGTGGGTCCAAGCTCACTGAGTTGCCTACATTTGAGCATTCCTATGCACAAATCACAGTTTATGTTTTGCAAAGTAAAGAGCAAAACCCAGCACATCTAATTTTTGAAATTCTTCTGGCTTTTCTTTTTGACCTTTGGTATTTGTACGTATCGATGCTCTCTAAAGCATTGCACAAAAACACCTTGAAGTGTCAAGCTTTAAAAATGAGTCTTCTTTTCTCTTTCTCCTGTGTAGCCTGGATTATCTTGGCCTTGTCAAAATACATTCTCTAGTTAGAGGTTGGAAATATTTCCCTCCTGGCTCCCAGGTATTGATTTTTCACCACTCAGCTCCGCTGTCAGCGGCGAGGGGAAAGGTGAAAGTTCACCCAGCTCTGCCCAGTTCTGCCCCCCGCCAGCACCGTGCCCCCCATGCCGGGTGCCATTCACCTAAGAGGAAACCCTGGGGCCACCAATACTTTAACATGTTCGTGCACTGTGAAAACTGAGGATTCACCCAATTCCTTTGTGTTGCTGCTTTCTTTTTTTTTCCTCCTTGCTGTTTGCTTTGTTTAGAAGGGTTATTTGGTAACATCTGACCGCGGGCAGACCGTCCCTGGTGCCCTAGCACACTGCGGCACACCTCCACCAGCCCCAAGGTGCTTAGGATTCTTCAGCAACCAGAAAGCAATTGCGATTGAAAAAATAATCTGCATTGCAAGTGCACCTCAAATATTCTTAGGACCCTGCATTCCACGCTAGGAAATGTTGCTATTTGCATCAGTTACCAGGTGACAAGGAAAGCACCATCTTGCAAATACTGGCACTGGTGAATTTCTGGAAGACTGCAATTCTTTTGTGTGCTTTAGCCACACTGCTGGGGAGTTACAAGAACTTCATTCCAACACCTTCCTCCCTCTGTAGTGAGGCTGCGGGTCCTCCCAGCACAACAGACAGGACATCACTTAAGCTGACTTTCAAACGAAAAAAGTTGGTGAAAAAACTTATGATTCATGAATCAGAGGCAGGAAATTATTTGCATGCCACCTGGCTGATGCCATAACAGCAATGCTCTTCGATACAGTTCAGATTTATTTCACAAGCATATTTACACCAGGGTATGCAGTATACATACAGCAGACTAGAAGTGGACTCCAGAAGTTGCTCGAGAGGCAGACACTTCAATCATTTACCATACATGGTGACTTCCATCATTACAACACTTTCATACAGGTGTCTCATCATGTCATCTTTTGCTTGTAAACTGCCAATGAAGCCACATACGTCTCCACGTTTACAAGGACAAGTCCAAATACAGTACTAACAAATCAATAAAGCACTAAAAGCTTACACTGGAATGACAATACAAATTTTACTGCAGTGCTGAGAGACCGAGGCTGTGAAGTTGAGGACTGGGGCAAACCAAGTCACCACAGCGGGGGCTGTGTCCAGCCCCACTGATGGATCCTGGACCCCAGTGGGGCTGGAGCTGACCCGCAGCACTGGGAGGAAAGGAACAACCTCTCTTCTGCATTTAAGAAAATCCATTACACTTCTAGCTTAAATCAAACATTTTAACGCATATATAATTCAAGATGTTTGCTCACTATACCACAAAAGGAAATCATTGGAGGGCTATGGTCCACCATTCCCATGGGGATTGTGTTTCGTTTCTGAAAGTAAACACATACACATCTTGGAACCTACCCTAATGTAACTGATGGGATCCCAGGACGCCTATGGGACAATGCTTACAGTGCACCCTGACTCTCCTCGTGCATCCAAACCGAATGCTGCAGTGTTTCAGATTACAGATGGAAGGTCTCTGTTAGCTCTTCTTCCTATCTTTAACCTTCACACACGCTTCTTCACGAACACAATGTACATGCATGTTGTGTTAGTTCACTTAGAAAGAAGACCCTGATATTCTATAACAGTGTTCTCTACTATACACTACATTCCTGCCAGATAAAAGGATTAAATTTTATGGCAGTTTGTGTTAAACATTCCTAACGGTCTTAATTTCTTGCTCTTTTCTTAATTTTCAAACAGCAAACAGATATGTATCTTCCTGGGCTGTAAATCTCACCTTCATCCATAATGTACTACACAGACCAACTTTAAAAAAGAAAAATTAAAAAGAAATCAATGCTTTTTAAATTTAGAAGCCGTTTTATAAATTAATTTATTCCTTTTTGGGGAAGGGAGGATTTTATAAGTACCATTTTTACTTTATCATGTAAAGACAGCCCCCTTATTTCTGCGAGCTTTTCGGACAAAAATGGCAAAGAGAAAGCTATACAAACATATACATCAATATTTTTAAATAAAATAGTATTTCATAGATTTGTTTTTGCTTTATTGTGAGCATAAACCAGCATACTTTCACATGGTTAAATATTTCACAGAATTAGATATGTAAGAAGGAAGCACAGTCACATCTAACATTACACAGGAATATTCCTACTGAAGAAATGGTTTCAGTATATCTGCTCAAATAACTTATTATTTTTCATAGTTTTTCTTGCAAGAATTGTTAATCACTGACACCATTTGTGCTGCCTCCCAGGGTTTGCTGTGACCCCACGCTCCTGCAGTGAAGGAGAGTGGCCCTGCAGATGCCAGACCACAGCCCTGCTTCCACATGGGATCCAGCACAAATGGGAGCAGCTTTGGGAAGAAAAAGCTTTTTATTTTCTTCAAAATAAATACCTTCATTGGTAGCAAAAAAACACCTTTATATATAAATACTCCTCTGTTCAAGTTTGCTAGTCAATCTTAGAGATATTTTCTTTATTTACATGTGAATTGTTATCCTTTATTCCAGAAGACAGCAAGCAATGGCTGAGCACAGCAGCACTTCAATTCCTCAAAAACTGTCTGAGGAAACGCGCCCCTTCCATTCAGAACAGAGGCCGTTCAACTCCTGCACACTCAGCTACTAATTATCCCCAATTAATTAGGCCCTTATTAAGAACCCTCTAAGACACACCACCTACTGATCATTCAGTGGTCACTAGAAGGAATACATGTAAACGGGGCCTTTGGTAAACCACAGAGGCTCTGTGAGCACGTGGAACCAGGCCACCAGCACGAGGCCAGCAGCCACCGGCCAGGCCACGGCACAGTCAGGGTGGGACTGGGCCTCCCAGAACCACAGCTTCCCCCACCCTGCTGCAAAGAGAACACACCTGGTGCCATGGCCTGGCAAAGCGGGCAGAGCTGTGACCTGGCACGCCAGACAGAGCCATGGTCTGGCAAACCGGGCACAACCATGGCCTGACAAGGCAGGCAGAGCCACAGCCTGGCAAACCGGGCACAACCATGACCTGGCAAACCAGGCAGAGTCATAACCTGGCAAATCAGGCAGAACTACGGCCTGGAAAACCGGGCAGAGCTGTAACCTGGTAAAGCAAGCAGAGCCATGACCTGGCTGGTCCTGCCCCATGACCAGAGGACAGCAACAAAGAAGGGAGAGTTACATGGAGTTGTAACAGAAACGCATTTCAGCTTAGGCAGCTTCCCCTAGACCACAAAGCGGTGCTCCTTGCCATCGTGGGCCATGAGGATGACGTTGCGGTTGGAGGTCCAGATGAGGCGGGCCAGGCGCAGGGCGTTGTGCGAGCCAGGGGACGCGGGCTGGACGGGTGGCACCTGGTAGGTCTTGATGCAGCGCAGCTGGGGCGCTGAGTTGAGCATGCCGATGCTGCCCAGCAGTGACGTGTTCATCTGCAGAGACAGCTGTTGGTGAGAGGCCTCCCAGCCCACCCGGATCAGGCCTAAGTGACATTTCTCCAGACCCACCCAGCCTGGGTGAGGCAGTGCTGTCAGCGCCCAGGTTCTGAGCATCGTGCTGCGTCCCACAGCACACAGCTTTGCAAAAGGAATGGCTGAATAAAGCCAGCAGGTGTGTGGCACTACTCTTTGTGGGGAGCTCACGGTGCTACCAGCAGGCACTGTGAGCAACATTTCCAAAGCTGTGCAGCTGCTTATCCTTCCAACACAAGAGAAAGGAAACTGGTGCACGACTAAATGGAAAGCAAATTACAGTCAAAAACTTGAAGTTTACCTCCTACGCACAGAACTCAGTTACATTCAGCAATCAAGAACCACTTCACAAAATCACAGAATGGCCTGGGTGGAAAGGACCACAATGATCACCTGGTTTCTACTCCCCTGCTATGTGCAGGATTGCCAAACAGCACACCAGGCTGCTCAGAGCTCACTGCTTGCCCCATATCTTTTTTTAAATTATTGTTCTCCTTGCCTGTGCCTTTCTCAAGTTGAATTGTAAGATTTAAATCAATAAATTAGCTAGGAAACAGTTTATTTACGACTTTGAAAAATCTCACACTTCACTTGTAGGTCTTTATAATTAAAGGCTTCTATTCAAATTTTAAGGAGAAACATGAAAAGTTTTCAAGATTATATCTATGCCAGAATATTTTTGTCAAAATAATTAAAACACCAAATGTGAAATCATGCAAAATTAAGAAGAATCATCATAATAGTTGCAATAGTTCTGCAACAGTTGCAGAAAAAAAGCAAATTTTTATTATTTTCTCCTAGATAAATAAAGCACTCAGGAGAAATCTGATGGGTTCCACTCTGCATAAAGCAGGCCAGTTACTGCAGATGCATGCTGCCTAGCTCCATGGTTTAAAAACAAGCTGCCTAACCTTGCCTTACGAGCTCTCCTTTACTTGGAAAACCCTCAGGCACGGCGCTCCTTAGGAGTCTAAGAGCAGGCAGACGGCTGCTGTGCCGTATCCCTGAGTGTGCCATGTGGAGCCCTGGCAAATCCTGGGACATGGCAGTCATGCTGCTGCTGATCCCACGCTCTGAATTCTGATCAGGACAAAGTACAAGCCATTACTTTTTCCTGGCTCTTCTCAGCAGCAGAATGGTGTCAGAGAGTGTAAATCATGGCATCTCTAGCAGGGAGCATGCACGCACCACTGACATTTTCACAATTTAAATCATCTTGAGTAATAACCCTTTTAAGATGACTAATGTTACTGATTTTCCTGCATTAATAATAGTGCCAAATGGAATACAGAAGGGAAAAAAAATCACTAGTGCACGAGGTCACATTTTAGAACTGAATGTGTAGGTATATTTAACTCTTTATGTGAAAGCCACTTCAACGTGAACATTTATACACCTGGAAGAATGTGGCAGCTCACATTTTAAACCACGTGCCTGATTTTTTTTGCCTGCCAGTTTTACATGACCTGCTCTGATTGCTTTCTAGACTTTCCCTGAGTACTTAAATCAAGTAAGTATAACTGATGGATGAAGATTCTTGCTGTTCCCATTTACTGTTACAGAAAATACGCAAAACAGTGATGGATAATAATTTAATAATTATTATGGCACCTGTAAAAATAATGAAAGGCATCAGACGACCAGGGGAACATATTAAAAGCTAACTAATAATTAGTGGTATACGGGGTTCTATTATATAGTATGACTACTGCAAAACGAAATTAATAGTCTACACAAATTGCTTGATAGAGTCAGTTTTTAAGTCTATAGTCATTTAAAGGAAGAAAAAATTCCTGGTGAGGAAATGTAAGCACCAATGAAGCTTCTTGTGTGCTCACCTGTCCCACCACGCTACACCTATCCACTGCTGACAAAACAGTATTTCTACAGATACAAAGTTTGCTCCTACACTAAAAAAATAAACCCCCAGGTACTTCATAAAAGGTTGACCTGAACCTCAGTTTCTTCCATTTCAGACCCTCTTTGTATTGTTTCTCTTTCAGCCTTTCTGTTCCCTGCATCGTTATGGAAATTCCAGGCAGCTCGACAGTGTGAGGGGCAGACCAGGGATCCGTGCTCAAAAGTAGAGCAGCTGTGTCTGCTGAGCAGGACTTGGCGCAGCAGTAATGGGACCAGTGTTCATCTTGAATAGTTTTGCATCATGTTGAGTCCAAGAAATGGAAAATATCACTGAGATCTTCATTTATGAGAACTCACTGGGTTCCAGAAGTCAGAGAAGAGAAATTCCTACTAGGGGAAGGGACAGTGTGAGAGCAGGAGCAGCACTTCTGGCAGAACTGGCTGGAGGTCTCCTGCAAGGCCCTAAACCTAAACCAAGTGGGTGTTTTAGGTGTGTAAAACTGAAGTGTTACAACAGGATTAGATTCAAACAGCAAACAGGACAAAGTTTTGTCTGACTGCTCTGAACTTACACACTGATTTGTATGGAAATAAGCCCTCACCCCTCACAAGGAGATAACTGCAAGGCATGTCTAAGTATAAACAGCAAAAGATCTGTACTTTATAAAAATAGAAAAAACATGATGTGCAACAAAACCAAAGGTGGGCAGATTGCATTGATCCTCCGGGGCACACAGGCTTGCAGCAAGGCACTTACCTGCCAGAAGGAGAGGTGGCTGTCTGAGTTGGAGTAGGTGGCAAGGTACCGGCCGTCAGGAGCAAAGGCCACTGCTGTGATCGGCCCCTTGTGCCCGTGGATTGTCTGCCAAGAGAGAACATTTAGGAACACGGTTTAGGGGGCATGGTGGTGATGGGATGGTTGGCAGCTGGACTTGATGAACTAGGCTGGACGAGGCTCTGAGCAACCTGATCTAGCCATAGATGCCCCCGTTTACTGCAGGGGAGTTGAACCAGATGGCATTTAAGGGTGACCTGCAACTCTAATGAGTCTGTGATCTTAACAGCCTTTTCCAACCTTAATGATTCTGTGGTTCTAAGAGCAGTAACAGAGCATTCCTTACTTGGCACCACAGCAGTGCTGAACAGATTCGTAAGCAAACACAAATGCGACAGCATCTAGACTTCTGGAAGAAGTTTCTGGAACAGTTCATCAAACTCCTACAGTCAGAAAACAGCAAGTACTATGAGCAGAAGCCTCTTCCTCCTATTTCAGCATTGCATCTTAGGTCTCGAATCAAAAGCATGACACAAATTGGGAAAGCACACAGAATCTATCCAAGGTTTATTGGCAAACACCTCTGCAGAGCTAGAGGAACTTCAGGGTTTGGTTCCTGCAGGAGATAGGAGGGCAATTTCCTTAAAATACCATCTTTTATTGGATTACCATAACGAAGACATTAGTAACAAGCTCAGAAAGTATTTCTTTGAAGAATACACAGTAGCTGCTCTCTCTGCATTAAGAGGCTCTGTGCCAATTTTAAATTGGCGGGACTTGCAGTGTGTGAAAAAAGACTTTGAAACATTCATCGACCAAAAGTAGGCTGTGAAAATAAAAGCACATGAAAACAAGAGTGCTCCTACAGCCAGCTCCAGGACACTAAAAGATGCAAAGCCACTGAGATGGCACGGTGCACCCGAAGTAAGGCTTACATTAACAATCCATCAATATATTTATTGTGCATCATGTAAGTTGAGTAAAGTCTAACAGAACCCCAAACCTACGTCTTCAAGGTAATCACTACAGCTTAGGATGAAGATTTGAAAGGGGAATTAATTAGATGATCCAAAGTTTAGACCCATCAAACTGCAGCACTTAACAAGCAAGTAATACTTGTCAATAAAAAATGTTTTGGTAATACAAAGGTGGAAAATCAATAGTACTTGCACACTTGTTGCTCTTCTTAACTACTGAAAATGCGTTCCAATAAGTACAATCCTTAAGGGAATTAATGTGCTTTGTTATTTAAAGCAAGTGCTCCTCTAATTGATGCTAATCCTTTCAAGCCAAGATTTATTTTTTAGTGCACTACCTAAATGTGTACTTTGCAATGCACATCTTGTGCTTCCTAGGCAAAGTGAATAAGCAGAACAAAACGAAATTATGGCTACTCATTCAAAATATTTTGCTTGCACCCATGCATTTGGAGCTCAGACTGCCCTGGCTGGCACTGTGCTGAATGCTGCATTAATGGCAGTGATGGCTGTGCTTCAGCAGGAACACACGGCAACACGCTGCCTCTTTGCATTATTTTTTGTTACGCTCTGAAGTGTAATAGTGCATAATAAAAATTATTTTCTATTTAAAATAAAATCTGTGCAGCATTGGTTTGGCAATCGTCTGAATCTTGCACGGCAGACAGGGTGGGACAAAGTGCAGCTGCTTGGAGCTTCCCTCTGCCCAAGCAATTGTTTTTTAATGGGAGCACGCTCCTGGGAGACTATTTGACTTCTGCACCTGTCACCGCCGCTGTCCTGTACACATGATATACTGAGGCTATGACAACCTAATTCTGAGTCCAATATTTGGCAAACTCTACACTGAACTGCATTATTCTGTTAGAGGTGACATAAAAAATAAGCACTGTATCACTGCGGCAATTTTATTTTAATAAATACTGGAATGCATACTTTAAATTGATAAAGTAACATATATACTGCTATAGAGACATAGCAATATTTTACCACATTTATTATTAGATATTTATCTCCCCAGTCCCAAAGGGTACCTTAACTAAAATGAAACAAAAACAATCACTCACTGAGGATGCAGCATGCCTGATGCACCCGCAGAAGTACCACACTTCTAGCAGGTACCATGTGAAAAGCAGAAAGCATTGGGTTTGTCCCAGCTTAGCACTGCCATTAAAAGCTCTGACTGCTTTCATTTGGACCAGATGAAAGTATCAGCTCCAATTTTTGCAGAGGATACAGTCCCTGCACAAGGAATTGGTCATTTGGAAATTAAGGTGCTCTGCCACAGTCAGCTCCTAAAGGTGCTCCGGAAAGCTGGCCTAAATACAACATAGAGCACAGATAAATTGCAACTGCAAAGATCACTGTGCTAAAGGCAAAGACTGGGGGAAGACAGCCAACAACCGAAAGAAGGTGGAAAAAGCAAGGTGTTGAAGGTGCTATTAAAAAACAAAAGAAATGATGAGGTTTAACTCTCCCTCTACTTCCTTCCCACCCTTACTGCCCCCGGAGGTGTTCCAAAACTGTGCAGATCTGGCATTTTGGGACACTAGTGGTTAGTGAGCATGGCAGGGATGGGTTGGGGCTGGTCTTAGGGATCCTAGAATTCTTCTCCTTAACTATTCCACAGTTCTGTGATGTGCTCTGAATACCTACAGAACCTCTAAGTTCCACATCAATCTTGAACAGTGTCTCAGAACTCAATTAGCCTCTGCATTTGAAGAAGGGAATCTCCTTTTCCCAGCCACTCATCCCATGCCCACACCAGCCCACAGCCTTTCCCCATCACAGCCACGGTCTGCCTTGCCCCACTTACTGACCTCTCTTTGCCACCTTACAATGATCCCCCCTCTTCTTTATTTTACAACATGTAATCACAATACAGATACAGAAGGGACATGCTGCACGCAGTCCACACTAAACACATGATTTCCTGAACGCTCAGCTTTGGTCTAATCTCAGCATGAGCAACGTGTCTGATAAAACCTTTCTATCCATTTGTTGCACTGTCCTTTGAAGGCCAGCCACGTGAGACCTCCCAGGACTACGGGTTGCATGAGCACACTCAGAACATTTTATAAAACCTCAGTTTCCAAAACTACACAGCTTCACCCAGTAAGATGTTACAGCATTTTCTTAAAATAGCTTCAGTACTTTCAATAATTACATTTCAGTGCTCCTTCAAGAAGTACTAACAATTGCAGTAAAACTTTCAGGACTACACCAAGAAAAAGTATATTTACATCTTTAAATTAATTTTCTTTCTGTCCTTCAAATGGATTCTCAATAATATCAAGATAAAGTCAAAGCACATATATTAAAATTTTTAACTTAATAAAATATATAACTTAATTTTTAATCTCACAGTAATATAATTTTGCATCAACCATTACTATTACTCTGTATTAAAATGTGACTTGCATGATGTGACAGGCAGTGCACAATGAGAGCAGAAAGTGACCTTGAGCAGCAGTGTATAAAAATACATTTATCACTGGAATGGCATGCTGGCTTTCAGTCAATATGTGCTCTCATTTGTTAGGAGGTTCTCCTGCTGTGATTCCCTCATTACAATTTGCTTTTACTTCCTGGGCAAATGACAACCAGAAAATGAGGCAGCTTCTTTCTTGACCGAACTTAATCCAGAAGAAATTAGATGACAGCTGCACCCATCCAAGTGTTAAGGGGTGTTTTAAAAATCTTTCCAAAATGCACAGACATGGATCTCAGCAGTTCCGTGGGGTCCTGCAGACAGCCCAGAACTGCCCCGTGCCCCTGAAGTGTTGGCTGCAAGGAAACCATGCGTGTGGCTCTCCAACCCAGCTCAGCCTCCTTCCTCAACAGCATGACGTCTGCAAGCATTGGATGGATGCTCTGACTTCAGGAATGTTCTCATCAGCTTGAGGGCTCCACGCGGTGCCATCAAAACCAAGATGGCCACTCATTTCACCAACCCATAAAACAGATAGTCCATAACAAGTCCATAACAGAAGCAGCTTGCTTTTCCTTGGTGAGACTAACGCCACCATAGTTCATGTAGTGGTTCATGATGATGCAGTATCATCTCAGAACACACCCACGTGTCAGACAATTCCGTTTTGCTACTGAAATTCCTATCTCCATGATAACTGCCCTTTTAAAGGGCATTCCAACATCTCATAGGCTGGGCTATATGCTGCAACTGCAAGGAAAACAATCTTAAATAAGAATTCTGAGTTCGGTCAGGATACTAATGAAAATGGGAGAAGGAAGTATTTTCTCCAGGTTATTTCTATTATGTGAGACAAAAAAATAAATGTAATTATTTTAAATCCCTACTTTAAGGTTTTATCTTTTACAAACAATTACAAACAGCTTGTGTAAAAAATTACAAAATACTGATAGGCATCAGGAAAAGAGCTCGTGCTGGACAAAAGCCAGGTCTCATGGTTTGCAGATGTGTTGCTGTAAAGTGCGGTGAAGTTTCAGATCTTGAACCACAAATCCCTCAAGAGTGATGCTGAATGGATGCGAGGAAGTTTGGGCTGATATTCCAGCGCCAGAGAGCACTTTACAGGGAGAAAAGACACTGAACGCTTTCCAAAAGATCAAAGCATGGATTTACCATTTATTACATGGACTTCATCTAACCAACTCTCAAAATGCAAATCATACCCTTAATGGGAATGGCTGTCTAAACTGTTAGAAAGATGCAATTAAAACACGATAAATAATAGCAACGCGAGCAATGCGGTCTAAGAGTGATAAGCAGATCCCATTTCAGGAGGGCACACAGAGGATGGAGCTGAGGGTTTCAGTGTGCCCATCAGATGGATCACCAGCAAACCCAGCTCACCTGGGGGCCTTAGGAAGGCCTCCAAGCTGCTACGGCAGGAGAAACTTGTCCACTAGGCAGAAAGATGAGCTCTGAGCAGGCAGTTATAACACAGTTTTTAGTTTTCTACAAAGCAAGAATTGAAACAACTAACGTAAAAGGGTTATTAAAACAGATTTCAGGAGAAGACACTATTTTTCTAGCAAACATGAGGTTGATACAACCTTATCAGTGCACTGCAATAAAACTATCGTGTTCCCAGATGAGACTCTTTTGTAAACATAAGAAAGCCTGGTAAAGACATCAAAACTCTATGTGGCTCACAGCACTGCAGACAGCAGTGAGAGACTGCATTCTCCTACAGACACAGATCTTCAAAACCCACCATTTTCAATAAAAAGTTGGTCCCTATTGAAAGTAAGAGCTATTAAAAATTCGAATTTGACCATGAATGGAACCCATGCCCTTGAACTGAGTGAACAAGAGATTGGAATGCTGTACATAAGCACACAGAGTGATCTTTCTCCCTGTGCCAGCTTACTGCTGACCTCTGTGATGGTTTATCATTGGAACACACAGTGGCAAGGACACAGAGCATTTCTTGTAGCTTGGGTATGATGGTTAACGATTAGTAATGCAGTGTCACTGCATCTGGAAAAATACACAAGATTTTTTTTGATATGTATATTTTTTCCATTAACCAGGTCTACTTTTTTTCCACTCAGCTGCTCTAGATTCAATGAAATATAAAAAGCCTTCTTCTGCTTCCTGCCTGGATGGTAGGTAGCTTCTTTTGAAGGGGGAAAAAGGGGAGCTGAGACTACTTTTTGTGCAGGAAATAATGTCTGAAAAGGAAGTAACAGCTAAATTAGGTATAAGTTCAAATATATGGAAACTCAGCTTCCTTTATGGCCCTCAGTATAAAATCTTAATGCCTACTTTTCTTCTGTCTCTGCTTCTACAGACACTACAAACCCAGCACTGCAATAAATCTCAGTGGGGGTGGGTGGCCTCAGAGATGGTCAGTAAGTTTAATATCTTTTTCCAGGCTATCTGACTTTTGTATACTGAATTGTATCACTTCAAAATGGAAAAAAAAATCCTTAGTGGAATTGATTACACTGTCGGCTCCTCATCTTGATGTCAACAGCTGAGGCACAAGAGTTAAGCAAAAAGCTGTAGCTGAATCAATTTCTTATTTAATTTTTACTAACTTTGATTATTCAAGGCCCCTCCAGATTTCTGCACTTGGATTTACAGTCTTCACTTGATACCTGTCCCTGCCTTTCCCCTCCCAACAAGATGGTCCTGTATTTGCAAACTCCATATGCCCACAGGAACGTGCAAGCTCCTTTAAAACAGTCTCCACACCAACTAGAAATGAGTACAGAAAGGGACAGAAGTGACTCTGAACAAAAACTACTACTGCTGATTTAAAAAGTAAGGTCTGTGAATCCAGAGACCTCATTATTTTGCCTGTTCAAGCCAGAAAGTTAAAGCAGAGTTACAGCCCTCATTAACAGTGCATTCTATGGGAAGACTCGCAGTTTGCATTGGTAATTTGTAGCTTAATGAATAGAATTATATGTAAAAAGTAGATTTATCTACAGTGAACAGTTGCAGACTTGAAGCAGATCAACAATATCCTAACAGGGTTAATGCAGAGGAGTTGGTGTGCTGTAAATTCACTCCCCATGCAGAACAGTATCCGCATGGTCCGTTCCTATTAAATGCACTGCTAAATCGCCACCAGCGCAACTTAATTAAACACTGCTTTGGGAAGACATTTGAGAAACTGGAAAACGATGGTTATTTTGTTACCACACCCCTCCCACAGCTCGGACTTGCTGCTGATAGGCCAAGACCTCTTCCTGTTACAAGGAAAATGCACAGAATCCCTCAACTGTATTATTGGGCAGCTTTAGAAAGATCAGCTCGGGGCAAAGCAATGGCAGCCCATGGGGAACACGTGTCAGCAGTACGTCGCCTTCCTCTGCACGGAATGGAAGAACTGCAGCAAGGCTTGCATTTGAAACTCAGGCTGTACCAAGGACAATTTGAGTGTGTTTAGTCCTGGCATCGTTGAACCACATCCCCTAAAATTTCTGCCCTGCTTGCCAGCAACACTGTTACATCTACCTCGTATTACATTACTATGGATTTTGCCTTGTGAACTTTGCTACTGCTTATGTAAGCCAGATGATAAACTAAACCAAAGAAAAAGCACTCCTGGCTCCTTGCACATTAATACGGCTGCTTGTACCAAAGGCAGTGCATACCACGGATTTCTGGAGCAGCAGCACGCTGCCCTCACTGTGTTTGCACACGTGCTATGTTGTCTGGTGGACAGCACAGTGCAACCCTCCCCCTCCTGCCACAATGAGAAAAGGGCTCCTGCCCCTCCTAAATTAAAAGGCTATATTCAGTAATTACCTTTTATCTGCAAGTTGAGAAGGCGTGCCCCTACTAACAGGTTTCCCTGGCTCCTCTGAACTTGTCAGCATAGCAGTGTCAATAAATACACAGACACGTTCAGATTACAGGATGGCATCTTTCCTTTAATACCTATAAAATTCCGTACTGGAGTACATTGTCTTTTATTTCCTAATCAAACTTAACTAAAGCCATTACATATCAGCAACTACTCCTTCCAAATACAACATTAAACAATTTTCTACCCCGGGTAAGAAATTTGAAAATGCTTCTAGGTACAGAAATAAAATATTAGACACAATTCAATTCCTGCTTTGACTGTCAAAGCCCTGATTTTAGTATTGGAGAGAGCCAAACAGAGCACTCAGACCAATAACACTAATTCTACTCAGTTTAGAAAAGTCTCAGCCATCAGCAAGCAATGGCACTGCCTTCAGCAGGCTTCCTTACAGGAGGCCAAGTTTTCAGAAACCACATGTCAAAATACATAGCCCCATTACAGCAGTGGGCAAGCTGGAGCCGAGGTCCCTCTCTGCTTCTGTGTTTCCCGACAGCACGAAGAAGGGCTTGCAATGAAAAGCCTCTGCCACTTTGGAGACAACATGGATGATGAATCAGAAGTACAAATAAGCAAAAGAAAAAGCCAAAATGATTGCAAAAAAAGTCTTGGAATAGTTATTTAATAAAATGTATCAAGTGTCATTTCTTCTCCCTACTTATATTCAGACACAATCTTCCATGAGTAACAAATTCCAACCTCACTCCTCAGTCCTCAGTTTTCCATTTCAATTTTAATTTCTCTATAAAACTAATCGTAACACTCAATAAATGAATGGGTAAAATCAGTAAGCAGTAGACACATGTCATCCATACTGTCAGACTCAAACTGAGGACCCTAGTAGAGCTAGGTTGCTAAAAGTTTGCTGACAGGTGGAGGACTGCATGGTCTGTCCTACAAGATGTCCTGTTCAGTGTCTTTGACATCAGGGAATAGACCGAGTACACTCCTGTCAAATTCCCAGATAGCCTCAGTCCCACGGAGCAGCTGGAATGCTAAGAACCAGGCAACTATAAACAGATGGCGTGAAGATCAAGTCATTCCCTTGACCACTGCACCCACTTTTGATCCCCAAAGACACAAAGGACCCTGGTGAAGTCAACTACTCCCAACAGTGGTTTGCTGACTGGAACTATCATCATCTCGATCCTTCTGACAGCACTAGCAGCCATACATCCAAACCAGCCTGCATTTCCCACAGACCTAAACAGGTCTCCAAGGAAATTTAGTAAATAAATAAAGTTGTAATGACTCATGAAAAGCATGAATGATTATTATTGGCCTTATTTTTATTATTATTATTGAGGTTGGATCCTAAACTCTGCAAGTATTCTGCCTGTCCAATGCAGGAGAAAGCTGTGCAGGGTGCAGAATCAGGCCACTCAACAGGCACTCGGATGGATGGATAAGCAGCAAATCTGCCCAATGGCTTTGCATGCAGCACTACACGTAAGATACAATCCCTTCACAACAAAGAGTGAATCTGTAACACTGGCACTAGGTCTTGGTGGCCATGTCTTCAGAGTCCCTGTATTATCTACTACCCAGTGCAGGTGAAGAGTTTCTGTCTTCAGAGGAAATTCTTCATGTTTCCAACACAGAAGTCAGCCAGCCAACAGTAACAGATGCAAAGTCACTCAAAAAATCCAGGCAGAACTGAACAAGCAAACATGAGCTGAACCCCTAAAGCACGAGAACAGCATTGGAGGTACACTGATTTTTCCTATACAATTAATCAGACTAGGACAAACAAAAATGTACTTGAATGCTTAACTGCTCATGTGTCACTAATACACAAATTCTCAAGACTGAATGATAGGGGATGTTCAAATGCACAGCATGAATCCAATTTTAAAATGGAGGAACAAAGGTATTGATACTGTGAAAGCGTTTTCTAGATTCCTCACTACTATCATTCACTTTCTTACGTTACTGAGCTTTTTTGCCACATTTCCTATCATTTGTGTCACAGCCCTACTCCTTCCCTCTGCCTTCCATTCACCTAATGCCTAGTTCTGCCAGTGGAAAGACTTGTCTAAGAAATCCAAGAGCATGCTACTCACTGCTCATGAAGACTCATTTGGCTTGAATCCCATGGGATGAGAAAAACATGTATTTTCTGAAAGAGAACTCCTACACTATTAAGGTGCCTAAAAGATGTAACAACACATAGCAGACTTAATTCTCACCTTTTTGAGTAAAGCCTTGATTAATTATTGGGTTAGGGCCAGACCCTTGCTTCATACCCAAACGCTTAGATTTTCAAAGGAAGAATAACCAAATAGCTTATATGAATGAAATAATTGGGGATTTGGGGCCAGTATCTGCTGCCCAGCAAGAATTCACCAACAACTTCAAATAGGGCTAACTGTATCAGCCCCAAGATTCTGGGTTGCACATACAGGCAACTGGAGAAACTTACTGAGAAGTGTCATGAGTGATATTGGGAGCCATTCAGGAGCAAACAGCTCACACAAATGAGATGCAGTGCTTGCTGCTTACCCGTATGACGCAAAAAAAAGGTCCTCTAAGTAAGAAACCAGGTGAGTTCTTATGAATCATCACAAGTATAATCAGTGAATAACTCCTCTCAGTCTGCTTTGGCTACAGAATAATGCTGGAGAATCTGACAAGCAAAATATTATCAAACATCTTTCAGACGTTAATATTTTGCCATCATGCCAAAGTCAATAATAATCATGTATCCTAAAATCTAGTTATTTGAAATATATCTCTACAGTCTGGTAACACCGATTCAGTATTCAATTAAAAAAAAAAAAAAAAATTTGCACAGTATCATTCTTTTTCTGTATTAATGCACCTCTAAAGAAAGGAGAAGGCGAATTTCAAATGCTTGCTGATAATAACTTTGTTTTTAATTGCATCCAACCAGCCAGTGTGTTCTTAGTCCAGCAAAAATTACTATGCTTTTTTTTTTTTCATATTCTTAACAAACACTGAACCAAAAAAAGACAAAGAAAAAGGTACGACTCCAGGGTCATGACTTTGCACGATGTGTAAGTCACTTAAGAAAGCCTCCAAATTGTAAGTTTGTAAAATCAATGGGAAAAAAATGATGTGTGGAATGGGAAGTGTAACTCAGTCAGGACGACAGTGGCATGAGCACACTGCGGCGCCATCAATGAGCTGCAATGTGCTACGTTTATCATTAGATAATCACTCCCCCAGAGGATTACGAACACACAGATGAACCTTGTGCCACACAAAACACTTGGGGTGTCATTATCTCACGATAACCCCACTCCCTGCCATCTTCTATTGCTTAATTAGAGGTTACAAAGGTTGTAACAGGGCTAAGAGAACATGGTGACCGGAACTCGCAAGGAGTGATACCCTAATCAATTCAAATCCAGAGGCTGAGAATGTGCAGTCAACAAAGGCGTCCATGGGAGACCCAAACTGTGCACTGTTTTAAGCTAATGAGCTCAAACTTTGGGAAATTATGAAATCTATACATACACTATGCCTTATTTTCACTTGACAATTTCAGCTTCCTCACATGGCTTTTGGCTTAATTCAAGCATCACAAATAAATAATAAAAGAAAGGTTACAGAGTATTAGCTCACCTGAAACAAATTATCAAGTACATCCAGGCAGCAGAAATGAGATTTTCAAGGTGTCTCACCAGCTCTATGCTACATATACATTCCAGAAATTTCATCCTGACCTCCTAATAACAAACATTGCTTCTTCGTTAAAATGCTTTATTTTTGGTTAGAAATTGCCAGCCATCCTAAAATGGTGTGTTTTTGCACCAGCAGAGTCCCTGAGTGGTTTAAGTGCTGTCTTCTACTGTGTTTTGTAAACAATGGCCACATTTGCAGATGGAAGAGCCACAGAACTGGTGTACTCAGAACTGTTTTCCAATTCACTGTGAAACATCAATTATCTTTATCAAATAACAGTATCTCATCTCAGTCCATTATCAAGATGGAGTCTTATTTTAGCCGGACTGAAGCCCTATCTGTATATCAAGGCTGGCCGCAGTGCCAGAGTGAGTGAAAGGCTGTGAAATAATCAATAATCATCATCAAATTGTGGTCGACAGGTTGTGCGGATGGAAGTTTTTGATGAAACCTCAACCTTTTTTTGTGCAGCTGATAAAGCTTAACCTTTGCAATACCTGATAACTATGACTCAGTTAAGGTGAGCTCTGCATACGCTCAAAAGCTTTGACTGCTCAAAAAACGCTGCTGAAATAGCTTGCTTTAAGTGGAGAGGGACTTCACACCATCAAGCACCTTTTTGTTACTAAGCAAGTCAGCAGACAAAGAGCTACACAGAATGAGTTTCACGGATAGTTACAAACACACCCTTGTGCTCCAGCAACCAAGAACCACACTGGGTCTTAAAGCTGTACAAATAAAAGGTCTGCCTACAGAGGACCATCTCTGCATAACAATGAATAAAACAGAAACAGACAGAAACAACAGAGTCACTTTCAGCAAATATTTGCCTATTTCAGTGTCGGTAGCTTCCTATTATCCAGCATAAAAGTTGGACGAGAACACACAGAAAAAAGGGGAAACAAGGTTTTTAAAAACCACACATGCATTACCCCAATTACTTAGCAACTTTTTTTTTTTAATGTTATTCTTATTCACCCTTTTCTTAAGATAGTTTCTGTTCAAAATGGAATTAAGGGCATGGGACAAGCTTACATGCACTATGTTTTCGGGGTTTTCAGTTTTGAGCACAGCACGATTAATCTGCAACCTAAATAGGAAAAAAGTAGAGTTGGTTTCAACCGTACAGTTTTCTTTTTAGCTATCAATCAGTTTCTTCAGAAGCAGAAATGAGAGGAAATTTGTCAGATGTTATACAAACAAGCAGAATATGAGTTTTAAGAAGAATGTAGATTTCACATTTTCAGGGCAGAACCTATTTGGGTAGAGCACTTCAACAAACTCTGTGAGATTGGGTGCTACCATTTAGTGCTGTCTCTGAAAGATGGGTCCCAGGTCCCCAGGCCACCATGACATGTCCCAAGGGATAAGCCCCTCCCCATGACCTTCTGCTCAGGGAGATCCTTGAGCTGTTCACCAGTGGAAAGCCCTGGCATCCTTGGTCACACATTTGTCCTTTTTGCATCTCAGCTCATCCTTGGAAACGGCCACCTGGCATCAGCAGAACAACCAATCACTTTTTTACTTTTGGGGCATTAATTTCTCACACTTACCAGGCCATGAAAACTAATACAAAACCAAATACCTGCACTGCAATTCAGCATGTTAGAGCTGACATCCCAAACCTGCGGGCCACTTCCTACACACATTTCCAGCTGCCTCATTTCGTTCATTTGAAGATCTCTGTCTCATCTCTGACACTGAGGTCTGGAAAGTAACAGACAAATGAAGACACCGAAGGACTAAAATGATAATTAATGTCCTCTTTCTGGAAAAAACATAATACATAGGCAAGGTTATACCCACCACATGTTACTTGCACACTTCCATAACCTCACTTAAAACTGAGTTTTCTCCTCAGACAAAAGAATAGATTGCAACAGAAACAATCCCCTTTTCCAAACAAAAAACCTCATGAATAAAATGTGCACTGGGACTTTCAGCCAAAGTGAAGAGCCCTCAGTGATGTAGCCAAGGAGCTCACAGCTGGTTACCCTCAGTGGTTAGCTACTGAAAGAAATCACAGGGACTCCCGTAGTTTCCACCACTGAAAATTTAAGACCAAGACCGATGATGTTCTGAAAGCAGTTGCTGCCTTGCGGTGCTGGATCTGAGCGTTCTGCCCCACACAGGAGGCTGCAGGGACTCTTCCAAGCCTCCACTCCCACCCCCATCCACCCGTCAGTCAGCTCCCACCATCTCCAGCTCGGCTTTCCTGAGAGAGACGTCTCCAGTGATGAATACACGGCAAACTACTAAATGCAGCTCTGGAGACTGCTGATGCCACACTGATGGATGTGGTACTACGCACTATTAAAAAGAGATAAAATATCTGCTCTTACAAAGAAGCCGGGTCCTCCCCCAGCGCTGCAGGTGCATTCCCCAGAAGGCTGCTCATTGACTGAGTACAACGCCGGTCCTCCTCCGCATCCCTTACGTCCCACCATTTGCCTCAGGAAATGTGGCTGTGAAGGGCTTGAAACATTTTCGTCACAAAATCACCACTTCTCCCATGATGGAAAATGCTGAACAGATTCACTGATAGAAATTGCCTAAAGTAAGTCAAAGTTTAGCTAATATTTTAAATAACTCTAATTTAAGCTTCAGAACAGAATTCCTAGTGCAGTTAAATACTGTAAATTTCCTCTACTGGTAAATATCTTTATGTAAAAACAAAGAAAGCCTTCCATTGCCCCAGTGGTAGCTAGTAATAATCTAAATTAAAATAGTGTTATTGTAACAGATGTCACTATTAGAGAGTGTTTACCTCCATAATGTCAAGCAAGTTATTTTACTATAAAGAACAATTCAATGAATTGGAAAAAAAGCTGCTCACTTACTAGCTATAGCAAAAAAGCTCTGTCATTTGATATTTGCCACAATCAGTTTGGAATTTAATATCTGAGCACTTTAAAAGTGATCCTGACATTTTAATATTGTCTTACATTTCCTAGCAGTATTTTATTTTTTTAAGCCGACGTGGAATGTGTTGATTATTGTAATGCAGTTTTGACGCAGACCCTCACAAAGCGCCTCTCCAATCTGCAAGAAAATGATGCAAGATCAAACGAGACGCTTTTTCTGCAAGAAAGCAAACATCTTTCAGCATGGAGCTCAGCTACCAAATGCAGGTCCACACCAAAACGGCACAGAGCCTGAAAACTGCAGCAAATCTTTGCCCCACATAAAATAAAACGCTCTCCAGAAAGGCAGCTGTTGTTCTACGGGTAGAGCAGTTGGCTTCCAGAGCAGGGTAGCAATAAGATAGTATGCTTTATTATGAGTGTCATGGAGACGGTGTGAAAAATCAAGAGCCATAGGCAGTAAGCGGCAATGGGTCAATAATGTTCACTGAGACATTGTGTAGATAATCAACAACAAGGCCCTGGGTTCTCTATGCACTGCAAACAGCTGAAGGGCAAATCAATACAGCCATGGGAAGGACACTGCCCGGCGCTGCTCCCCGCAGCACGCTGCGGAGGGCACCCTAAAAACAAGTGGATGCAAACTTGCACTGCTGTAAAGCCGTGCCCTCGGAACGGAGCAAGGCTTGGAAAACATCGAATAACAGGAGAGGAGGGGACAGAGCCCAACCTTGATATTAAATCACGGAAGAAATCAGATACCAAAAAATACGTATTTGGAAAGCTCATGACAGAACACAGCCTGGTTGTAATTTTCAGTCCAATTATATCCTTAAAAATAAACTCAAATCCAAACCCCTTGAAATGAATAAGACATATACCCGAAAGAAAGAGTTTAACACAGAGCAGCTTAAAATTTGGAGTACGATAATTAGTGATCCGTCTTTTAAATTAGCAAGTGGAAATCACACATTAATAGATGCATCTGTGCAACAGCAGTGATGCAAACCAAACACAAAATACTGAAAACGCAGACAACTGGCTCTGAGGCAGCGTTTTCCTGGCAGTATTAATAATTGACACCTTGTTAAATAAGTGATATTAATATTGTAAATTTCTCCAGAAAAAAAAAAAACTATCACATGTGAATGTTGATTTATTATTTGTTAAAAAAGGTGATTCTTGACATCCATCATTCTATTAATCATTAGATGTAATTTCTCAGTCATTGTGTACAACCACCTTTCTTGAAAACAAAGTGAAAATATGCTGGAAGGAAAAAAGCTCATGAAATGCTTCTGTTTTCAATTATTCCAGCCAAAAAAGACTCCCTTCCTCCTTCCAGGGCATGATAAAATTCCTGTCCTATTTCACCTATCGTGTAAAAATAACATAACCACATTTAACTGGGCGCTCACTTAGGATATGCATGTTCTGCTTTTGGCAACTGCCACAGAATTTTCTATAAAGTATAAGTGGTGAAGTGACAATCTCAGCAACACCAAACAGCCACACTACACCGACCTTGCTATCGAGATTGAAATATTTGGATTTTTTTTTTTTTAGCACGACGGATACAAAACCAAAACCTTTTAAGCCTTATTTTCCTCACGTTAACTATTTCTGTATGCACAGCCGTAAGTTATTGGATTATATTTTCATGAATTATTCAGGGCAGCCCCCAGCAGCGGGGGAGCAGCGCGTGCTGCAGCCCTGCTCTCATGCAGAGGGCTCTGGCAGCGTGGGGTGAGCGGACCTGCGCCAGCCCTGCAGCACTGCTCCGGGCAGGGAGGAAGGGTCCTGCTCTTGTGCTGAGCGAGCAGAGTTTGTGTGGTTTGATATGCACAAGATGGATGGGATTGATTGCTTCCAAGTGCTCCTCGTAGCACTCGTTCTCCCTGGACCCGCAGGAGGCGGTGGTGATGTTTTCGGATGGCTTCGGTGGTAAAGCAAATGAAGCTTCATTTTGGAAAATATTCCAGTAAAAAGCCATTCAAAGTTCTGCACTTCTGTGCTTTCCCAAAGGTAAGGAAGGAAATAGGGGAGTATGATTGGAATAAACAAAAAAAGTATGTCTAAAGATGTTGAAATAAAACACAGAGTACCTTCTGAAGGGAATTTCGAACTCCTCTATTCTTTTCACCGTACAGAACAAAGGCTGTAAAAGCACAGGGCAACAGCCACGGAAAGGAAATGGTTATTTAAGCTAAAGGTCAGTGTTGGAATAAAGACTTAAATAACCATAATTACACCGCTGTGGGAACACATGAAAGACTTCCAGCCCTTGATTTTTAACCCACCGGTATTCTGGAATCCCTTTCCAAGCACAGCAGAGGATGTCCACAAGTCCCGTGTTCCTCAGGCATTGCAGCCTGCTGTCCCACAGAGGTGTCCCTGCAATGCACATGGCTCACTGCACTCCCTTTGTGCCCATTTCAGCTCCCACCTCAGTTAATGATGAGTGCAATTATGATGGGGATAAACAAAAAAAAATTCTCATGTCTACTTCAAACTTTTGCTAACCAGCTACGTGCTCTAATTGATGCTTGAGCAAACCAACTGAAATATTTTGAACTTCAAGAAAAAAAAAAAGCTGAGCCTTCTGAAACATTTTTTTCTCCACAATCCTGTATTTATTTCATGTCTCCTAAGCAGCTTGAAATCTTTAACTATGAGAAATAACTTGAAAGATTGGATTTGGGATAAGAAATTTGTATCCAACAGATGGCGTTGCCTCCTAATAGTCATCTATCTGTCTCTCAGCAGATTTCTCTGATCTTTTGAATAATAACAAAATCTGCAAAGGACCCCTTTCTTACCTATCCTTGCTCTCCATAGAAGCTTACTAAGAAAGCAAGAAAACAAGTATTGTGCACATTCACCAACACATCAAATTAAGGCAGTGAATTATTCAGGCAATTTACTGGCAGAAATCTGGGGCTAGTTCCAGGAACCCAACACAACAGGACGTCAGCGAACATGGAAGAGACAGCACTTTGGATAAAAGGGTTGCAAACGTCAGCTATGCACAATCACCTTCAGCATAGACAGATGGTGGTGACCACACCATTGTAAAAGAACTGAAGAAAAAAGTGAAGAGAAAGGAAGGTGTTTTAGTATGCCTGCCAAACCAGCGCAAATCAAGTCAGAGGGATGGTTTCATGGAAGGTCTTGCCACGGACATGCATGCAGCTATGAGCACACTTCTGTCCTGCCTGTCAGCACCTCTGGGCTTTTGCAAAACTGCTGTAGCAATCAGATTGCGCACATTGTTACACAGAATCACCTGGAATTCGCACCGTGACAAGAAAAAATTCAGAATTACTCCATGTACTGATAAACCACCTGGAACCAGTTCTGTAGATGAAGTATGAATTAGACAAAGGTTTAAATGCAAGGATGGTAACACTGGTTACATACTTCCACTAAAAGGAATGATGGGCTTTGTCACCTATCTCCTTGTGCCCTGAAGACAGAGTGAACAGAAGAAGTGTATAGTTGTGCCCTTTTTTTTTTTTTTCTTTCTTTTTTCCCTCTGCAGAATGACAAAGAATTAACCATTAGCTTGAAATGACAAGACTTCACAGGCTTATTTGGACTTCATGCTCTTAATTTTCAGTGTAATGATACAAAAAGCGAGGAAACATGGTCACTGCCTCTTAATGGCCAGAAGGAGACGTCCAGCAACCAGATGCTTTGTCATGCTGGCTGCTGAATAGCTGGGAAAAAAGTAATGCAGCTTGTGTATTTGAAAAAGGAAATTCAGACCTCTGTGCAGCAAGGCATAATGATGGCTAGGTGCTGATACCGGACTGCAAGGCAGCGAAAATGCTCAGTACATCTCATAGATCAATAAATAGCAGTTCTTGTGGACCAATTTTATAGTTAAATTAATAAATCATGATTCAAATGACAATGTAAAACAAAATAGAACAGCCTACCGATACTCTTTGCCTATAGCTTTTTTTAAAACAAATTTGGCTATTTCTTCCACAAGACAGCTGTCTTAACAGAAAATACCAAAACATACCATACTGTCAGCTGCTAGATTTCTGAAATAAAAGACAGAATTTCAAAGACAAAATGAACCAGACGTACCTAAGAACACAGTTCTGCCAGCAAAGTATTAAGTGACACTGTAGATTTACCAGGAAGAAATCCATTCTACCTTGTTTATAATACTTTCAAAGGACTAAGGACTTGTGCTTTTAGTTCAAGTTAGGAAACAAAAAGCATTTTTACACAAAACCATTATTTTTAGACCAAAGAAATCCTGAAGCCAAAACAAACAAACAAAACCAACTAATAATGCAGATTCAAAAGCAGGTGCTTTATTCCAGCTTTACTACTGACATTCAGTGTGGAGTAAAAGCTACTCACATAGCATGAGGAATAGTAAAGAGCATTCAAACGTTTCAAAAAAGGTAAATGCTTTGTTATTTAAACATTTTTAGTTCTAAGCAAATTCAAATCAAGCCCTCATTTCAGTGTTATCCTCAAGCATATCCTCTTCTAGGTTACTGGTAAGAAAATACCTATCTTGTTTAATATCAGAAAAGAGTAAATACTCAAACAGAAGCATTATGCCATTTAATAGAGAGGAGTTATGGAGGAAACAATCAGTAGATTTCCTTTGTGACTTCTATGAAGTCTAACTTTTTAAAATCAGATTTTTCAATTATTTCAGAGCATGGCCATCACCCAACTTTAGGCCTTCATTATTAACCCATCTGTGGCACCCATTCAGTTCCAGTGAATGAAGACAGTAGGGCCCTATACACCTCGAGTCCTTCATTAAACTATTGATCCCCTCAGCATTATCCATAATGTTCCAGCAGCCCAGCATGTCAACAAATGTAGAGCTCACTGCTCTTTCCTTTCAATAACTTCCACGCTTTATGGGGAGGAAGTCACAATGATTTATTTACCTGACATTTCCCAGTCCGGATATCGTAGAGGGCCACTGAACCATGGCGAGCTCCAACTGCTATTCTGTGACTTCGCTCGTAATAGCTGACCATGTAGAACCTGAATTGAACATCATAACAAGTAACAGGTGAGAACTGACCTGCCTGCATGATGTTAAAATTAATTTGCAATGCCACTGGGTAACTAATGTTAACATGGGATTTTATTTGGAAATCCATCAGCTGCCACTTTTCATTGTTGGCATTTACCAAACAAAGCTAACTGATGCTTGATACATCACTGCAGAGATATAATACATTTGTTCAATTTTGGTTTTGTTACCATGCGGTTAAACAACTCTGATGAGTTTGGGAACAGCCTATGTAATAGGCTGAATATCCCTGAATATCCATCTGCTTGTGCTGTTCACAGCTCAGCACCACCATAACCTGGATGCCAGTGGTTGAAGAAGACAATCCTAACATTCTGGGCGACTTAAAAGCAAAAAAAGGACAAGTCATCAAATTAGCTGTAATCCTGTAACACTGTTCAGGCGAGAAGGAGCTGAGAAGCATGTGGTAGCCCTTGAAATACGGCAGGAGTGTATGCCATTGATTTGAACACAAACAACTGCAATATTCAGAGAACCCCCCGAACTACTTGGGAATATACTTGCACTTTTCTTCTAAATGGAAAAGTAGACCTGCGAAAATTGTCAACTGCATGCCCTTTTAAACTTCTATTTTACAGTTAAAGTTCATTATAGCAAACTATAGCAGAGCCTGCTAAAATTGTTCTATCATAATATACTGCTGACCACATCTATGGCTTGAACAGGAAATCTTGTAACGAACCATCTCCATGCTCTTAAGGATTCCCGAAGTGCCATAGCAACAACTCTCTTACACAGCTGATACACTCTTTTCTATGGCACATGTTAGCAGTCGGGAAGAAAAACAGCATGAAACGTGGTGTTAAGCCAACAAAAGTAAGGAAATGAAAAGCATTTATTTTGATGCAGAACAAAAAGCAAGACTAACTAAAAGACTAAGCCCAGGTGCTCCAGGATGTGCCCAGTGCCGTGGATATGCAGCCATCCACAGCGTCCACAGCATGTGGATGCCTCCCTACCTACAGCATTAGGCACTGGGCATGTTATCCATCACACGTGGATAATACGTGGGGCTGCAATAACATAGCTTTCACTATTTTCCCTGTTTTATATCAAGTTGCAATCACCAACACAAAGTGGTGCCACAGTTGACCAGGCAGGTTATCTGTAAGGCTCTTTTATGCAACCAGCAAACTCGAGATTTATATTTAAACTTACAGAAAAACACACTACGTATCATTACAAGCGAAACAAAACACAACAAAAGGTTTATACATAAGAAGTTTTAAATCCCTATTATTACCATTACAGCACTGAATGGGCACAGTCCACTTGCCTTCTTCAACAGATTTAGAAAGAGAATATTGCATACTGTTATATGCAAGCATACAGCATTTCTCCTCTTACTGCATTTAAATGCCCATTTAGACTGAGAGCTGAGTCAGTATTTCTCTTTGAGAAGAATCCATCAGTCTACATAACAACAGACTGTTTGCAGGAAAAAGCTTCATGGAAACAGACATTTTTTAGCTTAATTTTATAAAAAACATTACTCCTTCAGCTGACATTCAGTTGTCAGCCCTTTTGCTTTCCTCTTTATCTTTCGGCTTAGTATTGTTGCAGCATCCACAGATTTAAGTATTTTAATCCTTTGCCTCCCTTTTTAAACCTCTAAATGGCAGAGCTGAATAGAGAATGATATGCCAGCATATATTTCGGCTATGCTACAGATCCATTTTTGCAAGCCTAGCTGATGCATCCATATCCACCATTGGCATCTTAATGGAAACCTCACTTTGAGTGCTGCTCCATTACTGCTCAGCAAGGAAACTTCAGTCAGCCAAGAGACAGCTTAATTTAACTGCTGGAGGAATGCTGCTGGACCCAAAGAAACAGTGCTGCTCTTCCTGGTAGCAACTCAGCCTCCAAACTTAAGGGTGAGCTGCATCTCACACACTCTTTCTCCCTGCGCTTCCCAACTGAAAACTGTCTTTGGGAATAGGACAGATGGCCAATGAGAGAAAAGCCAAGCTTTTGTATTGTCAGAATGCTCAAATGCTCCAAATCTTTGTCCAAAGAACTTATGCACTAGCTAGCAAACAGAAAGCTGTGAAAGACCAGTTGAGAAACCACCAAGCAGAAGGGAAGGTACCTTTCACCAGTGGCCTTGAATTCCTTCAGTTGTGCTCTAAGTTTCCACAAGTAATCAATGCATAAAATGTTGTTGTACAACCTCACTTTGTCTAATTCTTGATGTACTCTCTGCAAGTCTGCTTCTTAGTAAAAAGCAATCTAAAATAGTTGTTGTTGTAAATTTAATCTATACTCCCATGTGAGATGATGCTGTTACACAGAAGGTTTGAAGTCAGCAAACTGTACTAAATGCATGACCTGACCCAACGCAGTCCATCAGGGACCACTCAGCTTTGTGTAGTTGCTGAATCAGGATAATGCTGAATTTGAACAGAATTTTGTTGCCCTCAATATCAGCCCTCAAAATTTTAAAGAAATTCAGAAATATCTCATGCATATTGCACTGCGTTTCAAAACTTCCATTTTTGTAAGAAATGGGTTGGTACTGAGGATGCCAAAAGGTAATACAACCCCCTATTAAGAAAATACCACTAATGGGAAAAGAAAACGCACATCATAGTCACATGCAATGTGATGGATTTACCTCATCACCACGTATCAGGACTGAGTCATGCTCACAGCAACTAGCAATAGACTGCTGCTGTTGTACAACAGAAAGAAACAAAAAAAAAGAAAAAAGGAAAGAATCCGGTACTTCAACACAGCACACTGCTGTTCACAGCTGTGGGTTTTTACTGTTCTATGAAAATATGAACGCCCCTTCAAAGGAACAAACAAGCAAAATATTTGTCATTACAGAGCACTGCAGAAATGCCCTATGGGAGGCTATGAATAAGAATGCACACCTAATGAAAGTATTTGGGCAACTACACAATTTAATCACAACAGGTCTGCATATAATGCAGGTCAGCAGAAAGGGCAGCAGATATTAATAGAATTAATAATAGGATTACATCAAGGTGCTTCCACTTGGACCCTCTCCAGATGCTCAACAACTTGCTAAAATGTTATGAAAATTTCCATTGGGCTGAATGACCACATCAGTGGGGTGCTGCATCATTTTTACAATGGCTATAACTATGTATAATAGGAAATATTACTTGTAATTTAACAATCTGTTAAGATAATGTATAACTATAAAAGTACAACAGGAAAGGGAAGATTTTTTGCACTAATTCCCACTTGCCCTTGCATTTATGTGTTACGTTAAGCCTTTTAAAGTACCAAGAAGAAGGAAAACTACTTCTATCAGTGTCTTATCTGTCAACAGAATAATAGCTCCTTTCTTGAAACTACTCAATATTTTAATAGCTTATTAAATTAAAATGTAATGGTGGAGAGACAAAAGTTACAATTTATTGGTCGTACTGGTTTAATGGTATAACTGGGACATTCATCATAGTCTTAAGCTGCCGTGTGTCCACATGTTATAAATTGCATTTTACTGTTAAAGAGGCTCAGAGCCAAGCAGAAACATCCCAGGACCAAAGCACGTAATGGCGCTCAGCTCCCTTCCCAGATCAGTGGGGCTGGGAATCTGCACACTCTAAAGAAACCAGCAGAGCTCTTCTGATTTTGAGAGGTTTAATTTCAATTGCCTCTCCTGCATCAGCATGAGAGCTTCAAAAATTCTTTTAAAAAACAGTTCAATAGCAGCCCTTGTGTCCTGCTTCCTGCCACAGGGCTCATCTGCCCCCCAGCAGGCGTTACCTGAATTCAGCTTTCATTCCCTGCTTCCCAAATCTGCTCAGAGCTCAAGGATGTGGTGGGAGAGGAGAAAATTCCAGCAGGCCTGAGAGGCTCGCCCAAAATTGCAGGGCTGTGCCAACAACTGACTGACAGATCACACAGACAGATTACAACAGCAGTCAGCTATTGCCATTAAGGGATGCAACTTTTATTTTCAAAATTCCCCACTGGAGGACATTTCAGAGAGCAGAGCAGAGACAGACCTAGGCTTCCTGTGAATTAGATACTTTTTTGCTATTTGGCCAGGCTCCCAGTAGGAGAGCACACTTTCCTGAAGGACTGGGCCGCTGACAACAGATCTAGAAATGAAAGCAAGAGAGCTTGTAGGCCCACCTTCGCCTCGAGAGCTGACATGTAGCTTAAGTTGGCTGCTCACAGCTTCATTTCAGCTTAGGAACAGACAGCAATTCAGCTCCAAGGTGTTTGGGGAAGTCAACACAACGTAAGCTACCTGTACCTGGAAACAATCCACCACTAAGCTCCCCTAAACCTCCAAACCAAATCCTTATTTTCTGCTGTCACCATCTTAGTCCATTTTTCTTCTGCAGCCTGTACATTATTATGTCAATTAATTCACTCAAGCAGGTCATACATACTGGAATCTAGCTTGTTACTCAAGAATGTTATTATCATTTCTGCAACAACAGCAACAAAGATATTCATAAACCCTTTGAAAGAAAGCTGCCCAATTAATTTGGTCTGCTTGTGCAGCTGTTGCAGCTAGGATGCATGACAGGGCAGCAGGACAGTTTTTCCAAGAGACTGCACAGTGTTTTCCTCATTCTGGACTTTTACAACACTTGGTTAACACTTCTCTTTTCTGGTTCCTGTCTGTCAGATGTGGCAGAAAACTAAAATCTGTAAAGAATATTAGAAGTAAGCTAAAAACCATTCTTCTGATTTGCTGTTGTAAGAAGCAAGTATGTTCCACTCCAAGTATGAAATGCATCTTGCCAGAGACCCCCATTATTTTGTTCTCATTATTCACAAAGGAAGAGCTTACCTGCAGATGGCTGGAAAGCATTCTTGAAGACCTTTTTTCTTAACTAAAGATCCTTCGAGGCAATACATGATGATGTCCATAACCTTGGAAACGAAAGTTGAAAATATCTGACATTGTATACTTCATAATAACGTTTCTGACAGGCAAAAACAAAATATTTCCGTGCCTTACTGCATTTTCAAAACCTAAATTTAAAATCTGTACCAAAACCGCAGAACCACTGCATTGCCTGTACCATTCTTCACCAGTACTTGTTGGCACCAATGAAGACGAAGGCTAAACATGTCCAAATGACCCCCAGCATGTTCAGGTACTAGTCCCACCAGCACACATGTAACCACCAGCATACTATCTTGCTCGCTTGATCCCCCCACAATTATGCCACAAAAGTGTTTAACATTTTAAGTTAAAAAGGTTTATGGTACACAAGAGAATCAAATGCCACAATGCCGTTCCGGCCAAGGCATTATTTATTACTGCATCAAAACCACAAAGCCTTATAGCACGACAGCATTACCTCCACAAGAAGGTCCACAACGTCGGTAGGCATCTTCTCAATAAGGATTTCAATGACTCTCAAGATCTCTCCTTTAGCCCGAGCAAGAGTTGTGGTGTGAATATTCTGCTGAGACTGTGTGTTTGCTGCAAGGGCGGTGTGTCTGTGCACCTACAAGGAGCAGGGTTACACATGCAAACTTGGATTTGCTAAATATTCTTACTAAACACGTTACATGGGGTGAGAGTGCTTTGCTTTACTTCGCTTTGATTATGAGTCACCAGTGGTCATCCCTGATGCAGTTTTTAAACAAAGGTCTACCTTTGTTTTGAGTATTACTTAACCTCACGAAGCTACAGGTCAAAATGAGCAAATGCTTAGGGTTTTGATTACATAATTGTGACATTTTTCTTCGTATTTCCTCAGGAAGCAGGTGCCTGCTTTATAACAGGCTTTTTGTGGCCTGCTGCTGAACATCTAGCTAAGCAAAAGCTCCAGGCATCTGGGTTCACTCAGATGAGTCTCAGAAAGACAGCGCCGACCCACACCAACCTCTGAGCACCGCCCCCTCCTTGCCCCCAGCCTGCACGGCTCAGTCCCCATCCTGCTTCGATTCACACTTAACTGGGTGGCGTTTGCATAGCTGAGGGAAAGTAGCATTTTTTACACATTAATATTTGAAGTCTGGACAACCTGTAGATCACGATATGACAAAGATATAACCGGCTAAGTATAAACCCAATCGTAACTTGTGTGTCAACAATGCAAACGCGATCCTTGCTTTTTCCCCTTCTGGGGAGGAAGGGCAGGACGTGTGACGGCTCACTGCTGTCCCACAGGGGCTCACCACCCTGCTCACCTCCTTGGCGATGGTGGTAATGAAGGCGGGCGGCCGGGCTGTGGCGATGAGCGAGAGCGCGTGGCGTGCCGAGCGTGCAGAGTCAGCCGCCGGGCTCAGGGGCAGCCCCATTGTGATGCTAAACGGCGCCAGACAAAGCAGGGAGAAAGAAAAGGAGCATTAGAAATATAGAGTGAAGAGATTAGAAACAGCTTATAATGTCAGTTCAAGGTCAACGGGAGCACTCAAACAGTTAGAATATAATGGACTCACAACAATGAGCAGTGATTAGGAGTCAGGGTGTTCTATCATCAAATACAAAATCGAATAATTAACCATGAAGATTGAAAACAGTATGTGCATCTGTCCCAAGTGTTAAAAAGGCCTTGTTAACAAATTACCTGTATGTGTTGAATACATATCACGGCGCCCAGGACAAGGCAAATGAGGAATGTCTTGCAAAGAAATTATGTTTTACACTTCTACAAAATCTTAAATTCAGGCTGGAAAACATCCTTTTCATAGTAATTCTACTTAATTCAGCTACGCACTAGTTTCAGGAGATTAAAGCAAGAGGCTTCTTGAACTGAACTCGCTGAATCTGTTCAGTTTAATTTGCTTTAGTGCATGACTTACAGAAGCATGCAGAGATGACGGACCCATGCCTTATGTTACTTACTAAAATTATTCAAATGCTCTTTAAAAATTTCTAACCACGAGGTTTTTCTGCAGTGTTTCAAATAACACTCAGAGATTAACTAGCATCTGAGTTTTCCATATGTAGCATTTTTATTTGCTATGGCAGCATAAATTTAAGAAAAAATAAAGTAGGTAGCCAATAGCTGCATTAATCAAAAGTAATATCTCTTATGTCATAACTGAGAGAATAAGTTAGCTGACAAAGAAGATGCATATCTAATTTTTGTCTGAAAGCTTCCTTTCTTAAAAGGCTACTACTTCAACTATCACTGTTTAACTACCATTATCTATGTCACAGCAGACTGCATTCTTGCTGGGCGAACTCTACACTATCCAGAAATTCTACAAATCCTTCCTGCGCCCACACCCAAATCCACGGCCCAAAATGAAAGTACTTCTACAGGCTAAGAGCTCTTAGCTTCTTTGCCTTCAGAAAAGCAAGCTAATGTATGAAGTTATATCCGATCTGCCTGAAAATCAGAATACAAAAATCAGTAGCACTTGAAGGCGCTCAGTTAATAGTATGGGGGAAGGGCATTATGGCAAAGCAGTGTTTACCTCCTGGCTTCCATTACCAGAAGGGAACATTTTCCCAACAGAAAACAGCAGCAGTGTGGGAGGTAGAAATGGGAGGAAAAGGGTTGTGTGGAAACCAAGAAAGATCATCCTCTGAGAAGGAATTGGGCTTTTACAGACGGGGAAGGAGCAGCTGGGACACAACGTTCAGTGGGATTAGCCTGGCACAAACAGCCTCTGCAGCCCAACATGCATACTGCAGCAAAAAAAGCAACACCACAAACAGCTCTTTGCCAGCCCTGAAACAATCCTGCCGCTATAGCCGTGCTATCC
>NW_024884922.1:8048430-8102672 GCF_019232065.1 Centrocercus urophasianus | reverse complement strand
CCAACCATTGCTGCTTAGCAACAACAAAATATTAGCCTGTAAACAACATGGACAGGTCAGTCATTTTCCAGTAAAAATGAGGTCCTTTCCTGCATGCTGCCACCTCCACCTGCAGCGATCTCTGTCGGAAGACCAGAGATGAAGCTGGGATTCTCCCTCTGCACGGGGGATAAGTTTTGAGAACATGCAGGAGAACAACGCTGTCTAACAAACTGCCATCAAATTTTAATGGAATTTATATATCCCAGCTGTTTGTATTACAAATATGTGTGAATGTAATAAAAACGAAGATTTGCTTCAACATAAGCATGTCATTTAAGTGCGTGTTAACAATAAAACGTTTCATTACATGAAAGAAGATAAAATCTCTACTATCCCTGTGATTTCAGATGTTTAATACTCTAAAGAACATAAATGAGGTAAAAATTCATTCAATAAAATGAGTCCTGTGCAGTGAAATCATCTTATCTAGAATCCGAGGTTTCAGAAAAAAATATAATGCATTTCTAAACACAGAGGACAGCCCAATTAGGTAAGATGTAACTCATTAAAACACGTAGCACAATGCCTGCAGAGCAGCACACAGCTGTCAGCAGAGCTGCACAGCCATCATAACCAGACCTCTCCTTCTGCAGCCCTCACACACCCAAGTACTCATGCTGCTTTCTGAGGGATTACTCATTGAAGTAAGGGCTGCCGTTTCCAGTTCTGTGATCGCATCCATTTTACACATTTAATGCTATTAAAATGGATGAGTGGGAACGCTCTGCTCCAAATCCTCACCCAGCGTGCTGCCTCAAATGCTGCTGGTCAGAGTGGTGGTGATACTGCTCAGCACAGCTGTGAGGAGAGCACCCATTTTTGTCCATCCCTTCCACCCCAGGGCTGGCTGGCTGTGCCTCCTTTACACCTTGCAAGCTCCTCAAAATCAAAAGGCTGCAAGCAACCTCTCTAGCAGGAAAGCCATGGGAATTAAAAGCATAATCGTGAAAAGAAACGTAAACACTCTGCACTTGCATCCCTCTCTGTGTGGTTCCATATGGGTAAAAACTGGTTTATCAGAGTCAGCAAGGTTCTGCTTTAAAAGCAGAGTGAGACTCCACTTGCCCTGAAAATAAACGAGAGAGAGGAGAAATTGAAACAATGCCATGCACAAATCACAGCGTATGTTTCCTGTACTCCTGACACTCCACACCCTTACAAACAATGGGCTTTTCCCATTGCATATTCCACCTGCACAAGCAGTTCAAGTATACTAAACTCAAAACGGCAAGAAAAAGCATCAGCTCATTTTTCTGAAGTCCAGAAACATTTGGGTTAGTCTGTCTATTTACCCTGAAACACAAACATTTGAGATCTCCTGATTTTCAGGAGCTAAAATTGACAAACCACATATTCCAACATTTCTTATCCCACACCTCACCTTCCTGTTACTTAGAAGTGATACTGAAGGAAAGCTACATGTTTGTTAAAGAGTAACAAGAGATTATGAAGTCAAATTGGTGACTGCCAAGTCCACTCCTGGTTTTGGACAGGAGGACTGGCGTTCTGTAAACAAACTATTAAGTTATTTATGCATGCCTCAAATTGTTGCTGTATAGTTTTGTTGGCTTTTGTTCACTTATGTCAGAAAAAACAGAAACAAGTGTCTGCAGAACGCAGGTTGTTTTCTGTTTATTTGTTCTTTAAAGGGTGTCCCTAAAACAGCTTTAAGAATATTTTTTTACTGGAAGCTTACAAATCAGGTACTTTGCAACAAAAAACTTCAGTGTGGTTAAAGCATTTTCTACCAAATGAACTATTATTCTGAAGCAACAAGATAAGGTACAACCATTTTACAGATCTGAACTCATAAAAATAGCACACAAAGTTTGTTATTTCCTTTCCCATTCCCCACCATTATCGTATGCATTAAAATTAATGTTTTGAAAACCAACAGAGTTATGAAGACTCTTTTTGTCTGGAAAAGCAAATTTGAATATAACTTAAAAAAAAGTCACGTAGGGACTGTACAGACAGAAGTGATGAAACGCGAAGATGGTATCAAAGGGAGGTGTTCAACCAACCTCATTATCTTTCAAAAGCAATGGAAACCTCAATGCCTCAGTACTTTTCCTATAAGAGGGCCTCATATTTCTGCCAGCAGCACTCTTCCTTACAGGGTGCCTGGTAAAGCGTGCATTTTCCTGAAAAGCAACAGGCTTTTTGTTAATTCATTAGCATCTCTCAGCAGTGGCAGTATGCGGGCAGGGATTAACCCCCCCGGCCAGGCCAGCTGGCCTGCACATCCTCCTTCAGAAGGCAGGCACACTGCCCAAACCTCCAACAAAACAAAGGCAGATGCAGAACTAACGCATAGAGGGAAACGCTACTTTTTGCACCCAAACTTCTGCTCTTGTATTGATGGGCTTCAGGACTTCGGTACATCCCACACAAGGAGGCAACATGTGTTGTGCCTCTCGTCCTCCTCCTGCCCCTGTCTTCCCAATGCACCGTTAGCAGACATTTCAGGACTGATTTTTGAAGAGTGTAGCAGACAAAATGGTCACAGCCTGTCCTCTAGCACACATTTCTAATACCAGAGACGATATTCTAACTGTACCAAACAGTAGGAAAGCTGGCTTTCCTGCACCTATTTGCTTTTGACATGTGCCATCCAGCTGATTCCCAGGAGCTGATTTTCACTGGCCAGACTCCTGCATTCTCAGGAAAGTATGGCCACACAGCTAGCAGCCTCCTTCTCTCAAAACTGGAACACAACGTATCTAATAAACAGGATTATTTTCTTTCATAGTGAGTCCCTATGTGGGTCCTACAGACCAGGTGCTCTGTAGGCAGCGCCGCCCCGGCCTCAGGCAGCCATGGCCCTGCACATCAGTGGTACAGAGTGTCTGACATCCCTTCACAGGACAATACACCAAAACCATTATCTCCTTCTGGCTGCCTTTTCAATTAAGAAAGAGCATTGTTCTTACTTTGATTTCACTGAGATGGCATTCGAGGGAACACACATCCCTTTTAGGCAGTGTCCCATTATTTGCCCATGCAATCAGGGCTGTGCTTCAGGCAGGCTCTCCAGAGCAGCACATTTCTGCCAGACCCCATCCTCAGGTCATCACAGTAATTAAGTAGCACTGATGCGAGTGCAACAACAATTGGGTGGGCTCAGGATCTTAACCTGTGGGTTGCATCCTTCAGCTTTGCTGTCTGTGGCACTGTCTGTGCAATGGCAAGCACTGCACCGATTTAAATCACAAGGTAATCACAGAAGTAAGAAAACGGGGTTCAAATACTCCACGTAACTGGGTTTTTCATTTGTGCTTTTTATCTGCTTTCTTAAGGAAAAGCTGATTCTCATTAGGAGGTATGTTTTGAAGCTGTTACCCAAATTGTTTACATAATTGAATAATTCTACTCATAACTTGCACGATTAAAAAAGTTAATAAATCAGAATTTGCATGTAGATAGAAACTGACACTTTTAAAACATACAGAAAAATTTTAGATTCTTAAGTAGTTGAAAGGAATAGTTTGGAACATACCTGTAAGATATTTTAAATCTAAAACATATTTCATAATCTGAGTTATTAAAAATGAATATGATGTCTGCTTGAATTTGGTCATCATACCCTTCGAAAGTCAGACTTCATCTCTTATTTAAAAAAAAAAAACAGGTATCCAAATGAATCAAACCCTAATGACACCCCAGAAAAGATCGCCAGTTCTGACACCACAACTGAAAATTTACCAGACGTTTTCTGCCAGCTGCAGACAAGGAGAAGCTACAGAAAGAGGCCAGAAAAGAGATCATGAAATACATGATTTCACAGGGGGTCTTTTGCAGAGGTGGGGCCTGTTTTGCCTTTGAGAGAAAGCAGCTATTTGCAAAACAGGCGCTCCTATGCATTTCTCTCCTTTAAAGCAAGAGGGAGGGAAAGCAGTGAGGACTGGTATCCTCATTTAACAGGAACCACTGGTATATCCCATATCCTTTAACAGCAACCACTGGTATATCCCATCTCCTTTAACAGCAACCACTGGTATATCCCATCTCATTTAACAGGAACCACAAGCGATACACCTCAAAAACCCCCTTCTGTTTACATGTGCAGCACTGAAGCAATGGCTGAACAAAGGGGAAGGAACCAAACATCCTCCCTGTCGTGAAGCTGGGAAGCTTGGAATTCGTCTGCCTCCTCCTCGTCCTCACTGTAAGGACTCATTTGTCTCTCATTTGTCCTTTAAAAACCTGAATTTCAGCAACTGTTTAGGCAATACTCCAAAGCTGTTCCACTGCACTTGAAAACTAGGCATGTCCGTATTACATAACGTACATTCACAGGCAGAATGTATACAGACATAAAACAAACAGGTTTCCACTAATTACAGTCAAAACTGAAGAAATTTAGTCTAATTATTTACCACACACACATGTATTAACATACATGCAGACAGAAACGTAAGTTGTTCATTTTGGTATACAGTATCACGATCTGAATCAAACAGTAGCTTGTAATCCAAAGAGCAAAAATTACAGACAGCAATGATCCCAACAATCACCTGTGCCAAGAAATCAAAGCCTAATAAGTGCTAGAAAAATACTCCTAATCCTCATGCCTGAGCAGCTTCACTGGCTTGCCTGCTGCATCCTTCAGGGACTGAGATGAACTGGGAGAGCAGAGGAGTTATAAACACCCACGTTTTGGATTTCAGCTCAGATATTTAATTCAGAAGGGAAAAAAGAAAACACCTCTTTTTTTTTTTTTTTTTTGTCAATAAATGTGAAGTGATTTTTTTTTAAAGCACAAGCTTGACATAAAAGCTCTTTCATAAAACGTTCTTAACATCAGGGATAGAAGCCAGGCAGCTGTGCACTGTTATTGTGTACACGGTAAATCAGGCACAAAAAGGGGCAGCTCAGCAGGGCACCGGGAGGGTAAGATGCACACTTAACCCCCTGCACACATTGTTGCTCCATTTCTTTCCATCTTAGTCTGTCTGCAGTCAGTACTGTATCTGTCATGAATGTAACAGGCCATTTTCAATCTAAATCTTGTTATGGATTAATAAGCAAACACTTTCTCGCTTATTATGCAATTTATCATCATGAAAATTGCATTGGGCTCCTCAAGGCTACATGCTGATACATTCATTTATTCAGTGCTCTGTGTATAGAGAGCCATACTAATCTTTATGACAGCTGAGAATGTAATAGCAAGATGAAAATTACTTTCTGAAGAACTGTATTCACTGGTTTGTGCAAGCCCACATTTAAATACAATAGAACACACAAGATTCTTTGGGAAGGTAAAATGTTTTGGCTTCTTCTGTCAAGCTAAAATAATCGAGGTTCAGGCAGATAACAATATTCACCCAGTTTGTACAGATTTATCCACTAACTGCCCTCAACACACCACAATCACTCATCCTTCACAGTCTGAGGAGATCAAAACTGCTATGTAAACTTGGTAATCTCCCTTAATGCAATGCAAAAGGTACAAATCTTAGTGCTCCCACAGGTGGATGCATACACAGCATTCAGACAAACGCAGTCAGCTCCTTTCTGCACCCATCACTTAAAATGTTTATGTGTGCTTATCAGTAAACAGTTTTAAGCATATTCATAAAATAAAACTTGCAACATAGCAGTTTTCAGAACTAGGTTTTGATCTTGAACGCTAAGGTTAATGATGTGGACTTCCACTACAAGTGCTTGTGGTTTTCAAAGTTAGTGCTGCAAACAAAAGAACTTCTTGACAAAACCAGAAGATTGTTTGTAACTATAAAAACAGTTTAAATAGCCATTAATAATGCTTATCATTAGAAGTGCTTCTGACTACATAGTTTCATCCAGCACAGCGTACAGAAAAAATCCCCAAACACAATAATTACTGATGTATCAAACAACAGGCTCAGAATAAAACGGGAAAACAATTAGGAATGTTATTTTTAATATCTAAGCTAATGTTACTACAGTGGTGTTGTAAACAAAAATATCTGCAAGCTAACCAGAGACCCTCCTTATGCTAACCACACAGTTCTAACATATATCAATATTCCCTACAGAAATGCCTACTGCAGTTTTATATAAACATTTTCTTCTCCTTTAACACACAGTTCTTTTCCCCTACAAGCTTCAGAATATATCCAAAAGCCTGGAAGGCATGAACAAAGCCACAAAGCAAAATATCATGTACTGTAAAATGAGCCTCCACATTTTAAGAAATGCAGTAATATTAATACCTAAATAAGCAGTTATGTTGAGCTCTGCAATTTCAGAAGCAAGAGCTTATTTTTTCATGAGCAAAAACCTTTCACAGATGAGTCATGAAGTCTTCTAGAATGAAACTGCTCCTACATTAATGTATGGTTTATGAAGTAATTTAATAATTAATACTTAAAGAAGAACGTCACTAATTAAAATACTATGGAGAAAACACTATATAGAAAAAATTAAACATTAAACATGTTTTTTTAAAAAACCCCTAGTGAATATTCACACAACACTTAGTATGCCAGACACAGAAAGCACTAGAATTTCAATCAGTGCAAATTCAGAAAGCTGTACTGAAATGGAAAGTGTTACCACGATTCACACACTGGAGAGTTTGTATTCTGCTGGGAAACACATCCCATCTGCACATACCTAAATTCAGAACTCAAACTGGTCAGCAAGCTGAGTTTGTTTGCTTTTTTGGTGGAAAACAAATAAATTAAAATACATTTACTTTGCAATTTATAGTAAATTTCAGACCAGGTGGCCAGTTTCACAACAAACAATAATAAAAATGAATACTATACTGCTAGCCCTTCACTGGACAAATAGTCCTGTTGTCATTAATTGGATCTACAGAGTAAGGATTGTGAGACTCAGCTCCCCAGTAGAAATATACTGTCTTTGGGCCTCAGCTCATACATTTAGGGATACTCAATAACAACCCTAATCTGCTGCAAAGCCACACTAATAAACCCCAAACAATAAAATCCAAAAATTCCATGATCTTAACAAAATGTGCGGGACACTACCTTTATTATTCAAGTCCTCCTAGTAAGTTCACTTTGTGTTTAGCTATGACTACTTGATGGTGTGATTAACGGCACTTTCAAGAAGAGAATCTAGTCTGCATAAATGAGGCAAGCCCAAGACCTTCACTGAAATCAACACACTCCTTCCTCTTTAGACCCAGCTGCAAATACTTATCTGAAAGATTTTATTGCTACACTACACATGACAGAGCCATTCTATTATTCTATGATATTTTTTTTCCAGGAGATCAGATGTTCAAGACATGTACAAGACAGCTAAATCTAGCCTAAACCATCTGTATCTTTATTCAGGACACTTCGATAAGTTGTCCACAAACTTGAAAGATAGGCTGTGGTCCACCGAGTTTATGATTTCTTAGCAATCCTTAAATACACAAGTTTCCTTGATGCTACAAATAGTAATGTCAGCAACAAAAAAACCCCTGCCTTCTCCAGAATGGAGGATTCCTTTCTTTTTCCATCTCCTTGCTGACTATTACAGGTACTTCACTATCTAAAGCAGGGCCAACATAAGGAAGAGGACAATAGAGTCTTTAGCAGAGTCTGTTGTGATAGGACAAAGGGAAATGGTTTCAAACTGAAAGAGGGGAGATTTACACTAGATATAAGGAAAGTTCTTTATGCTAAGGGTAGAGAAGCACTGACACAGTTGCCCATAAAGGTGATGGGTGTCCTGTCCTTTGAGATATTCAAGGTCAGGCTGGATGGGGCTCTGAGCACTTCATGGGCTGTACGTATCCCTGTTTTCCGTAGGGGAGCGAGACCAGATGGCCTTTAGGGGTCCCCTCCAACTCAAACAATTCCATGATTTTATTTGTATCTGAGATGACTGACTACTCTAAACACAGGATCTGGACTAGATGATCTTAGAAGTCTTTCCCTTAACAATTCTACAATTCCACATGCAGGCTGCAGAAGGCGCAGGGTTCACAAGTTTATAAGGAGACACCTACTTGGCAAGCTGCTTCTCGGCATCAGCGCAGAGCTCCAACAGGCCCATCAGCACTGCAGAGACATCCATGTAGGGCTCCCAGACAGTGAAGCCACGGCCGATGAGGTCAATGGCAGTTCTGCGGATGGTGCTGTGCGCAGGCAGCTTGGGGCTGGGAGGCTGCAGCAGCAGAAATGTCAGTGCCTTGCCTGTCAAGGAGAGCCAGGGCAATGAAAGGTGTTACATATTACAAGCACTGTTCTATATTTTATCCTAAGGGCTGTTTAAATTCATTAAAAATACCACTTTCAGATTTTTTCCAGAAACTCCTATAATCAATGAAAAATCTGATGGAAAGACAGAAGAAACCTGAGATATTTTTAATTAAATTTGAAAAATGTTGTGTCTTACAAGTAGTCCCCAGATTACACACGCTTTGTGGAAAGTACCTACAGCTCCTACAGCTGACTCTGCAAGGAATCGGGTTTTGGGAGCTACAGTAACAAATGATAATTTTCAGTTACACATAAATAAAGGATGTGTTAAAGTTTTGCATTCCATCAGCAATGCTGAACCCCAGCCAACCTCTGCCTGACAGATCCTGAACAAGTTCTCTATGGTAGCACCAGCCCCTATGTTAGAGCACACGAGACAGCACAGTACAGTCATCTGCTTTAAACAGCTCCATGCCAACACTGCTGTTGTTGACTCTTAATCACAATGTTTTTACTACGTTAGAAATAATCTTTATGAAAAAAAATAGTCAATCTACACGCCAGAAAATGGTGTGTAGAAAATAAAAAAAAAAATCAGGGTGAATCGTGATGGAAGGAATTGTATGAAGAAATTCCCCTTCAACAGAGTTGCAAAAAAATTTTAAAAATCACTCAAACAGAATCTGTGATAATATTACTGGAGTAATAAAAACCTCTCAGAAAAGAAGGTAAATAATTTTGCAACAATGTCTCAGGAAAACAAATGGGGAAGAAAGCAGTTAAATTAGGCCCTGTTTAGGTTACACATTTTTGAATCCTGCTGGAGCTAAAATAACTTTGAGCCAGGTATGCTTAACTGAGTGAGAAAATAAAGTCACAAAACCCACCACAACCTCCAGGTGAGCACCTGCTGCTTGCCAGGCCTGCAGAGCAGCTGTGCACAGTGCAGACAACCAGGGCTCCACAAGCCTCCTCCCATGCCCTGCACAAACCACGGTGCCTATTTGTAAAGTATTCCAGTTTTACAGTGATGATTTCCCTTGTTCTCAAAATATACTTCCAACTGAAAGCTCCTCAACGTTAAACATGTGGGGACTGGTACTGCTTTATTTAAGGAGTGAAATGAAATGATTGCAAAGCCTTCGTGTTGTTCTGACTCTGGTCACTGCTGCTGGCAAAGCTATCAGCATCACAGCTTGAGAGGTGGAAGCAGAACAGAAGTCCCAATAGAAGGATGAGACACTAACTAATAACTCAGTTTCACTGACAGCTCTTGAGATGACAGAGACGTGCTACATAATATACACACAGAAAGCCCACCCCTGCCGTGGGCTGGCTGCCCCCCACCAGCCCAGGATGCCCAGGGCATGCCATCCATTGCCTCAGGCACCCAGGCAGCTCTGTGCAGCAGTGCTGAGCCTGCCTGCTATTTGGGTGAAGAATTTCCCCCTCACATCTGACCTAAATCTGCCCTCTTTCAGTTTAAAGCTATTTCCCCTTGTCCTGTCACTATCTGCCCACGTACAGAGCTCTCTCCCTCCCGCTATTTCATTCAATAGATTAGTTTTTCATTAAAGTAGTTGCATACATATATATAAATGTGAGGGAACACTAAAACAATGCTCCCAGATAAAGGTAATTTATCATTATCACTACATAATTATTTGTTACCTCTTAATAACATTCATTTAGTTTGCCTCTGCGGTAATGATAACCTATTGATTTGAACACAGTTTTCCCTGGTTTTCAGAACTGTCTCCTACGAGTTGTGTGATTCATTAAATAAAGCTCCTGACATTTCAGCATCCTGGAAAGCTACTGAGAGTCTTGCTGTGCACACGAACTCACACCAAACTTGCATGCGTGTAATGCGAGCTGAAAGTTTCTTCTTAAAAAGTACAGCTGGATATTAGGAAAAAATTATTCTCCAGAAGAGCAAGGATGCAGTGGCACAGGCTGCCCTGTGAGGTGGTGAAGTCCCCATCCCTGGAGGTATTCATGAACCATGGGGATGTGGCACTTGGGAACGTGGTTCAGTGGGCATAGTGGAGATGGTTTGGGGTTGGACTTGATAATCTTAAAAGACTTTTCCAAGAGTAATGATTCTATGAAGCTTCAATGCGCATGAATTTTGTCTCAAATGAAAGAACCTATTAAGAAGCATCACAAACATTTTTTTGCAGTGAAGCACTCCAGCATTTCTCATACAGATACTCCTAGTGCTGCTCTTGTTGACACCTGCCCTGCGTACACTGAGCTGAAGAAAAGATGAACTGAACAAAAGTCATCCTGCTGCCCGTTTCTCAGCCTGGACATCTTTGTTTAAGCTTTGACTTGGCTTAAATGAACGAATTAATATTGACAAAAACATCAACTAAGCTAATGAGTTGTTAGTTAAGGCAATAAACATGTCACATTAGAGTCAGCGCAGTAAAGAGGTAATTAGTCCCGGAGAAGCCCTGTTAGTGGGGATGCTCTCAGAGCCCCTCTCCCACCGACCCTGTTCTGTGGGCAGGGGGCTGCATCGTGACACCCACCCCAAGTCCATGGCTGCTGGGAAGGGCAGGTACTCTGAAGAACAAGCTGAAATGGCTGCGAGCAGCAGACTCGGCTTTTCTCCTGTAAATCTGAATAAAAGCAGTAAAACTCAGCCATGGGAAAGATGTGATGATTTGGATGCATCTTCTGCTGTTAAATGTTATTAAGGATGAAGCAATGAAAGTGTCTCTTGTTAAAGATTAGGTGTGACTAACCAGACAGACTGAGCTCAGGCAGTAAAAGAGGAAGAAGAGAGGTCGAGAAATGTCATTCCTATGTACAGAACTCCATCAGCATTTGTCCTTATCTCTTACTCCGCATGGTGACACATATGCCACAAGTACATGGCAACAAAGTTAGGCACAGAGGCTGCAAGCAAAGCAAATCAAGGGCAAGGACTGGAAACTCATCCTTGTAAGCCCTCATTGAAGGCATCTGTATGGCAGCAAAACCTCCATCCACAAAGCACAGCAGGGCCTGTACTGAGCTGCCCACTTCCCCCAGCGTTTCCAGAACACAAAAACAAAGGTTGGAGTCTTTGATGCCTACTCCATTTCTGCTGATGGGAATGCGACCTGAAAACTAAAGACTTCAGTTATTTTGAATGCATGTACCCCTTTGAATTTCTTGGATGTCTCTCCTTGCTGAATCTCAAGAGCTTTAAACATATTACACCCATCAGCATTGTTATCCTCGTTTTGGAGATAGGTTTAAAAAAATTAAATAATTCGCTCAGGAAAATCAATAGTATAGGCACGAACAAGACACTGATAACTCTGGTTCCCATTCTCATAATCTGCCACAACATCCAGTTTGGACTAAATAAAAATGATGGACTCCAAGAACGTGGTTCAGCTTGCTTTCAATCTTTTTCTGATTTTATATACAAAAGAACAGAAGTGAAGGACAAGAGCTTTAGGGATTTTTTCAGTCTTCTCTCTTTCTCTAAGTCGTGGACACAGTGTTTTTTTAATCAGAAATTTAAAAAAGACCAGCACCTTTTTTTGGATGATTTTTTTTTTTACTGGTCCTGATTTGACATGCACCTGGATGAAATACCAGCAGAAAGAGAGAAACTTAACTTTGGATATTCTGGTTAAAAATTCACATCCCATGAACTCCTCATTTTGGAGCTGCAAATTTCTATCAGAGTTTGTGCTCTCTTTCAGACAGAGGATATTTTCTGCCCTAAATTAAAACTTGAACAACTTTTCTAAAGTCATAATTATGAACACTTAAAAAACTGAACAATGTGCACTGAGCACATCTCAAATCTCCTGCTTTTTACATAACATACTTCCAGCATTTTTTTTTTTTGCCCTCTAACTGTGGCACATTTCATTTCTTCAACTGAACTTATGCTAGGAGAGGATTCAATTTTCCTGATGCTCTCTCAAGTTACTTATGTTCCATCCGCGAAACAGGTGAAGCTCCCACAGCAATTTCAGCACTGGCATGGGCACGGAGGGTTTAATCTCTTTCCAAAAATATGGTCTTACAATGTATTAAGAAGTAGTTACTTTGCATGGTTGCATTTTATTCAGTCAGAATAAAAAATGACCGGCAAGACATTTGTGTCGTTCCTACACGAACAGCCCTTTCATCACTTCTGCTCAGGGACTGCTGCAATGTTGAGAAATAACCACAGAGGAGTCACAGAATCGAGAAAAGACCCCTGAGACCATCGAGCCCAACACCTACCCATCCCACCATGCCTACTAACCATGACCCCAGGTGCCACATCGCTGTGTGTCTTCAACACCTCCAGGGACAGTGATCCACCACCTCCCTGGGCAGACTGAAAGCAACATTTGCCTGGAAATGTACAACAAACTCTCAGAACTTTGAAAATTAAAGGGCTCCTTATTGAGTGCTGCTTCTGTAGCATGTATATAACTGGATGCTTTTTGGAACAGCAAAGACTTCTTTTTTTTCCCTACAATAAAATATATATACTTTTGTCTTATTTATCTGATCAGAAAGGAAGTGTCCTCGTTCACTCTGAAGACTTAAAAACTTCAGAAATATTTAATCATAAAGGGAATATTTCCTCCATAAGTACCAACCTAGATTTTGCAAATGTAACAGGCTTAGAAGGTCAGAACAGTTGACTCTAGATGCAGTAAATTCATAGCATTTGTACAGAACAGCCTAATAGTGCTTGTCAACATTAAGTGAGCAAACAGCAAGGAGTGCTGGCAAGTGGGCAAAACCAATACAGCCCCTATTTTGTACCAAAATTCCATACAATTTTACATAAATCCTTGCGAAGGGAGACAAAGGAGAAAGACAAAAGCTGTTGGCAACAGCAGGCTCACAGTGCTCGCTGCCTACCCATGGCCTAGTTAAAGTGACCTAACAATGCCATTTTTCTTCCTCTCGAAAACTGCAGTGGCGGAATCAAATGTGAAAGCAAGATCAATTCTGTTCCAAGACAGTAAATGAGTTTTAGATCAGACTCGTTTCAATTTATGGAGAGAACCCAACTCTGCTAGCTTAAATGCTTTCTTCCTCTAACTATGAAATTATATTACAGTGATATAGAAAAAGTAAACCACCATTATTTTGATCCAAAATTTGTTTATAATCCAGCAGGAAGGAGAAAGCCAATATAACCCGATTGATAACTGTGCAGTACACCTGTTATTTTCATTCCTGTTAATTGCATAATATCATTAAGCCATACTATTTATTTTCATCTAAATTGCATGCTTTCTCAATGATGCCATTTCCACAAGGCCCACCATCAGTTTGTTGGCAGCAGCATTTCTTTCCAGCACACTGCAGCCTGCCCAAACGTTGTGCCAATCTCAGACATTTTCCCTCCACACGCAACCGTAGCTATTTTTCTTAAGCAGATGTGATAACTTGGAACACTCATCTGTGAACATCATCATCCTACATTGTGCTCACGTCATACACGAATCGACCACATGGTCCCGTGCAATGATCTTTTATAAAGCTAAGACGAATGTAAACACTTAAAAAATACAATGCATATAGATTTTAACTCGTTTGGTTGGTCAGGACCAGGTACGACCACTTGTGACACAAGACAACTCCGCTGCCTGTGAAAACAGCCAGGATTTGCTCTGAAGTTGGGAAGTCACACTGGTCTCCGTACGTAAAACAAACACCTCCCAGCACATGGCCATAGCCATGCACTCACATCATGGAGGTAAAGTGTTCTGTGGATGCAGTGGAATTTGCTCATCCATCTCTACACAGTGAACTGAAAACCCTGATGGTTGTTTCCAAGCCAACATTGTTTCACTTGTTTTTATGCACCTTTCTCCCATGTTTCTGCTCTATAAAACAAGAGTCAAAACATCTCACATCTCCCAAGCACTTTCCTGGCTTTGGGATCATTTGTGCACGCACAGCTCTAACTTACACATATGGCTGTAAGATGAGGAAACTCTGAATTCCCTCCTGTTCTTTTAAGGGAAGAATGATTAACTTGGAAGCTACAAGCCTAATGAAGGAATAATATTAATTTGTATGATGAATAAAATTAGTTTCTGAGCTTCCCTTCATCTCACTCATTACAAACACAAGCACAGGCAGATTTATTGACCTGTCACAGCTTATTAAGCAGCACTTCATAAAGAAGTTATTTTGAAGTGCTCTTTTTAAGCATGCAAAGTATTGATCGACAATGTTTGGGCACTATTTCTTAATACAGACACCAAAGAGCAAAAAGCGTATGCAATTTTGGTTTTCCCATTAGACATACAAAAAAATATAGATTTTACATCGGTAGCATTGCATGTAGATTAGGGAACCGAATCTTCAAGTCCACCATTGTTGCCAGGTGGGAACTGTCAGAGGTTCCAACAGAGAGGGCTGTTCACCACCCACCCTGCGAGGAAGGAAGGAATCTCAGATAGCATGCCTGATGCGAAGTTTTAAGATTGGATTTTGTTGCTCAAAAAGAAAGCAAGAAAAGTCCAACAGATTTAAATTAGGGCATAATATCTGCCACAACAATTGACTGTTTTCTGCCATACAGATTGACTGCTTTTTCTAAGTATTATCTCTAAGGCTAACATAAAGATTTTTATAAACTACTCTGTTCCTTTCTCCTATTATTTTTCCCCTTCAGGGCCAAATTCTGTTTAAGACTAATCTAATCGCAACCCAAAAAAAACTATCGAGGGCACATCTTGGTCTTGCACTGAATTTCCAAATGTGCAGACTGATAAGTGCAGAACCAGCCCCATGTCACCAAACACAGGGCAGCCTCTTCCTGCATGACTGATACAGAGGAACAGCCAGCAAAACAGCCAGCACTAAAAGCAGTCTCTCACTAGGAGCAATACCATCAGTTATTTGCTTTAATCCCGATGCATCGAGTTTTGGTTGGTTGGTTTCTGAGCCAGCTTCCCTAATTTGCTCTGCTGCTCAGATGATTTCTTGCTCCTCCAGGTGAGGATCCTGAGCTCTTCTGTGCTAATTGCTGCTGCCAGCACCTGCTGGGTTCCCTCATTAGGTCTGTGTCTTCCTTACCAGTCTGCTGTAGGAACCTAAGTGCTGGTGGTTCCCACACTAAACAGGTCAGCCAAACTGGAGTGACTGCCCTAAGTTGCCACCTGGAAACTGAAAAATTGCTTAGGAAGGAGGCAAGTGTGAACATAGCCTGCAAAACCCATCTGCATACCTCACTGCCATAGCATGCTGTCACATATGACTCTGAGTTAAAGGGCAGAATGCTTACCATTAACAACTGTACTGATGGCAGATGCTTTGCAAAACATCCTGCATTAACAACAGAATCGAATATTTTCATCTTGAGGACCAACCTGCCATTCAGGTTTATTAGCCCATTCTCTTTATAAACACAGTATTAGCTGCAGTTTGAGTGTAATGTGGTGCATCTATAATGAGAAAACTTTGAGGTGGCATTTTGTAATTAAATATCTCATGAACTATTTGTAATGTCAACAGAGATTAATGCGGAACGGCAGGCAAGGTCACTGGGTGGATTTCAGGAGAATTCTGTTCGCTTAACAAGACATTATCAGTTATTTTCTTAAATACAGTAAGTCACAATGTGTACAACTTAGATAAATGTGCGCACATTAACACTGCAAATGAAGACCTAATTCATTTGGATAACTTGCTTTTAAATAGAAAATACCATGGTGTTAGGCTACATGTAATTTCTCTCATAACTTCGACAACCTCCACTGCTGGAGGTGTTCAAGAACCATGGAGACGTGGCACCTGGGGATGTGGTCAGTGGTCACAGTGGGGGTGAGCTGGGCTTGGAGACTTTAAAGGCTTTTTCCAACCCTAACAATTCTATGATTCTATGATGATTCAAGCTTACTGCTAATACCGGAAGCAAACAGTGTCTTCTTTGTTCATAAACGCCAATTGCTCTTCACTTCCTTGAAGTTGTAACAATGCTCTCATTTGACAAATTCTCATGAGAAGACGTTGATACCTCCAACTTAGATTACTTGGTTTGGATGGGATGGGGATCTCACTAACATCTGATAAGGCATTTGCCTTTCACAATCCAAACTACTACAGGCAAAAGTATCCTGATCTTCCTTTGGATCTTTAAGCACTTCACAAATTACTTTATGGCCCAGATGTAAAACTTCAGTATTTTACTGTGTCAAGTTTCATCTACATTAAATCCTGAATTTCACCCTATCAGTCAGCCCGACAGCTGTGTGGTGTTCCTGACATTATGATTAATAGGAGTTCAGAGATGGAGCTCACAGTTCTGCTAAGCCTAATGTAACAAAAGCAGCAAGTAGATAGCTGAATAAAAACATAGGAGAAGAGAGGCTGTGATGATCACAGATGGTCCAGTCATCAGCCAAGCTTCTGACCAGGCGACACTGCTGAGAAGAACACCAGGACTGAAAGCAGCTGGGATTGGTAGATGAGCAAGAAACTGTAAAAGGGGAAAAGAAAATAAAGAACAAGAAGGAAGGGAAGCCATCCAGAAGGACTTGAATAGGCTGCAGAAGTGGGCTCATGTTAAATGAGCCTTAGCCATGTTAAACCTAATGAGGTTTAACATGGCTAAGTGCAGGGTGCTGCACTTGGGCCAGGGCAATCCCAGGTATCTGTACCAACTGCGAGTTTTCAGCCCTGTGGAGAAGGACTTGGGAGTCCTGGTGGATGAGAAGCTGGACACGAGCCAGCAGTGTGTGTCTGCAGCCCGGAAGGCCAGCTGTGTTCTGGGCTGCATTAAAAAGGGGTGGCCAGCAGGGAGAGGGAGGTGATCATCCCTCTTGATTGTTCCCCTCTGCTCAGCTCTTGTGAGGCCCCATCTGCAGCACTGCGTCCAGGGCCCCCAGTACAGGAAAGATGTGGAGCTCTTGGAGCAGGAGCAGCTCTCCTGTGAGGAAAGGTTGAGGGAACTGGGCTTGTTTAGCTTGGAGAAGAGAAGACTCCAGGGAGACCTCATTGTGGCCTTCCAGCACTTGAAGGGAGTGTATAAACAGGAGGGGGGAGCCTCGCTGTTTGTGAGGGTGAATGGTGATAAGACAAGGGGGAATGGTCTTAAACTGAGAAGGGGAGGCTTAGGTTGGATATTAGGAGGAAGTTTTTCACTCAGAGGGTGGTGAGGCACTGTAGCAGGTTGCCCAAGGAGGCTGTGGATGCCCCATCCCTGCAGGCATTCAGGGCCAGGCTGGATGTGGCTCTGGGCAGCCTGGGCTGCTGTTGGCAACCTGCACACAGCAGGGGATTGGAACTGGAAGAGCAGTGTGGTCCTTTTCAACCCAGGCTATTCTATGAGTCTATGAATTACAAGACTTCAGTTTCAGTTCCACTTGCACATCACACGCATGTGCTCTAAAGAACCAACCATCCCTTTGCTTTCCAAACCCTGGGGCAGTCTGCCCGCCAGCTGAATGGTGGAGGCTATGCTGGTGACTCAAGTAATGCTGCAAGATGTTCCTGGGCTCTGAGTACAATCTGCTACAACTTAGTTCAGTGGCTGCCAGCTCAGCACTGGTGGCCCTGCATGTGACAGGGGGTTGGAGATTCATGATCCTTGATGTCCCTTCCAACCCTGGCCATTCTGTGATTCTGTGAACTGGGCACCAACGCAGCCATGCCAGCAGTTCTCAGGGTACTTAATCTAACAGCAGAGTAATGAAGCTCTACTTATGATTGTTATGGTATTGCACCATAAGTAAGTAAAAATTTATTTTTTTTTCCTAAATTTCATTTAAAAATGTTTAATTTACTATTCTGAAACTATTTTTCTGCGTATTTTATTGAAAAATAAGTTGGAGTAAAACATTACTAGAAAAAAAACAGAATGAATTTTGTATCTTTTCTGAAGAGGAGTCCCTGTAGCTTGTACAGACACCAGAAGGAAGACTATCCTCTAACAGAAGCAAGCAGATACACAGGAAATGAAAAATGTCCAGTCATGCCCTGGTACTTGAGGCCTTCAAGACTTTGCTGAATAGCACTGCTCTGTGATAATCTAGACCTCACACACATCAGTTTCAGGCCTGGAGCACTGACTGTTTAGCACACAGGGCTCAAAGGATCCTAGACCCAGCACAAGTGCAGATCCTTGCTTTGTCTTCTTGCCATTTCAAGCTTAGCAAAAGCGTTCCTCCCACTCGTAAGAACCAGTCTCCTGGTAATAGCTCTGAGCTCAGACAATACACTGCTTTTCAGATATTTGCATTTTTTGTCCTCTTTTCCTCTGACATCTTGGGCATCACGTGAAGACTAAACCAGTACAAGAGCAGAAATCCTCTCCTGTGAAGTTATTTTATAACCAACCAGGTAATTGGTGGTTTTTCCAGCAATACCAGCAATGAGTCCACAGCACTTCAGAGAGATGGCAGGGAGATGACACAGGGGACTTTTTTCAGATTCCCCTAAAACAAACACCAGCGTGCTTAGGAACCCAGCCACAGGCTTACAGCACTACAGCTGCATCTGCTTCCATTACATTTTGCAATATTAACAGCAAATTGACAACCCACAGATATGTTACGTTCTTATATAAGATCACTGTCACTGTTTGTAGGAAGTGTAATTACAGCAACATTACAGGACTACATTTCATACGGGCCCAGAATGTAACATTTTATATAGCATTTTACACTGAACTCATCTGTGTCTGTTTTTCTCGCTTAAGATACTTCTTCCTCTTAAGTCATTGCCAAGTATGTCTTCCTATAGGTTACTGATCCTATACAGTCTATTCCTCAGAATTACGTGCATGAAGTAAGCAAACTGTGACAGTGTTCAGGTAGAGACAGAACTCCTGCACTGTAAGAGCTACAAAGTGCTGCAATGAAGATCTGTCAATTTAAGAGGCAGGACAGGTGTTCACTATTCACACCCTCTTGTTCTTTACAGCCCAAGATATATTTTCATAGGAAAAAAAGTATGAATTACATAAATGCAGCCTTAGATTTTAGTGTAAGCATAGAGAAGAGAACAAGGAGCGCCAACAGCAGTGCTGGACGGTGCCAGCGAAAGTTGGGCTGCTGCTGACTATTGGTGCATCACTGCCTGCAGCTGTGCTGCCATCCTGGACACTTCTCTGCTCTCTGTATGAGCACCAACTTCTTGTCCACCACTTATGATGACACTGCTTATTTGCACATTCCACATTTCAACTTTATTCCATCCTCCGAAAGGAAATTTTTTAATGACTTGATGCATACTGGAACGTTAGTACGTGATATTTTAAAAACCCCCCTACCCTAAATGCCAGAACAAGGGACAGGGATACTCACAGGTATGCCTTGCCAGGGAATAATTGGACCCACCGCTCGTCAGCCCAAAGCCCTCAGGGATCTGGCTGGAGCTGCGTGGCCGTGTCAGCAGCTTAGGGGGCTCAATCTCAGCCCCAAATTCTGCCCCAATCACACCCAGCAGAACGATGGCTGTAGCCTGCTTCCTGCGCTCCTCATAGGACGTGGAGATCTTCTTCAGCTGCGGGAGACTGGACAGGCAGCCTGAAACAAGAAGGAGAAGCTATAAGGAAAACAAAAGCAAGGCGTAACACTCCAAACATTCTGTTTTCCAGAGAAAATAAAAGAGATTCCATTTAACTTAGAGCATATCTTCAGGGCAGTTACTTCCCTTAGCAGAATTTTCAGCTGCTGTAGATAATGACTTTTACTTCCCAAAATGCACAACAGAAGTCTAAATAGCTACTTTTGCAACTGCTATCTCACCCATCCTTCAAAAACTGTCAAGACCCTGCTGAAGAAAAAAAAAAAAAAAAAGGAAGGGGGAGGCAGAAAACCATCAAATTTTATAGATCTTTATTCTTTTGCAGAGGAAAAAGCCATAATCAACAGAATTGTGTTTATCTGCTTTTGTGAAAAGTAATATTTGGCCTAATTTTTGTTCACCGTAAATTTCTGTAACAAATAGAAATCCTCTCTGGTTTCCTTACCTCACAAAGTGTATTTCGGAATACTGGATTTCTATTACCAAAAAACCCTCAACCTTCTGTGTTATGATCCATCACAATATTCTAGTTCTTACTAAATTTTAGCATAAGGATATATACCATTACATTTCAGTATCCCAAATGTTTTTTTAACAAACATCCTCTGGAATCATGGAAAAACCTCACTGTAGTGTGAATTTTAAAATGAAACTCTAAGTTTTATATTATTGGTGAAACTAAAAACTCTTGGGCTATATTAGATTTGGTTGATGGAGGGTGGATCAATTTTGGGTTTTTGGGTGTTTTTTTTTTCTGGTTTTTTTTTAGGAATAAAGAAGCCAAATCTTAGAAGTTTATGAGACTGAAATACAGCCAGACAAGTACAGCTCACGTTCAGCTAATTCCCAGTGCAATGGAAAAAAGAAAAAAAAAGACCTACAAATCCGATATATAACAACAAAGCCTTAACACTCCTCTTAGGTTCCTCTACCAAACCTTTTCAGGAAAGCCAGACAGCACTGGATGAGAATCATCAGAGCACAGGTTAAGAAGGGGCTAATTAGCATGCCCAGCGCAGGTCTACCTGTGCTCCATCAGAAATGAGATGCTACCTCCAGAAAGCTGACTACATTTAAGCAAATGCAGCCATCGTGGTTCAGAGACAGCAGTGCAGTAGCGACAGAAACGTGCCAGCTGAAGGGGAGGAAAAATCCAATGGAAAGCTGAACAATGGCAGGAGAGGGGGAAAAAATCAATAGGGGCTGCCTGGAGAGGGAGAAGGCTGGAAAGGGGTTGCACAGACAAAGCAGGGAGTACAGCAGCTCCTATCGCCCTGCACTCTGCTCTTTCACGGCCACACAGCTGGCTTGGCTCGGGGTCCCCGAAAGGCAGACGTCGCAGCATCCTGAAATGCTGGTCCTGATTCCTCAGGGCTCTCAGTTCTCATCAGGCAGCACGCAACAAACCAGCCGGCACCCAGAGCCGAACACCAGGCCCTGCCCCGACCCAGCACCCTGCACAGCAGCACGCAGGTGCCCGCGACGGCTCTCGCTCAGACGGCACAACGGCCATAATGTTCCTTTGCTATAACTTCCAAGTGAAATTATAAAAAAAAAAAACATACGTAAAAGATTTTTGCATTCACTTTTTTTTTTTTTTTTTTTAAATTACTCACAAAAGCGTAAAATGAATGGCAACGATTTCCTACGAATAAACTGACAGCTGTTTGGGAGAATCTAAAATGAAATGATGTCTCTGGAAGTAGTCCTTCCTCCACTTCCATTTGTCTCGAGAAAATTTGGTATTTTCTCACCGCGCCGTGGCTCCATTTAATCATGCGATGGGTGACACGGAGATCCATTTTCCTGACAGGACAGTTGATCACCCTATCACGGAGGGGAAATTAATAACCCCAGAGAGCTCTGCGTGGAAGCAGGAGCCCTGCTGGAGGAAGGACACTAATGTTGCACATTTTCCTCAGCAAATAGTGCACGCGTGCCTTGGAAAACAGTGCATGTGTACCTTGGAAAACAGCCTGCCTCCAGCACTGCACAGTGTTGGAGGGGCATAATGCATCCAAGCATTCCTTTATACTTGGGTTTACTTCAGACCAAATGACTGTGTTAAATATTCCAATGTCTTCTGAAAACTACATCTAAACAGTGCTTAGAGGAGGCAGCCTTACGGGTAACACAAAGCAAAGAGGGTATTCACAAAGCATTTAAAATACAGGTAGAGCATTTCAGAAGTTCAAATTGTTTAAAAGGCTGCAGGTTATTGATTGCTTCATTTAAAAAGCAGTCAGAGAGTGCAGCCACGAGGTCAGGGTGAATTTAACAGTTTGGAGCACTTTACTAAATAACTCTAAAGATCATGTTAATTGGCTTTGCACAGTTCTTGGGTAAAATTAATTTTATCCTGGCTTACAATAAAAGGATTAAAAGACAAATTAAGTTCTTCAGGTTTAACTGGAATAGAAATCAATGGATCTGAATTAAGGCTGAAGGTGGTTTTGTAAGGGACGGACTGCTACCTCGTATCTGCTTTATGTGTGCATATCTGTGCGTGCACAGATACATGCACACATACGCACAGAAGAGTGGACTGAAAAAGCCCACAACTTTCACCTAAGGAAATAAAATAATTTCCTCAAGACCACAACAGAGCTTGCACCAGTTTGGCAGGGAATTCTGATGCCATCCTGGTGTTCGAAGGATGCAAAGAAAACCAACAACTAAACCCCTCATGATTTTGTTACAGTCCATATTTCACAGCACAAAGTGAACATCGTCAGCAGTCACTGTCTATAAATGAAACCTTGCAAAATGACAAATGACAAAACTTCCTGGCAAGCCAGCACTGAAACTGCTTACTTTTAAAACTGTAACAGTTTCTCTGCATTATGGAGAATATTATAGAAGAACATTCAAGAGCTATGATGGGGAAAGGCAGTTTTGCTTACACGCATCTTGGCTCACAATAATCCATGCAACTGCCTGGTATTTCCATATCAGTAGTTTCAAATATCTTTTCTTGTCAGGTGCACTATTTTCTTACAGTAAATAAACAAATTTACTCAAATGGTGCTCTAAAAGGAAATGGCAAAAAACACAGATTTCAAACCACAAAAACAAAACGAAGTGAACAAAAAATGTGAAAGAAAGAAAGGAAGGAAGGAAAAATAAGGAAGGAAGGAAAGAAAAATAAGGAGTGAAGGAGGGAGGGAGGAAGGGAAGGAAGAGAGGACAACCAAACAAAAACTGCTGTGAATTGTGCCAATGAAAGGCACTTCAGTTCTTCAGGATTCTTAACGAGTCAAGCCACTCTGCGGGTCTGCCTTCATTTTCAATTTTTAAGACTGTACTCTGAAGAATAATTACAGTAACTTCAGCACCTCTGGAAGCCTACAATGCCACAGTGTTGAAAATAATCCAGAACTGAAAAATATACAGAGATACTGGTAACATGAAATGACCATGAGGAAAAGGCTGAAAATAATCTATTTCATTTAAGCTCACGAAAGCCACTGCGTCTCCATGCTAACCTGACAGGATTCAAGAAGGTGCTTTCTGCCACTTCTGTTATTCCTACACACATGGCTCCCTCCTCTGGCCAGCAGAACAGAGTATTGGGTGCAGGGTGTCGGGTGCAGGGCATGCATTCCCTTACTGCTTACAAGAAAAAGGCAAACAAACAAGTTTTATGCTCTCTGGAGTCATTTATTTCTATTTTCAGTCTTATGCTCATTAACGGTGAAAAAAACATCTGTAAATACAGAAAATTCCCAAATTCTTTAAGTCGTGAGCCATCTCTGTTTCTATCCTGCAGCAATTCCATAATCTTCAAAGTATTTATAAAATGTACATACTTGCAGACAGAAAACTCATTTTGTGCATCTATTTTTTAATTTAGCTGACAGCTCGGAAGTCAGTAAAGCACAATGCAGAAATCTGGCAGCGCGTGGCAAGTTGAAGAGGCTGACTGGGATTGCTAACTCTGGAACCCAGTTTTTATTTCCTATGGTTATCTCAAGGGTGTTTACAGTTTCCATTTTGCTGCCTTCGCAGCACTTCAGCTGGGCTGTTTCAGGAAATACATAAAGGGTGGAGAATCAAACAGACATCAATAGCAGCTTGTTCATTAAGACATAACGTATTCTGCAACTCCTTTATAACTATTCCTATCTCTTAGACCAGAATATAAAAGATTAGTAACAGGATGCACCTGTGGCATTACCTATAGATAGCTGAAATGCAGAGTTAGAATGAAGGCATTTCAGTGCCATGCCATCTGGTATTTTCTTTTAAATGAATCATTTGCTGTGTTTTATTAGGTATCTGCCACCAAACTATCAGACGGGGAAGGAAGCTGCATAAGAAGAAACCTCTCACAAAGTACATCTCACAAAGATTTCCTGCACCTTTTCCATTGTTCTCACAATTATTAAGGAGATATGTAGGCTTAGCTAATGAAAGAACACTTGATAACATCACCTGAAAATAAATTCAGATAAGAATTTGCAGAAGAATTGCTCCTAAGCACAGCAGGTTGTTTTGTTCTTGCTGTTGTTTTTTAAATAATTGCTGGGATTTTGTTTGTTTGTTTGTTTTTATTCATTTTTAATTTCCCTCCCCAAAAGGTCTCCTTCCTATTGGCTGTCTCATTTGTTTGATAATGACTGTCCTGCTGTTTTCGTAGCTGCAGGAAAGCATGCGAAATGACGGAACACTGTTACTACTGTAGAAACTGGAAGTGTTTAAACTTCATTTTCCTAATTTTTCATACAGCATCTTCCAACAGAGAAGTTTAATAATTAAATATCAATAAGTCACATAGCTTTGTATTATTAAAGCCAGGGCATTTTTCTGGTTTGCTTTTTGATAACATATTCCCTTTGTGGTGCCAGTAACCTGATTTTATGCAGCCAGCCAGCTGCAGCACTTTAGAAAGAGAATTACAAAACCCCTCATGGGGAATAATAACATTTATTAGATGAGTATAGATGACGATGACGGTTATCATTATTATTTAGAGAACGCTGTTGCAGCCACCAAGATTTTCAAATTTTGAAATAAAAAAAAATTCACGTAGTTCAATTTTTCATTTGAGACCCAATGTCAGATCCAAGGGCTCTGACTCCACCGTCCACCCCTGGTCAGGAACACGGAGGTCAGAACCCACACACAAACCCCCGTGCCTTATCCACAGTGAACGTTACGAAACAGACATTACTGAAAAACTGCAGTGCATAATTTGAAATGATAGCATTTGGGGTACAAAAGGCCGTCAGTAATCTGTTAGCCCATAGCCAAACACCACAGAGCTGCTGCTGGCAACCCGAAGGGTTAAGGCCCTGATTTTCTTCTGCATAGGTGGTGCTATTTTAAGCCAATAGTGTGTTTAAATCCACACCAATGAAATCAATACAGCACTGCTCTACTCAAGGTGAGACCAAATAAACCTGTCGGAAGCTTTGAGAAATAGGCTTTGCAGTACTCTTTGAGTGCTAAGTGCCTTTCAGCCCAGAGATCTGTCATTAAATAATCATTAGCCATCACTCATTCTTCCTAAAAAGCTCAACGCCTGAATCTGCTCAGTATCCACGCAGCGTCCGTGCGGCGTGCCATGCTTATGAGCACTTGGGGACGTGCACGCACACCATGCAGCGCTCTTCCTTGCACCCACACACCTGGAGCAGCAGCCGCGTTGCAACGCCAGTCGTGCCCAAATTCAGCCTGCCCCACGCCCAAGCCATGCCTTACAAGTTGCTCACGTGAGTCTTTAGTTTATTTTGCACCAAAAGGAAAGAAAAACTTGAGCACAGTTATTTCGGGACTTACCAAAAATGCTTTGTGTCTTGGAAAAGCTGTGCAGCATTGCCTAAATCGCGGCCTACTTCAGATTAAAGCTAGCGATAGATGATATTTATTCCTTACGTCTATGCACCTACAGATTTCTGTTTGGCACCACTGCAACTCTTCTGCTCCTGGAAGCATTGACTTGTGTGCCAGTTATTACTTTATAATGAGGCCATGTGGAACTCGTAAACAAATGGATTCCATCTACCTGCAAATACTGAAATTGCTGTTGTCAGTCATTTTCTATCTGTAGCACACCAACGGAAAACCAAAAAATATTTAAGAAGCTAATTAAATATCTGACAGCGTGTAAAGCAGCAAATTTCTTTCTTGGAACACAGGGTTAACCTATTATCTCTCTGCATTAACCCTATCCCTTCTCACCACTGCACTGTGAGCTGTGTGCTGAAATGTCCCATTTCCTTCCAGACAGCACGGAAACCAATTAGCTACACTCTTCAGCATGCATTTTCACCAACAAGCTCAAGTAAGCAATCAACATCTTACACTAATTTAATTCCACTGAAAGCCACATAGACTCGAATTTTAATAACCTGGGAATAAATTTTACCGTAGCAACATTTGGTTGTTTCATATCACATTTGAAAACCACAATCACACGTTTATGAAGTATTAATTGTCCCCTAACCTCATCGCTTTAATTTTTAAATGGAGCTTTGTGCTGCAGTTTCCAGAAATCCGTATCCCTCTGTGCTACTGCCTACATAAATGAGTCATAAACAAAAGCACTTTAAATGTTCACGATACCTTTCCAGAATTTTGATCACGATCACTATAACCAGTAATGAGAAAAGTTTTGATGCATAAATGCTGTGCTTTAAATCAAAGCAAATCACACTGAATAAGAGGTACTCTATATTCCCCCATCTGAACAGCAGAGGATCCATTTTGTCTTTATTTTCCACTGCTCTTAGCAGCATGAGGAGAAGCTCCTCGCCCATTTTGTGTTCCCAGAGCTGCAGAATACAGTGAAGTATTCAGTAATAAAAGCAGTGATACAGATAAGAAACCTCAATTGATCAGAACGACGGCAACAAAAAGTGTGTACTGTATGCAGAAAAGCACGTTTCCTAAATGTGCCTATCAGCCTTAGGAAAATTACAGTGACATTTATCTTTTAGCTTTACAAACACAAGGCAACTCCGGGCATCTACGTAACTCTGCACTACATTATAAACAGAGCATAATTCCATCGGGCAAACCCAATATTGCAAAACAGATAAAGATTACATTAGCAATGTTTGTATTAGAAGTAACTAGCTTGTATATAAATAAAGTGAGATAGATGTAAACAGAAGAAATCTTTTTCCCATAGAAGATCTGAGTAAGTTGTTGATTAAGAGTCAATTAAAGAAATTTATTCTCAAGTTTCAGATCACTCTGGACATAGGTAAAACTTCAATAAAACCAGTACAAATCTCAACTTTACATTCTGAAGCATGATTACAATTTTATTGAAAGGAACATAAAACTATTTTACATTATATTCATTTTGAAACCAAATGGTAACTTTTCCTGATGCGTTATAAAAAGATGTTGCTTGTATTGGAAATCAATAGGGAGGCAGAAAAAATTAGATAGCTACGATTTGCCAAGAAATCAATAAGAAATATAGCAATATCAAAATCCACATTCTTAATCTTTTACACACTAAAATCTGACTTTCACATGAACGGAATGGTAAGAATTTACAGGAGAAAACACGTAAGCTGTTGTTACATGCTTCTGATGCACCTATTATACCCTTTGCCTACAATTTAAGCTACCTTGCTTTTAGCACCGTTCCGATTGTGACTGATCTAAATTCCCACTGCTTAAAGACTATTTTGCAATGATTTAATACATCTTCTAGATGTATTACACACACCCTTACTGACCATCCTGTAACACACAAAGCCCACCTCCCCATTTGTCTCCAGCTGGCCCCTGCTGGGTGCTTTGCATCAGCCCCTGCCGGGAGGGGCGGGAGATGTGTGCATAGGAAGCTGTGGCTGATGAACAGCACCAAGCTAAGCATCACAGCTTCCAGACGAATCACTTTTTTTTTTTTTTCTCTCTATGAAAAAATTCAGGGAAATTGAAAGCTTCCAGCAGCATAAGGAAAAGCGTTTAGACTGAGATCAGGGTTATGTTTCACAGTGAATTCTGCCAGCAGCACAACGCACAGGCTAGCGATGACGTGCTTTTCAGCACTGCTTAGGACTGCCATGTAAACCCCCTGAGCACCAACGCTGCTGCTCCCAGCCACCTCCAATCTCACCCAGCTCAGTGCAAAGCAGCACCCAGCTCGCTGCGAGGCAGGACACAGCTCAGTGCAGGCAGCACCAGGCCCACGGAGCAGAGGGACCCGGCGCTGCCGCGCGGCTCCAACAACAGCTCTGGTGCTGAATGCAGAACACACTCTATTTGGCTTTCAGTCAATTAAGCTTTAAGCTGTCAGCAAACAAGACTTTTAAGTTAATTTTGAATCACCACAAATCAAGTTGAAGGTTGTGAAAGGGCACTCTCACATGCCGGCATGAAAAAAGGCAGTTTAATTGCCTCTGAATAGCTATTATATGCTGCAATTGGCCTATTGAATCTTAGATGATCTATTTATTTATCAAAGTGCAGAGACTGGTAAAAGAAAGCAACGTACAAACTTTACTTTCTTCCTCTCTGGCTTAAGTAGATAAAATTAAAGTCTTTGCATACACAAGCTACTACTGAAGCACTGATTTTTCTGATGAAGATCAGTATGGGTTACATTATATTTTATTCCTGAATAATTACCGCTGCCCAAAATACAGCTATCTGAAATGTGAAAACAAGTAATTTCCAATACAAGAAGTTATTGCTAGTTGGATTTTATTTATATATTTTAAACCTTCTTACAGATTTTTCCACATGCCAGACAGACAAATATTGTTTTAAATTACTAATCTGAAAAATCATCCGTGCAGAAGGTTACAGAAAAAGGCTATACAAAAGTATAAAGCCAGCTGCTATTGAAATGTTAAAAGAAAAACCTTCCACACATCTCAGATCTCTATCTTCACGTAAAATAGTTTAGAGCAGAATGAGGCCAAACAACAAGAGGAACAGGTCTTCAAACTTAAAAACTCTTTCCATCAATCCACTTGCAAAAACTGCAATGCAAATTAAGGAAATGTCATTTTAAAAAATGTGTCAGTAGGACTAAGTTTAAGACCAGCATTCTCTGATTTTGCTGTGGCTAATCAGATGCTTAAAGTATAGTTAGCCATAGAGAAGGTTAAACTGTTTTCTTAACGCAGTGTTTATTTATACATCAAACAGTAAAACCTAGAATTATTGAACGTGAACTTTTTTTTTTTTTTTTTAAATAAACTACAAGATTTTTTCAAACAAGAATGGGCCAACTGGCTTCTATTTTCATCGTGTTAAATTATGGAAGATTTTCCTTACTTTCCAACCCTACCCACGGAGCAAGGCAGCCTGGGGAATGCTGCATTCAGGCATCCGGGGAGGGACTCAAGTCTAACTTCCCCGGGTTAATGGAAAGAGGTATGGAAGGAAACTCCAGCACACCAACATCAGGAGCCTAAAGGTGCACACTGGTACCCACTGCTGATTGTTCCAAATGTCAGCCTGGTACCTCTTGGAGCTTTTGTTTCTCACTGCTTCTAACACCCTCTGGCAAGGGTTTGAAACTGTGATAAAGCTTACAGCTCTCTTTTCCACTGGGTACAGACCCCAGCCAAAACTCCCCATGTTTTATGTTTTTCTTATCACCAGGTCCTGCAAAATATGCACGGAGAGGGGTGGGTGACACGTCAAAATTGAAGGGCTATGCATAACTAAAAAAGGAGAAAAAGATCCATCAATGAAGGAAAAAACAGCCAAAACCATTGCTGGAAGAGATGTACACACAGAAATGATGTGACTAAGATGACACTTCTCATCTCATACCAGTCAAGATGCCGCACTGCTGTATTTCCTCTGTGGCAACGGAAAGACCAGAGTGGCTGCAGGAAAGCGACACATCAGCTAGCCAAAGCTGTCCTGCATTGGGTGCTTCTGCTGGGATATGACCAGAAGAAGATGGTGTGAAATGAAACAACCACTCACCACATCCAAATGACCAGATGACTTGCTTTGGGGAAGGCAAAGGATAGGGGCTTCTACACTGTATGTTTACAGTTTCAGGCTCTTGCAGTAGTGGATGCCTGTAGCTACTTCTGTGATTTCAACTCGTTTTGAAGTCCAGCATAAGAATTACTTATGGCTGAGACAAAACTTGTTATTTTCGAGGAGGGAAATAGGTCAGAGAAGGTGTTACAGCATGAAAGTCACAACAGCAGTACATAGAGAAAGGGTTATAAATTGATAAAGCGGGAACTTCTGAAAGGACTACCCCAAAACAGCAGTTTTGCTGCATGTTGCTAGGATTACAGGAAGTGTTCAGGCAATATATGACAAGATTAGGCACCAAGTTATCATGAGAAATTTAAAATTTAAGATGCAAAAGGAACAGAACAAAGATTTCCAGGATTTTTAATCCCATCTCCTCAGTCCAAGGACTATTTAAGCAAATACAACCCAATTTAAATTTAATAAGTATAGAATGTTCCTGCAGCTGCTCATCACTCCCTAACTTCCGGAGATACCTCCTGCTAGGAGCTGCCCTAATGCTGTCACATACCTGGAAGCAAGCACCTCTTGCAGGAGTGCTGTCACCTGCTCCAGATCTAAAACAAGTTGGCTAAGAACTGTTCCAAAATTGGTGGCCTTCCCACTTCCCAAACGCACTGCCCACAGCGAGCAACCCAATGGAGAGCATAAACAAACTGCTGATTTGCCTCAATAATCAAAGAAAACCTTGCACGGGTTTAAGCATATTCCCACCACACACTTCAAATACCATTACACCATTACTGGAACAAAAAAGAAAAAGCATGAGAATTACTAAGAGTTTGACTGCGATGCTAACTAACATGTTAACTGAATAAAAACAGAAGGAAATCAGGACTCAAGAATACTAGTAAAATAGCATTTTTATACGTGGCTTTTACAACCTGTGCTACATCTGAGAACATCACTGTGGAAAAAAAAAAATTGACTGCAATAATCTTTCATAAATCTTTAACTGAATTAAAGAAAACATCAAGTTGAAGCACTTCTGCCTAATGTCACTGAGAAAAGACAAATAGCTGAAAGAATACAAACCAGGCGCAAACGTCAGACTAAGACAACGAGAACTAGTTTTTCCTATATTAATGAAACTTTCCAAAGGAACTACAGCACAAAGGGGGATGGGCAGAGCTGGAAGAAGACATCAGCCACCAGCACAGACAAAACGACTTCAGATGAGTCCAGATCCATGCTCACATAGTAACGCACACTGACAGGCTGACTTTTCACTTCTACCTACAAAACAAGAGTGCATAAGGACCAATACAGTGAGTTATGCTGCATGAAGGATAGAACACAGTAAGATTTTGCCTGGACTTTCAGAACCAGCTTACAAAGATGACACATTCCAGCTGCTAAGCAAATAGCTGTTCAGCAAAGCACGGCTGCCATGCACATCCAAATGTCTGGAGTTTTCTTTTTTTCCCCATCTCCATAGCTCAGAAGATGAATTGAAATGGATGCCTCTCTTTTAGTAGAGGACAAAGATACTTCACAGCACTGCAATCAAAGTATGTAACAGCCCTTCATTTGACTTACCTCCTTCAAACATTTTTATACTAGTTTGCTAGCTTTTTGCCAAGGCTCTTATTTTTATATTAACCGTCATTTTAGAAACATCAGTTATTTCTACACCCACAGAACTAAACACAAAGTGACATGCTGGTGTGCATCACAGGCACTGCTTGAGCCTGGCAGAACTCTGTAACTGCTCTGTTGTGTGCTTCTGCTATTAATTAGAAGCATGTCTGACACCTCAAACAGATCAGTTCTCTGCAGCACTTCCCTAATGAAGGCATACGGCACTGCCCAGCACTGACAGATGCCATTCAGACAGATGTCCAGCCCATCACCCTCTCACAAAGAACACATTTCTTAATGGTACTTACTGGGTGACATCTGCTTGAATGGCAGATGCCCACATCTCTTCAACTGCACACAGCTTTGGTGAAAAATCCTTGTTCTACATGAATTGCATTTCTTCACATTTCTTAAACAAAAGCCTTTTTTTTTTTTTTTTTTTAAAGTATTTCACCTACAACTTCATGCTTTCTTGAAGACAACCAAAGACAAATTGCAGGAAATTATATTCTTTCTTAATTTTTTATAGATCCATATGCACATATCTGATTAGACAAACTTCTCAAGGTGCTTCAAAATTCCGGTTAGTACACAGAATACTCCATTAACAATTAATATCTGTATGTTGAATAACTGGTGTTTGTGGCATCCACATTCCATTTTTAACTGTAATAGAAAAGATAAAGAGAGGTGTGCATTTTGACTTCTTTTCATTAGCATCTGCACGGGATGAAGTTTGCTTTAGATGGTAAAACCTCATTTTTTTCTGGCGTTTTATGTAAGTCTGTCATGGTTCTATGTTTTTGTTTTTGTTTTTTTTTGTTTTTTGGATTTCAGTATTCCACATCAAAACATCATGTAGTGTACGGGGCATTGAAGTGTCACTGCCCCAATCCCAGCTACCTATCCCTGTACATTACAGCAGTCACGGGATCTGGCCCTTCCGGGTGGGGGGGCGCTCTCTTGCTGCCTTGCAGTGGGTGCTGGAGGGTGCTTTCCTGGCCGTTCCAAGCTTTTCAGGTTTGAATCGGTCCCGGGAACTCTCTCTCTCTCATCTTGTCTGATTTATTAATCTCAATTTCAATTAAATCGTATATATTGTGTTATTTTGTATTCCAATATTGTAGTAAAATAAGTTTTCCTCCATAGATTGTTGCCGCTGTTCTTTTCCTCCCTTCCTTCCCATTTTTTGTGGGATTGGGGTTGGGGGGGGGGGGAGGGCGGAGGCCTGTCGCCCCTGTCGCGGACATAGATTCATCTGATCAACTCCGTGACAAAGTCAGTGTGCACAGTGTGGTAGGTGGTTTTCTAATGGGTTATTAAATACAAATTAAGTGCATCTTTTATCTCTCTATGGTGGACTTTAGAGACACACAAACGTATGCGACACAGTGAAGGTGCTCAAGTTCGGTCTGCGCTGCCTGAAAGAAACCCAGCAGGAATTTTGTCCAGAGATCGGCTCTTTTGGCACCCACATTGTGCTGAACAGTGGGCTGCTGGCTTGGCTGCTGGGGGTGGCAGATGGTGTCGTTTGTTGTGCACCTCCACCTCACAGCAAACCTTACAGGGAAGGCTGCCAGAGGAGGGGAGGGCAGCACTGGGCAACGGCACCTGTCGCTTCTGCTTTTAAGTCTGGCTCCAACAGCACAAGAGGATGCACAGAAACCACTAAAGCAGCCCAGAGACTCAACACATTAACAAGAGTAAGAAGGGAGCAAAAAAGCAAGACAGAAGCACAGCATATGGCTTAGTAAATGACCGCATGCTACTTTTGGTAAACAAATGAAATATTTTTCTTCTGTTACAGTGGAAGTCTTCAAGCTAAATAGAGTAATAGCAAAAAATAATATATCAACTAGTAACTAAATTAAAACTACTTAAAATAGTTTGACTGTACCAACATCAGAACATCTAGAAACTGGGGGTAAAATAGTTATTACTCAAAATACGGGAAAACACTGGAAATTCAACATTTCTGCAAATGTTGTGCTAAGATACAATACAAAAACCATGACTGCAAATTGCTGAACCTTCAACATCACACAGACAACACACTGTTGGTGCCTTCAGAGTCATTCTTAGTTTTAGAATATGAGATAAACTAACAATACTCCTTGCTTCTGATGTTACCAGCTAATGGATAATTATTGCCTAACAAATACTACTCATTACATGAGAAAATAGGTTTCGTAGTACTACAGGAAGTTATTCAAAAGATTAAGCTTTCAAGTTAGCAAACATTATCAGTAACACTCCCAGCTTTTCTTCTCCGTATGACCTTCTGTGTGTGAACTGCTGTCACTGCTGCAGCTCTGCTGGTGTACTGGAAATTAAAACCTGCACAAGATGCACAAAGCATTCTTGGCTGGGGCTCCCTTGGCCACGTGGCTAAACAAGGAGCATGCTGATCTCCTCTGTTCCGCCCTAGGACCTACTATCACATCACAACAGCAGGTAGGAGGAAATGGAGCTTCACATACAGTGCTTCTGCAAAAAGGAGCCCAAAAAAAGCAGTGCTCGCTGCTCTGCCCTTGGAAGCACAACTGCCAGACCCCTTGCAGAGCCCAGAGCTAAGGATGCATAGGTCTAACACAGCAGCTTGCTTCAGACTTGAAGGCCCCAAGACAACCCTCATTGCACCAGGGCACACATATTTTCATAAATTTAGATTTTTTTTTCTGAAACTTTCTTAGATAATATAATAATTATAGTTAAATAATAATCCTTATTTCCGTATTTAAAGCAGTCTCCATCGTCTACCTTCCAGCTTTTTGGAATATCAGATCCTTTGGAATAAATTCCGTTTCAATTCAGTTTTTATGTAGAGGAATACCAACCCGGAATAATGGGTCTGACAAGAGTTTACCCAGCTTTGTCAATTATCAGGCCTCCTGTTGGAATCTCACCTTTTCACAACAAGGCAGCTGAGGGCAACTATCAGTGCTGTCATTGTCATCCCGTAGCAGCTCCAGGAGTTGTCTCAGAAGCCTTTGCCCCAAGCTTCCCTACCACCTACAGCTTGTTTTGAATAGTTCCTAGAAACAAAGCCCAAAAAATCCACCAGTTCATGTAATCGACCCAATTAGAGGGCACAAAATCTTTTTCCTACTGTAGGGAACCTACTTTAGCTAGATTATCCCCCCCAAACTGTGCAATTCTGTGATGGTCTCTAGCCACCCAAGCCCCTTTCCCTGGAAGCAGTGCATATTGTATTCAGCTCAATGGAATCTCCCAGCATTATATTCACATTGCTACCAGAAGCCTCAAAGTTCACTGAACGCTGCTTAGCTTGCTGCTGTGTGAAGCTCAGCTCAGTCACAAATGTAATGCACCACTGTATTTCTGCAAACCTTTAAGCTATGAAACCAAGGCAGTCGGTACTTCCGTAATCTCTGCAGCTGTGGTGATGGTACATGATATCCAGACTTCATGAAAGAGGGGAAAAATGTTTAACAAATTAATATTTAATTAGTACCAGGAAAGGGTTTGTGCTTTGCAAGCATCACTGTCAATGCCAATCCGAGCAAAGTCATTGCTACAAAAAGAAACTGCTGTGGAAAAATTCCCCATTTTGCAATGCCAAAGCCCCCACTCATTCCAGAAGTCACAGCCTGGTTGGGGTGGGAAGGGCCCTCAAGTTTCCCCCTGCCCCAGCAAGGTCCCGAGAGCTGTGCCAGCCCCACATGCAGGGCCTGGGGAAGTACTGCTGATTAGGTGCAAGAGCAATCCATAGAAGATTTAGAATATATGCCTTACTGTGTCCCAATACATTATTAATGTCCAGCACTAAGGCAACACTGCACAGCTCAGAGGCACACACTACCGCAACCTAAAAGTTACTTCCTTGAAGGTCTTCATTTGAACATGGGAAACTCACTGAATTCCTAAAGAGTCTATCTGCACTGTTGCACCATTTTCTATGCTAGTAAATAAATCTGTCAGCAGAGGTACTGAGGCGCCACAACAGTGCCTTTTTCACAGCACTGGTGACATCTGACCCTTTATCTCTGTTATGTGCTCAGCAGTGCGTTTGTTTTATTATCCCTGCAGATGCTGCTGTATAGGTTCCAAGCACACCTCAAATGCAGACAGTCACACTTCCAAACACGTAACAGCACTGTGTTTATTCTTCCTTATTTCCTTTATTTACTGATTTAAAAACAGATTTACACTTCTAAAAAAAAAAAAAAAAAAAAAAAAAAAAAGCTAGATGATATCTTAGAGCCTAAAATTAGGTTAGCAACTAAGATTAAAATTACAAGGCAATAAAAGATATTAAATACGAAATATATTTTGAAGAAGTTCAGTCAATGAAATCAGAAGATTCTCTGCCCAAGTAGCAAAAAAAACAAACCAAACCAAAACAAAAAAACACTACTGTTCTAATGTGAATGATTTAAGCAAGATATTTGCTCTAGGTTTAGTTATCCAGAAGAGCCTTGTAGGCATTAAAGATAACAGCTTGGAAGCCTGTTCTTGCATGTCTTTTCAGTACATCTGAACAACAACATTCAGTTTCCCATATAACTCCTGCTTGTGTGTTGTTAAATGCCTGACAGGCACTGTGGTGCTGTTTCCCAGAAATAGGCTTCAGTGCTTTTCAGCAAGCTAAGCTAAACTGCTTTAATCTCTAAAAGGACCAATGTGGAAGTGATCCTTTTAAAAAAATTATTTGAAGGAATGAGAGCATTTGGTGAATACCAATTTGAATTGGAAAAAAATCCTGTTGACCACTGCACACTGGTATTACTTTGTGCAGTCAATCAATAAGTATTAGCTCTAAAAGGACCACTATAGAAAGAAGCTGCATCATGTTTAAAGATGACAAGGTAAGCTTCAAACTGTTTGAATTAATTTTTTTATGTATTCTACAAACACTAAACTGATTGCATTCAATTGTAGATTGAAATTTTGTATTTACTCAGAACACAGCTTTTAAAGCTCAATCGCTTTGATCAGGAATGGCAGGGAGCAGGGAAACGCACATCATTTGGAACTGCCTCCAATAAAGTGGCCCATTTTCCATCTTTCCCCTGAAAAATACATAGGGCATCAAAGGGAATGATGGAATCATCATTCCATCAAAGGAATGAGAGAATGATACAACTCATGCCTATAGATGTATTCTATAGTTGGTAATACTGCTGTTACTGAGGCTTCCAGAAGAGGAACCAGTTGGCCGCTGACAGACATGGGACCAAGTAGATGCTACTTTTCTCAAAGAAACACAATGTAATGGATATCTTGTGAAAAGCATTTCAGAGTACTATAAGCCCTTTCACTAATTCCCTCTCCTTATTTCCATTTTTTCAGCCTCTATCCATTGCTGTTTTTGACAATTCCCACATACACCCCCGGACCCTACAAGCATCTCCAGCACTCTTCCTCCCTCACAGCTCCTTCAAGCCTTCTCCAAACAGCCTGTGTTAATACTCTGTGCTCCAAACAGTCTACTCCTCAACCAGCAGGAAGCTTGTCTCAGTCACCTTCAGCCAGAGACTTGACCCAAAACTCCATCTGGCATACTAACAGTCTTCTGGTCAATAGGAATAGTTTTCCTTCTGACTTTCACAAAAATCTATAAAAAGCTCAGACAACATAGTCTGAGCTGACAGAACAGCACAGCTCTTGTGCTCTATAATCTGTGCTATGCTATGCCAAAATACATACTGCAGTCATTCAAATTCTGAAGGTACTGATACTGAGCATACAAGTATTTTCCCCACGATGCTGCACAGACAAGCATGAACAAAAGAATCAAAAGAGAACTGTTGTAATTAAATGTTTGTTTTTGTATGGCCTGTCATTTCAGAACATGCCTTGAGGGGCCGGAATTCTCAACCATCCATCAGTCTACAGAAACATACAGCAACGGTAAAAAGCTGTATTAGTCTTTTAGAACCAAAACATACTTGAACTCCATGTATGACACACTAACAGCATTTACTCACCAAAAAAAAACACAATTCAGTGAAGTGGATTATGATGGCAGCACCTCTGCATCAGTCTTTTCACCACGGTAAATCATTTAAGAAGTAACAATAAAGAATCAAACCTAAGAGCTAAGTATGTCAGCTGCAGGCAGACAACAAAGCTCAAAACACACTGAAGAATATTTGTTTCAGAAGCAATGCAGTAAAAAGACAGTAGTTAGAGTTAAGCATATGTTTCATTTTCACATGAGAAGTATGGAAAGTCAGAAAGAAAGTGTTCCATCTCTTTTGCACTGAACTCAGTAAGTAAAACAAAAAAAAAGAAATACATTTTGTTAGGCTCACCAGCTGTAATGTCGTCATCCACTAGATCATGCTCTTCCTCCTGAACTTTTGCCTCTGTTCCCAATGAATCTGGGCTTGCAGTAGCAGTTTGAATGGCTTCCGTGGTAACTCCAGCTGAAAAAATAACAGCCAAACACCCATAGAAGTCAAAATGGTTTTCTTAGACAACAACCCTACACTAGGGAAAAATAAAATTATCTTCTGTTGCAATGTAGCACTACGAAATGCAGATAAAGCAAAGATAAACTATTTTCTGACTTCCTATAATACAAACCTTTCCTTTATAAATGTTCTCCGCAGTGTAGATATCTCATATATTTCCTTTTTACCTTCTGATATGATTAAAACAATCAAAAGAAAGACACAACATCCTCTTTAGCCATAAAACTGACTTCAGCAGAACTTCTCTCACATCTATTAATCCTGCATTTCTACCACCAAAAAACAGCTCTTTCCCTGTCACTTTCAGAGTACATTCCCTCATCTGAGCCATTCTGCATAACTTGGTTGTGATGTACGAGTTAATTGCTCTTGCAAATTGTGGTATGGACACTAAGTCATGCCGTGTAACACCACAGGAGGCTATCATTCATCGGTGTACTGTGCCCAGCTTTCACCTTTATGAGCCCCTGCCCAGACCTTACTGCAATTCCATCAAGGCACTATCAAAAGAAGCGTTTTGCTAAGAGTGAAAAAGCACAGCCTCACAAATAGTGTTCCCAAAGAGCTTTAGGAAAGCTGAAGGAGCAGAGTGAAGAGAGCCCAGATAAGATTTCTTTCCTCCTGATGTATCCTTTATGTCAGCTATCAAAAATCTTATTATATGAAGAGATTGCTGCTTTCCTGATTGTGGCATTAGGCTTGCCATCTATAGAGGCATTAAGATCCCATTAAAAAAGGACTACAGCCCTTTGTCAGCACCAGCCAAGCTTCAGAAAGAAATAAATCTGGAATGCCTTTCCCTTTGCTACCCCAGACTGTCAACTAGCACAGGGTGACCAAGTCCTGCCTATTCCCTTGCTGCTCCTCTGCCATTTGTTCAGCATCCTTATGAAAAATAAAATAACAAACACACACATTTCTTCAGTTTGGAGCAGTTTCGATGTGGTAAACAACTCATCTTCCCCAGATGTAAAAATATGGTTTATAAGTGAAAATACAATAGTTCTTAATAAACTACATGGAGAGGAGCACTCTCAGGGGTTTGATCATGGCTGTCTCCCAGCGTGTTTTTTTTCAGCTCCCATAAGGACCTGGTAGTTCCAGCACTGCACTGTCAAAATGCTTTTTGGATGGGCCAAAGCACAACACCTTGGATTTGTTTAGAATCATTGAATAATCAAAAAGTTGGAAGAGACCTCAAAGATCATGAAAAGCCCAACTGTCAGCCCATCCCCACCGTGCCCACTAAACCTTGTCCCTTAGTTCCCACATCACTTCTTTCACTGCATTTTATCCTCAGGTTGAAGAGAAGCAGCTGAGCTTTCATGTTAGATGTGCTACACCTAAAGAGCTTAGCAAGACCAGTGACAATAGAATGAAAAGATAGAAATGTTTTTGCACGAGTTGGTTCTAAGAACAGGATATGAAATATTACAATTTACAATTACAATTTTACATAATTAAAATTAAAATCTAAGCACAAATTATTCAATCTGAATGATTCTCAAAAAATAAAAAAAGTGGGGGGAGGAAGATATCAATCACACAGAAAAGTCAGGCAGTAGTTGTACATTATCACTTCCTCTAAATGAAAATCCAGCAAGAAAGGATATGTTTTCCTATACACAATTACCTTCTACATAATTCACCAAAATGTCTCAGAAACATGATTTGGAAATGAAAAGGTCAGAAAGAAAGTGCATGTATGAAACATAAGCCTGCTGACACATTAGAAAACACTGGAAAATTAACAGTGGGATGGAGCAAATCCTCAGCAGTTTGTGGATGACACCAAGCTTTGGTGCTTTTGGCAGGCCCAAGGGTGACAGGATGCCATCCGGAGAGACCTGGACAGACTGAGCAGTGCCTGTGAGAGGTTCTACAAAGCCAAATGCAAGGAGTGCACCCGGGCTGTGGCAACCTGCACCCTCAGTACAAGCTGGGGGATGTAAGGATGGAGCACAGCCCTGCCGAAAAGGACGCGAGGCGCTGCTGGACGGCAGCTGGGTACGAGCCAGCAGTGTCACCTCACAGCCCAGAAAGCCAACCGTGTCCCGGGCTGCATCCGCAGCAGCGTGGCCGGCAGGGCGAGGGGGGGATGCGCCCCTCTGCTCTGAGCTGTGAGACCTCACCTGGAGTGCCGTGTCCAGATGGGGAGTGCTCAGCGCAGGAGAGACGTGGGCCTGACAGAGCGCATCCAGAGGAGGGCTGCAGAAGTGGTGCCAGGGATGGAACACCTCCCCTGCGAGGACAGGCTGAGAGCAGGGAGAAGAGAAGGCTCCAGGGAGACCTGAGAGCAGCCATTCAAAAATCAAAAGGGGGGCTTTAAGAAATAAGGAGACAGATTCTTTAGCAGGGTCTGCCGTGACAAGACAAGTGGGAATAGTTTCAAACTAAAGGCAGGGAGATTTAAATTGGATACAAAGAAGAAGTTATCAATAACATAGGCAGTGAGACCCTGGCACAGGCTGCACAGAGAGGTGATGGTGCCCCATCCCTGCAGACAGCCGAGGTTGGGCTGGATGGGCTCTGAGCACTGCTGGGGCTGTGGACGTTCCTGTGCACTGCAGGGAGTGCGACCTGATGACTTCTAAAAGTTCCTTCCAACTCAAATGATTCCATGACTCCATGATTACAGTTCATCATTTACTGTAGCATCATAAACTGATTATTCTATTACTACACCAAAATAGCGCCGTGCAAATCTGTTTCATTTACTCCTTTGTGCTCGGCAAAGTAAGAATTTGCAGGAGCAGAGTGACCAACCATGTGGATATACAGCAGTCTTTGAGGTCTCATCGCAGTGTCCTTACTAAGTGAAAACTCCCATTTAAATCAACTGAAGCTCAATTATGTTTTACTCAGTTAATCTTAAGTAAAACTTCCTTACAGAGATATACATTTACCAGAAATATATTAGTAAGAGTGACAACACCATATTTGTTGTAGACTTATCATGCTTATTTTTGTTATCAGAATGCGTTATGATCAAAGCAAAGAAATTTAGAAACACATTCTTAAACTGTTCTCTCTTGAATTTCATGTTGCCACATTGTTTAAGATTTCCACTTTACAAGAAGTAATAATTTGATGAAGACGTTAGGTTTAACAATATGGGAAGCACCAGCAGCATCCAGACCTAATTTTTAGGCAGCATTCACTGGCAGCAGATTCCTGCCTGGAATTAATTCAGTACGCAGCACCCGATCGATCTGGCAGCTCCCAGTGCACACTGCCTGCCTGCCTGCAGCATGCACACAAAGGGCACGGCCAGATAACCTTTTGCTTTCCATTAAAGACATAGGAACCATTTTTGTATCTGCAGTAACACCACGTATTTTAAAACACATCAGGCTCTGCACTGCTGGATGGGCAGACTTCATGCTGGAACATTTGGGGGTTCCACTGCACGGGGCTCATGAAACACCCGCCTCAGCATTTTTAGAAGACACTACACTGAACAACAGAAAAATAAATTAATAGGAATACAACATTCAGCAACAAAATCTGTTAGAAAAGAAAAAAAAAGATCATTTGCAGAATCCATCTTGCATTGAGGAAGTCTTTGCTCTTCAAAATAAGCAGGTAACAGAGGTGACATTTTTCCCTTTTTGAACTGAACACTGTTCCTCATGGAGAATGCACTACAGACTGCAGAAACAATCACATGTGAAAACAAGGAGCAGGTAAAGGCTACGTGACAACCCTAGCAGACAGAACATGAAGCTTCCAAAGCTTCCCTTCATGTGCAAGGCTGAAAATATCAATGACTAAACCAACTCAACACTTTCAAATCATGACGCCACATTCATTTCACCCATTTCATGTTCATAACGCACAGCTTAACAGCTGAATTTAGACTACAAATATAACATGTACGTTAACGTATCTATGATGTAATTATATGTAAAAGTAAAGGGTTACACGACTAGCTCAACAAACATGCTCTGGATTGAGAATAAATAATGCAGTGTTTCCCCTTTGTTTTTATTTATCAAAAAGTTTGGCTGGAAATGAGAAATTGATATGAAATAGCAATTAAGAAGGAATTTTTAAAAAGGAATCCACCTGACCCTGCTGCCCATCCTTTAAAGCCATAATTCTCTCTGCTGGCTGCTCAGAAACAAGGAAGGGATAATACACATGATACAAATTGCTGATCTCTCTGGTAAGAGCTACCTGCAATTGCAATCCTGCACAATCACTACACAAAGTGATCAGGAAATGAGCACACCTCCAAGCACCGATTACATTTCTGCTCCTAAGTTGCACTATTCAGTGTGCTCTGGGGCATCAGCCAACACTACTGAGTTCCTCAAAATTCAAAACGAGGTATGGGAATAAAACCTGCATAAGCGTACAGTTTTTCCATTAAATGGCAACATGATTCAGACACAAGTTCAAAGAATTTGTATTTCCATGGTTCACAGTACTCTCTCCCGCATCAGATAAAAGATTATTAGAATATAATCCAGTGCAAATTTGCATTGCTGCTTTCCACACATCAAGGAGTTGAGAGACATGCACATCCAGTAGATCTCAGCGAGCACAGTCCTGCCCCAGTTCCTCTTGGATCTGTGCAGGTATACAAATGGAGAGATCTCACCTTTTTTGCTAACACTGCACTCCTGAGACATTCAAGAGCCAATTGAATGCATATGGCTAAAGATACCAGCACCAAGCTTCTATTACCGGTTACGTTTGTTCCACTTATAGAGCAACGGGGGATGTCAAAGAAAAGCACTTTCTCCACATCACACATACAAGAACCCTCATAATGTATTAAGATGGGCTGGAGGGAAATGTGCTGATAGTATTCTATGCCTCCCTAGTAAGTCAGGACATGGGAAGACATGGAGGATGAAGGAGGCAGAGCAGTATTTCTTGAACTATACCATATTCCTTCTGCTTGCCTTTCCAGCACTAAGCCATGTTTTTCAGAAACTCATCACGTCCATTTGGGCTGTTCCAAGTAATTTTTATCCCCTTGATCCCTCCCCAGATCTTTCAAAACAAGGAATCAACTTATATCACGTGTTGTACTGTAACTAAGGGAACATCTGTACACTTTGCCTACAAAAGCAAGCTCTGCAGCTCCTCATTAATTTCATTACTCCAGTCTGATATCACAATCACTGCTCTTCCTCAGGGTGCCAGCACCTCTGTGGATGCTCACACGGCTGGTACCGCTGCACAACAGCCTTCAAGCCCTGCCATTCAGAACCACAAACTCAGGCGTAATTCCAATGTGCTAGTCATTATGAGTTCTGTACGTTTTCTGTATCACTGCTTTCAAAATACTGAGCGTTTGCATTCAAGTCATTCATTCACCCACACTCCTCATCTGATTTCTCCCTACTTTTTCCTGTTGTAAATCTTGTTTGCTCTGATAGCTAAGTGCATTCTAATCTAGTGTTAAAACAAATGCTATGTTTTGATCTGCTAATAACTAAAAAAATGCCAAAGTATTGCTGTATGTATTCATGCTGTGTGTATTGAACACGTACAGAAAATTAGCTTTTCTTTTTCCTACCAGCCCATCTTTGGCAGTTGCTGTACACACACATACCATGCCTACAGCCTGAGCACAGGCACAAGAGCAGAACTAAACATTCTGCTTCCAGCTATGCACATGTGGAACACAACATGCTCTTCTCAGTCTTCCACACAGCAGAGTTTATGTAATGAGAAGAACCCCAAATAGAGAATGCTGGGGTTAGTGTGACTTTGATTAAGTGGTAATTCCTGATTTGGAAGCAGAGGCCCTACAAAGTGCCTTACATACACTTCAACAGCCCATAACCTTGCTCCTAACACAGTCATTCTGTTTCACTGCAGAGAAATCAGTGCTCATCACCAGCTGCTATAGCAGCTACTGTGAGACTGAAGGGCAGCTAAAGCTATACTCCACAAACTGAGCACAAGCAGTTTCGCCAGAAGAGCAATTAAAAAATAAATCCAAACATTCAGAACAGCACCAATCTCCACCAGTTTGAACGGAGGCTCTTTGGCAGTATATACAGCACACTCCCACTCCTTGCTGATGGCCTGGCTGCACATCTGGCTGAGCAGCAACACCCTTGTAAAGCAAAGGCTGCATGCCTAAAGGCTGCAATAAACAGCAGCTCTGCCTCAGCACCACCTGAACACACCGCATCCCGTGAAATTTATGCATTCAATTTAGATTTAATAAGATTATTACACATTTCTCTAAAATCAATTGTGCTTGATAGAGATCCTTCCCTGAATAGAAGCTACATCCTTCAGTGGAAGAATCACAGTTAAGGAAAATGAACGTGTACTACTTTACTTTTAAGGCAACATTCTCATTCACAAAAATACATTTGTATTTTTACTGCTTTCTTACAAATGGCAGATGTGTTTGTACATCATTCTGGAAAGGAAAGACTATGGACAGTTAAGTGAATGGTGTACTGCATGATGCTGACTGACCTTGCAATAATACATTCTTAGAGTTTGCACAATCTCTGCTTTAATAAGAATGAACAGTATGAAAATAGCTGGAGATGTATTTTTGGAGAAAAATGTAACAGATTGAACAGTGGTCCGTGGTGGTTTAATTTATGTGAAGAAGAAATATTATATAACGTACCAGTGCATTATTGCAAGATGTTTGTACACAATCATGGTCAGAAGCCTGATGTTTTGGTAAATATATATGTTTCATGGTTCAAAGAACACAGGAGACCCGTGCCCTTGATAACATCAGATCTTGTTAAAATCCTTCTCTGCCCATGAGCCAAGTGTTCCAAGTATGGTCAATCATTCAGAACTACACATGACTTTCATAGGCTGCAGGAAATGTACTTGAAAGAAGTTCCCTTTATCATTTCACCTACAAGCGGAACATTTCAACTGGCAGCATTTTGTCAAAAGGGATCAGCTGTTATTTAAAATTAATTCAGTCAGATTCATCATGAAATCAAAACACAACTTGTCTCAGTTTTAAGGGTTTTTGTTTGTTTTTTAATTTATACTTCAGTAATTCATTTGATTTCTTCAGAAAATGCCTTTACCCAACAAAAAAAGAAATGAGGTCATGAAGATGCCAAAAAACTAGTTACAAAAACCAGTGCTTTCTCTTACAAACATATTAAACAACCAAAATAGTTAGAGAATCGCATTTGCAGCAGTATTTTAAATCAACTTTTAGAAAATATGCAATAAAAGGAGACCTAGCAAATAATAAGGTGGTTGTGTTAACACACATGACATCAGGAAAGGGGAAAGAAACATATAGAGAAAAATAGAAAAGGGAAGAGTACGTGATTCAATGGAGCTGGAAACGGCACATCTAATCTGGCATTTCAATAATCAAAGCCAAGTCAGGAGGATGGTGTGAACAATGGTGTGAAATTACCAAAAAGGGACTGCAGAAAGCTGGAGGAAATGACTTACTGCTACACGCGTTTTATAAATTGCAGGAGAGATTAGAAAGGAACAGCTCTCATTCTTTATATACTTCTAGTACAGTTTAAGAAATCTTGGCAGAACATTGCAAGATGCGTCTTTCACACCCGCTCTTCAAAATGAGCTTAACCTTCTAATGCCCTAAAGTCCATTAACTTCCAGTTTTAGACTTTTATGAATGTGATAAGGCAGAAAAATGTTCCGCATTTCAAAGCGAAATACTGTAATCTTATGTTCACCACCATAAATTACTGCCTAATGAATCCTTGATAACTGCAGAGCCATCTTCACCCTGCAGCCCGAGTAACCATTGGTTCTGAACACTCAGTGAGGCAAGAGTTGTACCAAATGTCCAACATACAGTGAAGGTCAACTCCTACACGCAGCTGCATTAGTTCCTTTCAGAATCCTTCTATGCTTTGGGGATGCCAAAGAATCCCTTCATAACCATTTCTATAATCTTAGACTCTTTGGTAATTATATCAGCCTTTTCCAAAGTAGGTTTCTTCTCTGAAATCTCCAAACTACAGCCCTACCCCTCAATACTAGGGCAAGCCTTTGCAAAAGACACTGCATTCTTAGTGAAATGCACTGAATGCTCTATTTATCTAATCAACATTAGGGATCCCAAGCAATTTCATGACTATCAAATTTGAAAATTTCCAGAAATTTTCATGCGTAACTCAAACGCCTCTTTCCCTAAGTTGGCAGAACTGCTAACAAATTGGTTTATGGCATTCCTTTTTCCCCCTTTATCAATCAGTGGAGTTATTTTACCATTAGTCACACAATTACTTACGTGATATGACACTGTCAATGTACTGTGGCAAATATGGAGCCCAAGCGTCAATGGTCTCCTTCCGGCCTGCCTGTTCAATCCTCCTCAGTTCTGCTAGAAGCAGGGCCTGGGCAGCTTCTCGTACCTATACATCAACCAAAACATCACAGAAACTCAATCATGAAATATTTATCAATATGCTATCAGTGTAATTTAGCTACCACGACAAAAAGAATCACTTAAAAGAAAGAAAAAAAGAAAAAAAAAAAAAAAAACTTGTATAAAAAACTGAATGTAGTTTTTAGAAAACCCACATTTTTTCCTGCTCCTTTCCAACTTAAGTACAGAAACAACATGGCCACAAACAGGACAACCCCTAACTATGGTGACTCCCAACACAGGACATAACAGAGCCATAGGCACTGTGAGAAAACCTTCCCCAGCAAAGAGGCTACTTCACATCCCCAGAAGTGAACAGAAAGTGAGGTTTACCACTGGAAGAAATAAGGTGGCTCACATTACGTCAAGTAAAATGGTTATTGCCAGTCACAGTAATGCACTAAAAATCACACTGTCACACTGATGCACTAAAATATCACCAAAACTTGAATTTTCTAGAAACAACTTGTGATCAGCCTTCTTTCTAACAAAAGTTGTCCAGAATTCCAAGATATGCAGCGAATAAATAATTTTTCTAATATCGAAGCTGGATGTTGGAATACCATAGCAGAACAAAAATCCCCAAGGAACAGCTTTCAAATGAAATAATCTCATTTGTGTGCAGTGTGGAAGAACGGGCAATGTATACACACAAAGAACTTATGCAACTCGATCAAGGTAAGACAGAAAACAGTGGGCAAGCAGGGATCAGCAGAACGCTAGCTTGACACCTCAGGGTATCCCGAAAACGGACTCCTACTGCTTACAAATCCTAATTAGTTTCAAAGCAATTATCCTCTCAGAAAACCATCTCATGGTATATCCTATCTAGCAGAAGAACAGGCACCCAGCTAGCAAAAAGCCTATTCCCCATTAAGTTACAAGACTGCTCAAGTCCTACAGCCTATAATCCAGCTCTGTTCCTCCTTTCCTACTCTGAAAGCTGCACAGTCAACGAAATTTTTGCCACAGTAGCATAGGTGCAGTGTTAAGGCCTAGCAGTCATTTATCACACTGTTGGTGACAAACCACTTACTGACTGCTGTACACAAGCTCCAACAAATTAAGCAACTCAGCAGTCTCTTGAGAAAAAAAAAAAACACATAGGTTAGTTTTTGATCCTAAAGAGATTCATAATGGAATATGAGAAATTTTAATCCTGGAATTTCGTTAGGAAGATGTATATACAGTATATGTCACAGAAAAGCTAAGAAAAAACAAATGAACAAACAAATATAGAGAGATACAATCATTTTTTCTCAACATTTTGAAAGAGGTTAATGGGAAAACTGACCTGCTGCATCTAGAATCAGCAGCTACAAGAACTTTTGTCAGAAAGTACTTTTTATATTAAGGAAAAATGAGCTTAATAACAGCCATCAACATCGGACAGGTACGTAAAGCTGCACTCTGCATAAATAAAAACCAAAATAACAAAACATTCAAATATTGCAACGCATTAATCACTTCTGCCTCTCCTCCCACACTTCCATACATCCTCTCTCCCTTTGCCCTAAGGTTCTGCTGCTGGGAACTGAGCTTCCCTGAGGACTCCCTCAGTGATTTGCTCCTGTTGCAGTGGAGCAAGGCTGCCATCCAGTGGCACATCACGGAAGCTTCTCATTTAAAACGATGTGTCACTTAAATAAACAGAGACTTAAAAACATGAGACTGATATTTGAAAGCGTGTTATTTGGGGTTTTTAGAATTGGGCATTGGGGATGAGGGGGGAAAAACAAAAACAATCAACAGAATATTACTGCTGAACTGATACACAGGCTGCTCAGAAAAGTGTGAGTGCCTCATCCCTGGAGGGCTCGAGGACACGGATGGGGCCCTGTGGAGCCTGAGCTGGAGAGGGCAACCATGGTGGAGTGGGTCTGGGGGATTCTGGGGACTCTTTCAACCCAGCTGGTCTGTAATTCTGTGATCCTATGAACTCACCTCCAGGCAGCGGTCCTGCCACCTGCGAGCCAGCATCTCCAGAAGAGGAGGCCTGAACTTGTCCAGACCCAGCAGGTCAGGGAGCATCACACAGTGCATGGCAGCAAGCTGGCTCCACCCTGTTCAAACACAGAAGAACACATCAAAAACACTGTTTCTTTTCATCCTCCCTCAAAATGGAAGTATAACTGCACTGAATCACGGGCTTGAATTTCAAGCTTGCAACCCTCAGAGCATGTTCAACACACTAAATACTGAAAAGCTCCTAAGCACAAGCCACAGTCCTGAGTTCAAGACCATCTTCAACGATTTTTTGAAACAGTAGTTTCCATTATTTTCACACAGTGTCCTAAATGCAAGTTTGATGCCATTCATTTAAAGAAAGCTAATCATGTAAATTATCAGTAGGAAGATTATAGATGTTTTAAGGAGGTATGCCAGCACATCAAAGCACACATTTGTCCACCACCCTCACTCTTCCCATTTAAATCCTGCTTCACACTGGAAGCCTGAAATATTACTTAGTTAAGAGCAGTAAAGAGGAATCTATGAACCCCAAACAACAGAACCTAAGAAGTCCTGTAACGTACGCCAAAATCATGCTCTTAGTATTATGATCTACTTCAACTTGAGAAGCATGAGAAATACCTGCAATGAGCATATAGATCTCCATTTTTAATTTGTCAGCAATGGTGAACACAAAAATCTCAGTATTTGAACTAGCAAAGTTTTTCACGATGCTACAAGGAAAATAATAAGATCTAATTCTTGAAATTCCTATGAAAAAACACAGATTTATGGCTTAGCAATAAGGCATCAAAGCAAAGGTTTAAAGCAAATTCCCTGCAGCAATTCAGGAGTTGTGGGTTAGTTTGGTCTGTGTTAGGTTATTTGTGTGTGTGCCAATCTTCAGGGCAGAAAGTCATTCTTCACTATGGAGATGAACCTCTATTAGAAAAAAAATAAACACAAACCCCAAGTAGTCTAATTGAACAGTTTCTGTCTTCACTGCACTACAAATCAGATTTAAACGATGTGAAGCTCATTTTTGTTCAGTTCTGAATATAAAGCATCACAAAAGGTTTAGCCTCCTGGTTTGTGCTACAGGCACTCCCAGAAGATCCCCAAGCTCCAGATGGAGCTGAGTCATTGCACTGAGAAGCAGCAGCCATACCCACGTGGAAGTACAGCAGTGGGACATGAACTGTGCATGGTTAGCTGCAGTGTGGTCACTCACATTCTTCCTACTTTAAAAAGGTTCATTATTTTGTCAAAAAGCAACAGCAAAACAAGTTACAGTCTGAAATCCAAGCTTTGACGTGGTCACTGAGAACTGAACTTCGACAGAAAGTCCCGGACAGACAAATCCCATCTGTTCACCCTCTAGCAGCAAATATGCAAAAATAAACTCATCACCTCTATTTCTTGAAAAGAAAAATACCTCCAAAGAACAAATTAAAGTCATATCATAACAATGATAAGGAACATTAGTTGAAAGTAAAAGACAATAGATAGAAAAAATGAGGAAAGATACCTTCATTTACTAAGAAACAGGTATGTAAAGGAGGAGCAGTGTCAGAGCCAGAGTGACCAGCTTCAGTGCTAGAAGAAACAGCAGGAGCAACTTGCAGAGGAAAGAAGAAGAAATAAAGAGAAAAAAATAGGAAAGTGAGGATAGCAGCTTCTGAAAAACAGATTAGTATCACTGAAGAATGAAAAACAAAACCGTGATAATATTAAACTTAAAAAGAAAAAAAAACTTCTAGGCTTTGTAAGAAGCGGAGTGTGTCAGTGAGGAGAAGGCATGCAACTACAGAAAAACAGAGTCACTAACATAACTCTGCATGTTTTGAGAAGAAGGTATTTGCAAATGAAAAGATCACAACTGCAGACTTTGAAAGCTGAGCTCACTTTAGCAGCACTGTTGACTGCATTTCAAAGCAGGAGTTTTGCTTCTGTTTGGGGTTTTTTTCCGAAGACAGATTTCAAATTTGTACTGCTCATTACAACCAAACAGTAACAACCCAGAAACAATCCCTTTCAAACCTGGGCTGTCTCACCTATTCATCTAAAATGCTGCAGAACATACTGCTGATGATTAGTTTCAATATAGTTCCATTTTAAATTTTTCTCTATTTGAACAAGCTTGAACCTCAACCAGAGGAAAAGGCTGAGAACATCAAGCAGATGGATGTAAGGCATCCAGGGTAACACTACAGGCAAGCTGACAGGAAGGCACGTGCTCCAAGCAGCAGCTGTGATGTATTTGCTTTGTAAACTGTGTAATTTCTTGTGCAAATGCAATTTAAAATCAGTTCTAAACATTATACTCCCGTAATGCTCATTGTTGAACTTTATCACATGAAAAGACATGCAGACCTTATGGCATACACAGCTACAACCAGAGGTCAATGTGGAGATTTAGAGGTCCCTATCTGACACCTCCTTCCTGCTGAGAAATTACCATATGTCATCCCCCTCTTTTATTCCGTTGCAGAACAACAATGGGTTCAAGCTCCTGAACAGATTAAGCATTGTCTTCTGTTTGCTTTTCATGCAGTGAAGTTCTATTGTCACTGGAGGACATCTGCATCAGGGACACTTTGCCATGCCCTCTACATGAATGCAGCGCGATGGCACGTGTACAGTGACAGCATGAGCAGCAGAAGTCACTTCGCAACAAAGACTGCTTTCAGCAGATGTATAAAAGAAGCTGTCCAACTTATGGAAAATAAACTCAAATTTATGTGTTTTTGTGTTTGTTTGTTTGTTTGTTTCTTAAAACAAAATTGAAGACTTTGAAATTTCTCCCTGTTGCTGTTGTTCTCTGCCTGCAAGTGTCAGTAATCATAACAGTCACTATGATGGAAGCAGCTGGCCCAGTAGCAGAGTAGCACAGAGATGTGCTGAGCTCAGGACAAATATAGGTCAAATGGGTGGACATTCAGCATGTCATACTATGCATTAATCGTATCTATACTAATTGATTTTTAAGAAGCACTGGTAATTTATGAGCAGCAAGATGCTGTAAGTAGCAACAATGGGATATAAATGTATGACCTAAGGGTAGCATTCAAACTCTTCTTCCAGGAGCATTCTAGTCACACTGCCAAACACTGGCAAAACATCCCAAAACATCACAGTAAAGGAACTGTGCATTTAATGCATATAATTTCTATTTTTATCAGTTATTTCTGATGAAGTTAAAAATACTTCCAGTGAGTACCCTGCACTGTGCATGTCTACCATCATAACGAGCAAAGCTGTTTCAAAAGAAAATTGACATTCTTTTCATTCAGGAAAGAATAACTGCAATATAACTGCACAGTTAAAAACAAAAGTATATGCTATCTCTGACAGATATGCTTCTTCTGGCATTGAACTTGCCCAAAAGATACCATCTCTGGGAAACACTGGCCTCTCTAGTACAAATTTTCCAAAGAAAAGTAAACAGCTAAAAAAACAGATCTAGAGACAAGAGCCCTACTGCACTGTTGTGGTTTCTTTTAATTTCCACTTTTTTGTTACTGACTGCTACTTCTCTACTTCTGCAGCATCCCTACACGAGAACAAAGCCTGATGCATATCATTCCTGAAACTGGCTTCCTCTTTCAAAATACAGATGAAAACAAATTTGTATTTAGCACAAGAGTACAAGCACAAGCACCTCTGACAAGCAAGTTTCTTCTTTGGATATAAACAACCTCACTTTTGGATGCAAATGATGAAAAATCACATTTGATGTGTCAGTTACCTGTTGTGCTTACCAGCTTCCTAATACAAGAGCAGTTTCATAGTTTAAAGACATATGTAAGGATATCCAAAATACAAAAGCTAAATATCCATAAAAAATACAACAGTAAACATTTGTTTTCTGCAAAATGCAACCATTTTATAAATTGCAAATTGCTCCATACCTCAAAGAGGCAAAGTTTTAATAGCTTTTCTTTTTTTTTTTAACTATAATTTTGGAAGAAATTACATGAGCAGACACTGTCTGTGTCCCCAGCAGCTGCAGCAAACATCTCACTGCTCCTTAGCTCTGCACTCAATGTAAAAAGGCTACGCCACGTTGTCACAGATTCACTTGTTTTTTCCATTAAGACGAATAACTCATTTGCCCCAGTGAACAGCAGCTTTTTAATTCAGCAGAGGTGGAGGCACCTCCATCCTCCCTCCATTCTCTGTGGGACTGCTTCTGTGCTGCTCCCACCACTTGAGGAATTGAAGTCTAACCTTATGTACATCCTTCTTTTGTATCACAGGTTGTTCTATGTTTTATATTTAGCCACTGTACTCATGAAATAAAAGAGAATGCAGACTCCTAAAGGAGCCAGTATCATCCACTGCCATCTTTCATAAATACAGATAATGGAAACAGCAGCAGCAGTAGAAGCAGTGTTTAAAAAAAAAAAATTCTCCCTCCTTTTAAAAAGAAAGAGGAAATATTTATGTGTTTACATATGTTTCACCTTTATACTTCAGCTTATATGCATGGTATACATTTTTCTTCTACTCTGTAATAACTGTGAATGCCTTACAGACACCTCAATATCTGAATTTTAGGGAGCACTGAAAATACGCAAAAATTCCATGTCAGGGAACGACTCCATGTCAATATGAGAACTTTAAATTGATTCTTAAAAACTTCTTAATCACTACAACTTTCATCTAGAATATAACAGTACATTTGTAAACCACGTAGAAGCTAGTAACATTTTTATCACATGATAACAACACGATGACTTCAGCACATGGAGCTGAGAAGACGTATGAAATTGTTCCGAAGAAAGTGATTTCTACCTTGCTTAATTTGTCCTTGGGCTGCATGACTTGCCATCGACGGAGGGGCCTTCACTTTTGACATTTCAGGAGTGCCTGGCCGGGGTGGCCTGAAGTAGGAGAGGAGGGAGCATTAAAGAAGGAAAAGGCAAAAAGGGGAGAGAAATGAAGAAAGATTATTTGCTAAGATCCCGCATCTAAACAAACTTTGAAAGGCAATGGGCAAAGAACAGTCGTGCTGACATCAAGGAAGTATCTCATTTACAATTCCTAGCTTACCTGGTTATGTGCATTCGTATGTTTTGATTTACCTAGAATCCGACCTACTTTTTAATCTATTTAAATGCTATAAATATTAAAAAGAAGAGCAGAAACTGGCTTTCAGCCCTGCACTACGTTAACACTGACATTAACATACCATATTAACATCAGCCCCCATTATATTAACTTCTTTTTTTTTAACTTCTGCAACCTGATTAAATACAACAACATTACCTTGGCATAAAAAAAACACTATTGCCATGAAAGAAGAAACACATTGGTTGCCTGGGTATTTGAAGCTCTTATAGCCACTTGATAGAGCAAACTCCACAGTAAAATTAAACAGAATTAAACACCATATTTGAATAGAGACTCTAAACAGAAGTCATCACGTGTTAATAGGGGCACTGGTTCTACCTGGTTGGGCCTTTCTTCATGTGGTCTCCAATAAAGGTTGCATTGGTCATGCTCATCAGTGTGTTTGCCAGCGATATGACAGACAGGAGATGCTGAGTGGTGACAGCACGTGACACGCCGTATGTCCCCTTTCCCAATCCTTCTGTAACAGACACCTTCTTGCCCAACTCCATGCCATCATAGGATGGTTTGCCTACAGGCTGATTGTAGCCGGGAAGCATCAGAGACATGTGGCCTCCTCTAGACAGAAGGCCAAAGGACACTGAGCAGTGTGGCTTAAGCATGCCAAGACGATCAAGGCAAAGCTCATCTAGAACAGAATTCAAGCCCCAGGCATGAAGACAAGACATGAAAAGTTTTGCTGTATCCATGGTTAGGTTGTATTCTAGTAGAGTTAATGGTTTGGATTTGCTAGCACGATATTCTGGGTCAGTGTCTTCTCTTCTCTGCCTCATTGATTCTTCATCCTCATCTTCATCATCGAGAAGATGCTCCTTTATGTTTTCTTTGATGGTTTCCTTGACCTGCTGGAACAGGACAGCTGCTCGCTTACCAGTCAGGAAGGAGCCTCCCTTGTCAGACCCACCAGAGGCCTTCTGTAAATTCTCAGGAGAGATGAGGGCACTGTTGGGTCTTGCAGCCTCTTCGGTCAGCAGCTGAATTATCAGTGCTTCCACATCAAAGAAGAGCACATGTATATCTGGATCTGTCAAATTAGTCTTTATAGCTTGAACCATCAGAGAGTTATGTGAATATTTAGGTAAATTCCCCTACAAAAGGGGAATT
>NW_024884922.1:8005737-8048330 GCF_019232065.1 Centrocercus urophasianus | reverse complement strand
TTGCTTTAACAAACTCTTTTTTTTTTTTCTATTTTTTTAAATACCCCACCAAAAATAAAAAAAAAAAAAAAAAAAAAAAAAAAAAAAGAAAGAAAGTATTTTGATATTGTCACTGGATAATTGTTCTTATACATTTTTTTGTATTTAATCAAAGGTGATGAAAGTTAGAAAAATCACATGGGCATAAAACATGAAAAATGTTCTTATATTATTGGCTGCCATTCTCATAACATCAGCAATTTCAGACTTGTGATCAAATCTTACAATCCTAAAATACAGTAATTTCATTTACTTAAGTTTATCAGATAAACAGAACTCTAGATAAACTGCAGATTTCACAGCAGTTATTTTGAAACTAACAAGGTTTGCAGCTATTACATATACACTGTGTTTACAAATACACACATGCATAACTACAGAGGTATAAGCCAGACTGTGAAAATAACTGATAACTCGTACAAACACTAATTTGGGACATACTTCTATTCCGTTCTTTACGCATCCTGATATTCCACAGACATGAACCAAAGAGAATATCTTAAAAAGTCTTATATCCCCTAGACCACAAGAATATCCCTCACTGAAAGCCTGCTGACCAATAAAAATACATAAAACAGCCATTATCTGGTCTGTTTCAACCCCTGAGCTCAACAGTTGGAACACTTACAGGTGCATGTATCATGACAAATCACAAAGACAAACATATTTACCTCTACATACATATAACATTCTCTAATTGAAAAACTGGACATACACTTTCAGTCCTACAACTACTTGGCTACTGTCGATTTCATACAAGATTTCATTAACAGGTGTCTGAAATCACAAATGATGTACATATATTATTTTTCCATTACACCTGTAGAGATCATCAAAATGCTGTTAGCACAAAGGAATATAATATTCATCATCTCACATTCACCGATTGCTTCAGAGTATGAAGTTAGTTTAGAAACAAATACGTTATTTTAAACCCCAAGGTTTACATTCACAGATTTTTGTATGTCAAATCACTCTGCATTTTCTCTTGCTACTACACTTTACACTCTTCAGATACAGAATATTTGTTTTTAAATGAGATTGCTTTTTACAGAAAAATCTTCAGAGGAAAAACTAGACCTCCTGACGTGAGCTTTAGGTTTGGAAATCACCTGTTTGAAGCACTCAGTTTCCTTGATGAGCAGAACAAGAACAACCTCTCTATGCTTCATAGCAAGATGTACAGGGGGAAAAAAAATTGTAAATATATATAAAATAAGTTTTTTTTTTTTTTTTTTTTTTTTTTTTTAAGTGCCCTTTCATTGCTTTTTCAGTTCTGTTCAAAGACAACTTGCGCACAGTTTGTTTACCTAGAACTAGTCTAGTTGTCTAGTCAAATTGCTGTATTTGATATTATAATCTTCATTTTTCTACGTAATACTTTTTTTTTTTTTTTTTAATTTTCAGACTCTTAATTGAAGGCTGCTAGTATTCTGATGAATGCCCACATTCTATTCCATGGAGCAGAAGTGGAGGAGAGCAAGTACAACCTGTGGTAAGTTTGCTGCACCCACTTTCCTGTCAGCAGGCAGTTCTCAGTAGTGAGTTGTACTTGTCATTCCCACAGCCTCAGCCAAGTTTCAGGCACTGCATGCACCAAAGACTAGCCTTCCCTTAAAATCTATACTCTTCTTTTTTGCCTCTGCCAAAAGACAACTCGCTGCCTTGAAGAAGGTTTCAATCAGTGCTAGGACAAGACCTCCTGCTTTTCTCAGGTAAATCCTGAGAACACACAAACCGTGTTCATTAAATAACTTTTCCATAAGAAGCAAATAACAGGTAATTGGAACCAGAAGGGAAATAACTAAATGTCAATAAATAATTACAAATCCTGTTCTAAAATTCATTGATTTATTAACATGTTCCTTATTTACCACAAAAACCTAGTTAATTTCTTTGACTGTAATGTAAGAAACTTTTTACACAAGGTCTCTGGTAATGACGCAAACGATAAAATTAGAAGTAAAATAATCAAACTCCTTTGGTTATTAATCCTCATTGCCCTGTGGGACAGAACACATTTTGCAGTGCTATGCACCATTTCTCTGCAGGTAGCAGTACCTTCCTGTTAGGGTCTCCTGTGCACAAAGCACAAATATCTGCACTGCATGCACAAGCACATTAATTACTAAGTGATGCTGACAGTCATACAGGATGCAGAAGAAATACTGTGCACAAATCTGAGCATACACTGCTCTGAAGAATGACCTCTATAAGTGACAGCTCTTTTCCAATCAGAATAAAGTTAAACAAAATAGAACACCTGAAACTGGAAGCGGCTCTCTGCTGCTCCCTGGTGGTCAAAACTCGGCCCACTACAACATCACCAGCACTTTCAGTGAAGAGAAAAGCAAAAAGAAAAGCTTTTTTCCCTAGGATTCCAGTAACATTTTTGAGTTACAGGCTAATCAAATTCCATAGCTTTAAAGACTACTATAAAGGGAAAAATGATGAACTGCAGCACATTGGAATCAGAATATCTTTATTAATTGATTTTACATATATAAGGGACAGAGTCACAGCAATGCTGAGGTTAGAAATCCTCTAATCCCAGTATCTGCTCAAAGCAGAGCAAACTGTTCAGGGAAGGGACAGTTTCTTACATACTTCTCTAGCATACAATTCTGAGGCTATTTTTCCAGTTTCCTGGATATTCCTTCCAATATAATAAAATTTGCTCTCATACAAAACCAAACCAAAAATAAAGAAAGCAATATTTGGATTGTGATGATCTCAATTTAACAGATTCATCATTATGATCCCTAAATGCCTGTCAGTGAAATAAAATATCTCAAGAATCATAGCTTTCCTAGCAGAGGCAAGGAATAATGACCATTCTACTTACAGATGCTTACATCTGCTATACACCGACGCCTATCCATGCTTTATCTTCCTACATCCTTCCAATAAACAAACCCAAAAAAACAAACCCAAAAAACAAAGCCCTTCTCTTTCATCTAGCTACATCCTGGCAGCTGTAGTCAAAAAGGTGATTCCGGGTGGATTTCCCTCAGAATGGTACTAAACTTCTGTACAGAAGAGTAGTGAGAGAAATCCCTAACGAGCAAAGATCAGCAAGAGAAATCCCAGCAGTTCTTTCAGCACACTTTACTCCTCCATCAACCTTTAGCTTCTTACGTTTGCTTCTGCAGACGTAACTGTTTAGGTTTAAACAGTCTGGGAAAAAAACTGTTCCTGCTAAAGGATTTAATACGGTCACAAGCAAATCTAACACTACTCTCTTGTCTGGAGATTTTAATCCCAGGCGTGAAGAAGACTGAAATAATAAAAAACATAGGTACCACAGGGTTCTCATTTCTTGTGAGAATATTCTTTTGCTTGTCTTGAGGTTCTTTTAAATACCTAAAATGTCCTCTCATATGCAAAAAGAAAACATTTGCAGAAGAATATGAACTCATATCTTACTTGTTCTTAACAGACATTGAGATATTAACAAACACATACTGACATGACAATTACATAGACCCACACTTAGCAAGAAGAATGGTATTTTCCATTTCAAAAGGGCAGTAACAGAAATAGAAAAATATTTTCTTTCATGAGCCACGTTTAAAAAAAAAAATCATAAAAAGTTTTCAAGTTATAAAGATAGGCCAGATAAACTAACTTAAGGTCTTTTCAAACCTTACTGATCCTATGAATGCAGGACCCTACCAAGGCCAGGCAGATCAACCTCAGGTCTTTCTATTAAAATATCAGAGTGGCTTGGATAAGAGTCTTTCAAATGAAGACCGATTCAGACACTGCACTGGAAGCAGACCAAGAGGAACACAGCTTACTTTGTCAGATGCCTCAGAAGCCAGCAGGTTGGTGGCCAAGGTCTGCAGCTTCTGGTGTGCCACGTTCTTCAGGGCAGCCAGGCTGCGCCGTGTCATGGCCTGCTTCAGGTTGACAGCAGGGTGGCTCAGGGAGTCCACAGCTGCAGGCAGCGCCTCATCACAGGCATTCAGGATTTCAACTGCTGTTATTCCCATCACACATCTGTCCAGAGCACCTTCAAGCATCATGAAAAACAGCAGGTTAAGCAAGAACAATGCAGAATACCCCCAAAATCACAATACAACGGGATGCAACGCACATAAATTTCAGAGGTGCTAACAGCTATTTTTAGTAGTAATATTCCTCAAGGAATGGGATTTCCCCAACTTTCTAACAGGTTGAAGTGTGCAAAGAAAATATTAATAAAAATCAAAACAAGTTCAAAAATAAACAGTGTGATCCTGCACTGCACACACTGGAGACTGCATGGGCCCAGCATGGAGCAGAATCTTGTTCTCAGCTCTTTGATTTCCCTTTGCCATCCTCCAACTATCATGGCTTAAACATCCCATGATGGATGTCAGATTCCTTTTTGTTTCCTAAAGCTTCAGAAACAAACAAAACAAAACAAAACAAAACAAAACAAAAAAATAATAAAAATAAAAAAAATCACCAAGTGCCTTTGGTTGGAAAAGATCTTAAGGATCAATTAGTTGCAACTCTCTGCTACAAGCAGGGTTGAAATTCTCATCTCAATTTCACAGAATCACAGAATGGCCCGGGTTGCAAAGGAGCACAGCGCTCATCCAGTTCCAACCCCCTGCTGTGTGCAGGTCACCAACCAGCAGCCCAGGCTGCCCAGAGCCACATCCAGCCTGGCCCTGAATGCCTCCAGGATGGGGCATCCACAGCCTCCTTGGGCAACCTGTGCCAGTGCCTCACCGTCCTCTGGGTGAAAAACTTCCTCCTGATATCCAACCTAAGCCTGCCCTGTCTCAGTTTAAGACCATTCCCCCTTGTTCTATCACTATCCACCTAAACAGCCATTCCCCTTCCTGTTCATATCCTCCCTTCAAGCGCTGGGAGGATTATTTCACAATAAGCTGAAAATAATATTCAGGTATTATTGTAGGTTTGGGATTTTTTTCTTTAAGTGAATTTAGGCGTTAGAAGGTAGTTACATACAGCACAGCCTTTTTTTCCCTCACTTTCTCTCCTTCAACAAAGACATTTCTTACAATCAAGCTTGCAATTTCATGCCTTGTTGCCCATTCTGTTCATCTGTCTTAATCACTGTCTTCTAAAGGGAAGATCAGCCCCCTTAATAACAAAGGAAAACAAACTCTAGATAAACAAACAGAATTTAGCACTATCCTTCACTTTACAGAAGAAGATACTAATGATTCTTAAGGTGCTGAACTTCTACGCCAAACTTTCAGGCAAACTGAGGGAGCATACATGCTGACAAACTGGAAAGTGGGAAAGCAAACATGAAGAAGGCCAAAGCAAGTTAGGCTTCTCCAAAACCAAGTAAGTCATTTCAAACACTGAAGTACATATTTAACAAAGGTTTATTTAATCTACAAACTTTGAGAACATGGGAAGGGAAAGACAGAAAGCGTGAAAACAATTAACACTTCTCTCAGATGCAACTTACACAGATTACCAAGCATTATTAAGAAAATTGATTAAACAACATCTGACTGTAACCATACCAGTATCCATTTGCCAGACGTACACGGACCCATCAGAGCATCCCACCACCAGGTAGTCATCAGAAGGCCTCCACTTGATCACTTGAATAGGAAAGAGGTGGCGGGATGCCAGCATGATGCACTTTTTCTCACGCAGACTGAGAAGACCTACAGAGTGATCACTGGCCACAGAGCAAATACAGTGCTGGACTCTTGCCTTCAAAAGAAACAAACAGATACAGATTAATCCTAATGGAGGCAGTTTGCTTTTAATACTCTCATCTCCGCTGAATCAAGCATAACGATTAACAACGTATTTTCTAAGAAAAACACAGGGACAGAAATACACAGCAGAACTTGCTGTCATCACTAGGAACAGAATCCCACTGGACCAAACTCTTCCAGAAGCAAACCACTCACAATTGTAAAGTCAAAAGGCTGTCAGACCAGCCATCTCTGCAGAGCTGAGGAGTATCTCTACCTTGAAAAAACGTTATGCACTGAACCAAAAACTCAGTGCAGCCACGCACTTACATATTTGTTTGCTCTTACAATGGTCAGAAACCTTTCGATTTTCCACAAAAGGCTAATTATTTTCTATCAGTGTTTTACAGACATTTAAAATCTGAATAGGAAGCAACTGTGAATTTGTTTATTTATCTGGAAAAAAAAAAAAAAAAAAAAAAGACCTAGTCATCTGACAAAATAAAATTCTGAATACTTACTCTCAATCTCATCACATCTATATAATTGCTTTTGTTTTGTTGTTTTTGGTTTTTTTTTTTAACTCTAGAGGCTGAAATATTTTACCTAACAGTGATGTGTGATCCTTACTAAAACAAGGGAAAAAAAAAAAAAGAAAGGCCAGGCACTGTGATGCATGAGACAGAACACTCAGGTCCCTGGCACACATTTATGAATACTCCCACAGATGAAGTCACTGTGAAATATTCCGTAAACAATTTGAATAGCTTTATATTTTCTTCCAACTCTTCCTAAACTTGGAGTATGCATTAATATTTCAGTTTAAATTCAAAACTTTACATCTATATTCAGTTTAGATTAACTTGTCAAGTCACAAATGTTTTCAAAGGTACATCGAAGGCAAATTAGCATCACAGCAGAGAGAGGCAGTGCAGAGGTACAGGAAATGTGTTAGAGAAACATAGGAATGAAAGTGAGGGCAACAAAGCAGAAGAATGTTCAAAAAGAGAACAAGGGAAGAAAAAACAAGGAAACAAAAAGCAGAGAAATTGTCTTGAACAAAAAAAGAGAAACTATGATTCTGAAGTAAATCAATGTCATTACATGCATTAAATTCTTTCTGCTCATCCAAGCTATGAAAAATGAAATTTCATTCAAAATCTATGGGCTAACTTAGTGAGTCTTGCCTTAGCCTCAAACCTCATCAGAGAAATAAGTTCACTTCATGTAGCAGAAATGTTCCCCCACTGTTAATGCTGTATAATCATACACAGCCAATCATTTCCTTAGCTAGCCATGTTTGAATATCCATTTTTTCTATTTTTAGTCATTTCTATAGCTAAATCATGGTGTGAACACAACCAAAATTAACAGAACGATCACATTATTTTTAAATGCCTATAAGGGTCATACTTGAGCTCAGAGCTGGAGCTTTGGTATTTCACATTGCATTCACGTTTTCAAGAAGGATTTAAGAGGCTGCAGCATTTATGGGAAGTATATGACAGGTTATCAGAACATATTATTTAAAACTTACACTACAGTTTTCTGGTGGAACTAGAAGCTGTGTAATTTCTCCACCATGTACACAGAAGATATGTTTCATCTCTCCAGAAAATATATCCCATATGATGACTGAGAAATCCACACCACCTGAGATCAAATACCTTTGATCATAACGAGAAGAAACCTGATGAGGATACAGTAAGCAAGTAATTTTGTTTCGATGACCTCTGAGAGTCCGGTGAGGTGGCCAACCTGAGAAATGGGGTAAAGTCAGGGTCGGGGGGGAGAAAAGTGGAAAAGAGGGATAAAAAACGTTTTAAATTTTGACAGAATAAACAAAACAGAGCTCTGCCTGTGATTAAAAAAAAATTACATATACTACATTTTTGCCAGATGTTTTTAAAGGATTTGCCTTGCCTTGCTTTAAAAGATTCACTGTTTTTTGTTTTAACTTCACATGGACTTGATGACTCCTCTGGCTGCACGATCTCACAACTTTCAGCTGTCTTAAAACAGCCTACCTCCTAAGATAATCCCATCAGAAACAAAAATACAGAACAAACAAAACCACCGCACTCCACAAAGGTCTGGAAAAAGAAAAAAAAATACCAAGCTTTTCCCACTTGAACATTAATTTATCTAGAGATGTAATCAAATGAGAGCAATATCAGAAAAACTGCAAAATCTTATTTGGCAGTAGCCACAGGAGAGCCTGAGCAGAACAGGTACAAATGACAAATTTAAATTTAGAAGAAAAACAACTTTTGTGAACATAGTGCAGGAACGATGAGTCCTGTCTACTGAGATCAGTTAAAAACCACTGTCACTGTAACCTTCCAACCAATGAAAACTACCTTTTTAGTTGGCAATTTAACAAAAGGAGGTCAGTAAATAAATACCAGAGTCAAGTATTCTATGGAATGTGTGTATGACATAGTAGAAGTTTCTTACTATAATTATGCTTTCCAGCAACAACTGCAAATCTTACACAGAAAACATAGAAGCACTTCCATATTTTATGAGTGTAAGAATCACCAACAGTCATTTGCAGAATAACACATCAACTTAAAACAACTCACATTTAAAAATAATCATCTGTATAAACAATATGACATAACTGACAACCTCACATATATACATACACACATACACACCCACATTTGCACACTTGAAAAACATTCACACATCATTTCCAGTTGCCAGCATTTGCAAAAAAAATCCTGGACTCAAACACCTTTTTGGAAACTTTATGAAAGTACAAAAGCAACACTATCTGGCATCAAAAAGTGCAACAGCAGGACAATGTATCACGTCCACCAGCTACACTACACACTAGGAGGAATTCTCATTTCAGTGTGTTATTTTTCCAAAGAGATACTCACAGACACCTCAGTACTCAGCTGAATGTGCTGCCTGTCTGTTCTCTGGCACCCCAGAAACCCAGGAGAAACAGGTGAACTCCTCCAGTGAAGGAGTCCTCCTTCAAAAATACATTTAGACTGTCCACAGTTAATTTGTTACCTAGCTTCCTCATCACAACGTAACAACAGAGTTATGAAGAGTATAGCTATCCAACTCCTGTCTTTACTGCTCTCTTTGCAGGACTATTTTGTATTTCAGTGTATTTTTGTATTTCAGTGTAAGTAATAAGAGAGAAGCACACACTGTCATGCAGTTGTGCCTTTCAAAAGCTGGTTAGCATACCTCTCCTAAGCATATGCTCTCCTTGCAAAAGCTGAACTATAGCAGTTTGGGTTGCTGGCACAATGACAATGCTTCCATCTTCCCGACCACAAACCAGCCGCCCGTGGGCTGGAATGTACACACTGGCTGTAACCTTCAGTGGTTCCTTGATGTTTGGTATTAAGCTCAGTTGGTCTATAATTCCAGCTGGGCGAGGAGTAAGTTTATCAAAAGCTTCCTGGAGGGATATCGAAGTTGTTGCTTGCAGTCCTGTTGGAACGGAAAGAAAAAAAATAATTGAAGAACCAGAACAGGAATGCCTTCATTAAGTGATTTCAAAGTTACAACTTTTAGTGTGTCACAACACCTTGTTCAAAGTAAAAGATACATTTTTGAGATCAATTCACTGGCTACCCCAGGGCCAGAGAAGCTACACAAGGAAGCAATACATGAGAGACTGGGAAAACATATGATTTAAGCTACAAGAAGTTATTACACAGGCAGACAGCACATGGCACTTCCAGACATCATAGCTGGAATTTGGGGAGAAAGCAATTAAAAAGTAATAACTGAAAGGTGTCCAGCATAAGATTTTGATCATATATTAAAAACTTCGAGTTACTAGAGCTCTAACGAGGCCAGCAATTAAAGGAAGAACAACAACAGAAAAGCTTCACGCATTTGCAGGAAAAGCAACAGTGCTTTATCCAGCAACAAAACACACAAAAAACAGAGACACTCACAAACAGACCTAGCAAAAGACTCTGTCACACCTACCTTTTGCACAGTCTTGTTCCAGCGTATCAGGAACACTCCAAATGCACAGCCTCCCTGAAGAGTCTCCTTGGATCAGCAGATTAGAGAAAAACTCCCTTGGTCCATAGAAAAATCGGGTGACTGGGGGACATATTAGTAACTGGTGAAAAGAAAATAAATTTGAAAAACTTCAGACACAGGCCATCTATGCACAAATCTGAATGTTTACTTTTCCCACAGAGTTCACTGTGTATTTTAGAAAGCAGAACAAAAACCAACTGCTATATGCTTTATCATTTTTCTAGTAGGAAAGGCCAAATATAGCAACATGAATCAGATGGAAACCATGATTAGTTATAAAACAAATCAGTTCTAAGGGAAAGAAAAAAATCTAGAATACATATATATCCTAAATATATATTTTTGTTTAAAATTTATGCTCAAATTTGTCAACAGTTTAAATAGCTGAGATAAAGAAAGGATTCCTATAATAGTTCAGCAATGACAGTATTTGTAAACCAGACAGTCACTTATACTTGTAGCAGAATACATGATTAGGCATATCACACATCTGTTTTATAGCAGATGCAGTTCACAATGCAATATGAAAACAAAGCACAGTTCAACAAGGATTTTAGCCAGAACTGGCATTTCTTCACATTGAGAAAATCTAAGCTTTTCAACTCAGAATCAGAACATCAGGCACTGATGAATGACAAACTCTTATCATATGAGAACTGAAGACTCATTTGACCACAGACTCATCTCTGCAAATGTCTACTTCCTCTAGTAAAAGAACAAAAAAAAAAGGATCCTGAAGGTCTACACTGTAAAGAGAAAAAAGATGTCATGACGTTTGCATACTTCAACACTCTGAAGGAGTGTTATCCACAAAGGAAAATACAAAAGAAACATATTTTACCTGTTTATCTGCTCTGTCCAATACACTGTACAACAAAGGAGGAATTAAATTTTCTACTGCTTTCCCCACATCTCTACGAAACAAGTCACTGGCTGGAAGACAGCTGAGTTTAAGAACAAAAAGAAAAGATTAAAATTCCTCGTGACAAGATTAATTGCTGAATCATTAGCTAACTACATGAAATGCTAGGTTCTTAAGCAAAAACAATGTCCAAGCCCTAAAATCTTATATTTTTCACTTGTCAAAACAATACATTACAGACCACTGCTGTAATCACTGCTTAAGGAAATATTTAAATGATATTTTGATTTGTTAAAATGCAAAACACGCTCCTTGCCATCACACATTCTCCAACAGCTATCATAAAGAAGAGAAAGAGTTATCAAAATGCTAGAAAACAGTGGGACAAGCCTGGCTGAAAGAACCTCATTCACAGATCCTTGCTTTGATGTGACATATCTACAGGACACACACTTTCAGGTTTGCTCATGAAATAACAGTTCCCATAACTTCCACATGATCTTGTAATACAATACAAGCCAAAGATACACAGAGTTTATTCAAAATTTCCCACGTGCTCATCTAAAAACAAAAAAAGCAGTGTTCATTGTTGAGTACCTGGCCGGTAATTTATATATGAAGCTTTGACCATCTTCTGTCCACACGATCACTTTATCAGCTGACACAAAGTCACCACCAGTCCAGGTCTGTTCGTTCTCACTAGGGACCGAGCATAAAAGGGAATAATCTCCAGCATCAAAAACCTGAGAAGAAACAGAAAAGTCTATCACCAGCTAATCACAGATTAAAGTGTCCATGCGGCAATGAATTTTGGTTTCAACAGAGACAACCTAAAAGGGCTGAGAACAACTTGCTCTGAGTGTCTTACTGGCAATTTAATTACATCAGCTACTGCAGTGAGAATAAGATAGCTTACCCTCCAGTATTTAGAGCACACCACCAACAACGACCGCTGGGTAAATGCACAGAAAGAAATGCTTTGACAGTTTTGACAATAAATAGGTTTTGACTCCTCTTCAAATATGGGTGTTGTATCCTAAAAAAAAAAAAAAAAGAAAAAAAAAAAAAAAAAAAAAGAAAAAAAAACCAACAAAAAAACAATAAAAAAGTAACATTAACGTCACACATATTTTTAAATAAAAGGCAACTAAACCAAGCTATTACTTACTGTCTTAACAACTTCAAAAAGGCATTTACCGATGGTTTCAGTCTTGCTCAAATTATGAGCTGGTCAACGTTTCTGTGAATCCTAACTGAAACAAGTACTTAGGCTTCATTTTGATACTCCTATTGCTAAAACCTATCTCAAATCTTAGCTCTTAGTGATGAAGAAGTCAAGCCTGCAGATGCGAGTAGCACATACACAGGAGCAGGAGTAAAGAAGTGATGAGAAATGGGACACCTTGCAGGAAGGTGGGACACTGCTGCCACTCCCCACCTGCCAAGTCTGGCCATGTCCTCCTGTTCTCTTGAGTCTGTGCAGCTCCAGCCACAGAATCATGCCACCTGGTGTATGTTTGAGCACTCTCACCAGGCTGGTTATAAACGCTTGACTGAATCAACCAGAAGTGTGCAGGCTTCCATTAACAAAACAACAAAAAAAAAAACAAGACCAGAGGCAGAGACAATTAGGACAGCCATGCAGTTAAAACAGAAACAGGTGTTCAAAAGTCCAGATCACAGTTCCTTACTCTGCTACAGATCTCTCTGCCATAACACTATCTTCCTGAAATTGTATTTCCCCATCTTACAAAAATGAGGAAAAAACATCTTGTCCTACAGGACAAACCACTGAAATACTCTGACAGTATGACAGTAACCAGCCCCTGAAACTGGCAGTCTTTTCACAGGAAAACATGCATATGGCAATCAGATAACAAGATGACACCCAGCTGATTTTTTCTTAGCTAAAAATGAACTTAGAACATGACAGAAAATGTGATGGAAAAGGGACTAGGCAGTTTCATTAGATGCCAGATGGCAGACTTCTAAGGAGAAACCAAGCCTTCTATTTTTCTTAGATCTGAAAGAGCATGCAGCATTCTCCTTTGTGACTTAAACCTAGTGAACTCCTCAGCTGGACAGATTAGCTGTGCTAATGTGATAAGCTGTGCTTAGTGTGATCGCACTCGATGAATTACCTGGCTTCTCAGCAGCCAGCTGAAACTAAGCAGATTCAGCTCAGCTCTTTCTTTCAAGGTTCTCACTATTCCAAATGGCCTATGTTGTGATCAACGCCTGCTAGTTAAGTCTTTGCGTTTTTTACTTATATATTCTCCACTGCTCACTCTTTTACTTTCTTAATATAACTGTTAAATGTGATATTAGCTAAACCGTGATCAGTTGCATGACAGGTGTTTTCAAAAATGCCTCGATAGCAAATGCCTTCATCAATCTCAAAATTTTAAAACAAAAAATACTAATAATGTCTTTGTCATCCTCTGACAGGACTATAAGCAAGTAATTCCATTACACTGGTCTTCCAACCTAACTCAGACTTGGTTGCTTTTCTGATATAAACACTCCTGAAACATAAAAATGGAACTAGTTTGTTTATGTGTTATTTATAATGTTATTTTGTTCATAGTTGCTAAACAAGTACAATAATCTATGTCTTCAATTTGTTTCTCTTAATAGATCGTTCGCAAGAAAAGCTTGTTAAATCTCCTTTAAGAGTTTTACTGATCAGTACATAGGAAAGCAGAAATTACCAGTAAGACTGAGCTGTGGATAATTAATAATGAATACTGGGAAGTATTATGCTCTCTGGTCAGTAAGTCTTTCAGACACCTTCACATCTCACTTACATCTTCATCAGAACAGAGTCCCAGAAAAAAATTCTGGTTATCAACAGCCGACAGTAAGTGTCCTATGAGACTTCTGGGACATACCAGTAATACAAAAGCCTTTGCTTACCTGCATGCGATTAACTTCAGATGTTATTATCCATACTTTGAGGATGCCAGTCACTGAAACTGCTACAACAGTGTCCTCTGGAGAAAAAAAACAAAAAATAAGCTGGTAAGTACAAGAAGTCTTCGTTGTGTCACACGTTGTGCGTATCTGAGTACAAACACATCTGACAATACTTCAACGCTGAAGTGTATCAAAACCATCTTGAAACGTTTGCTTCAGAATCAAGAAATTACTTTGCAAAACAGCATGCTAGAAGCACATGCACACAAACGTGAAAGCACTGAATCACTGCAAGTCTCATGACAGAGAAGCAAGCACTCTTAATGATTATCTAGGGCTCAAAATACAAAGAGGGTGATGAGGAGAAGGGCAGAAAACCACACACTCCAAATCCACATCCAGTGCCAAATCTTCTAGAAATTCCTGTTTCTACCAGGCAAGTCAAGTGTAGAGCAAAATTCCATCAAGCCAAGGGGCAAGTCCTTGATTACAAAATATAAAAATGATTACAAAACAAGAAGTAAAATCAGTCCAGACAACAGTTAAAATCAGAATTCACTTCCAGTTATTCCAGTAACTTTGATGTTGTGGGGATAGCGATTTAGCTTGCCCACACCAGGATTTTAAATATATTTTTTGCAATAATAGCTTTGCAAATGTTACGCCAGTGCTTTTTTATAAAGCTACTGATCAAAAGAAATACTCATGGCATGTACATATCTTGTCAAAAATCACAATTTCTTATGTGCCAAATGATCTCAATGTACAACACACATCACATCGGTTATGCAGATGACAGCCTTAGCATTTGGAGTGCTTGCACCTCTTCCTCCAGTCTCATGCCAGTTTTCAGGCCCTTACAATCACAGTGCTCTCCTAAATTCTCACAACTCTCAGTGAAAACAGGTTACCACTCTTCACTCTAGCAGAACATGCTTTTATTTAAAAAAAAAAAAAAAAAGATTAAAAAATTAAGACTTTTCCCATCTTTCACAGGAACTCCTAAGGAATGTGAATCAATTTACCAATTTACCAGGTGGGCAATTTGTTGAGTTGATTTAGCTGTATTTTATGCTCAGCTCATGAAAAAGCGTTTAAATCTGGCCAGAGCTTAAACTCTCATCTGATGTAACAGCAACAGAAAGAATACCCACAACGTTATCAAGTCTTCTCTTGCTGTATTTTCAGAGATAGAAATAACTACACATCTGTTACTTTTACAGAAAGTTAGGGCTTGGTACTGCCCAAGATCACCTTCATCCCCCACGTGGCAGAAAAAAGCAAGAAGCAACATTCTGGACTCCTCCTCAGCCTCTTGGAAAAGCTGAAGCAAATGTATTCCCTTGCAGAGAGGCAAAGCCACAATAAAAGCAACAAAAAACTCTACCTTGTGTTCTGTTGGATTTAATGATAGTCATGGAGCTGATCCAATCAGGAGATATCTTTGATAACAGAGAATAAAGAACTTCAAGGCTGGTAGCATCCACAACAAGAATTTCTGGATAATGTCCATGGCATAACAGCCTCCCTTCACGCTGAGTCCCAACCATAAACTGGTAGAACTAAGTGGACATTAACACAATACGGAAGTTACACTCCATGCAAGACACTATTTCATTTTTAACCAAGATCACTATTACATGAATACATCCTAGTGGCTACATACTCCAAAATTGCTGCTGTGTTGTGATGAAGGAGCTTTTTGCAGAGGCTCCCACCTGCTGTTTCCTATTTCAAACGCAGGGTACTTATTGATAGAGTGAATGTTCTCATTCCCGTTTCAGTAACTCGGCTATAGTTATCCATGCTATACAATGCAGAATAGGATTACCAAATCATTCACAAATACCAACCTGTATGCCAGTGTGTGTGCAGGCTAGCTTAGTAAACTCTATGCATCTGCCATCATTCACATCCCACAGACACATCTCCCTAAAATACAAAAGACAGATTACAACTACATCCAAAGTATTTCGGTCTTCCAAGGATTTAAGAATTATTTACATTGGAATAAATTAAATGCTTATTATTGACTGTATGAATTGCATTTAGACAAAGAAACCACAAAATCTACTTGAGCATCCAGTGCTACCCAAATCTGTGCAGACTGTTCTTCTCTACAAAGACAAAAGGAAATGAATAAAATACCACACTACATCATAAAACATCAATATTAAGTAAATGCAAGTATGTGACTGAGGATTTCCAATTTCTCTCACAGTTATTTCAAGTCATTTGTGTACACTGATGGCACCCCACCAGATATCTGAAGATTAGCTTGCCTTTTCCACATTTGTGAGGAAGAAAAATGAATTACAGAAAACCAGAACTTTATCACACAGCAGTGAACTCTGAAAGTTTTCAGAGATTCCAAGCTGATGACAGGTGGAAGCATCACCTGGAACTCTCCAGCAATTCTAAGACCAACTTGAAATCAAAGAACAACTAACAAAAAGGAGTATCAGAGAGTATTTTTCTGGCCTACCTGATAAGAAAATATTACAGTTACCTCTAGGAATTAATTCAGACTTCAGAGAGCTAAAAAAAAGCATTTACCCCTATGTTCAGATTTTTCCCCCTATATTTTGACTTTCGAAATTTTATGCCTAAATTTATTCAGAACAAAATCTGTCAGTGACTTTTCCCCTTTGTATCAGATGTATCATTTCACAAAGAAATCTTTTTTGTTCTTGTCCTAAACCCCCCCCAAAAAACTACTTAGTACTGAAATCACTACAAGGTGGAAATTCTAAGTTCTGACAAGCTACGTTCACAGTGTTCAGATTAAAAGACTGTTTAAACATATTCTCTGGATAAAAAGAAATGATTTCATTTTTTGCATACGTAACTAACCTATGCTTCTCCAACTGCACTTATGCAGGCAGAAAGTAAGAAACAGAGGTGAAACATAACCCCATCTTACTCAATGCAAGTCAACAAACCAAGGCTATTTGTTCTGACTGAAATGCTCATCTCTCTTCTTAGAAAGCTGTTCCAGATTCCTGCTGACAAGAGCAGTTTCTTCAACTACCTGAAACCTCTGCCCTCCCAGAGTCGCTTAGTCAGAGTAATGAACTATGGTCCTCTTGCTGACATCTAAGATGTGCTGTCCCACAGCTGGCCAGGGTAGGAAAGTGAATACAAGGGCACTGTGACTGCACCCTCTCCACATGGGGTTCAGCTGCCCAGGCTCGTGGCCAGCTCTGATAAGTAGCTATCTGGCCTTGAGCAGCGATGAGGGAAAGCAGGGTGCTGTCTCAGCAGGGCTCCCCTTATCTCCGAAGCCATCGTTATGCTCAGCTTCTCTTCCCACCCCTTAGCACTCAGTCACGCTGTGTACCCCCAATTATGACCACACTCAGTACCTGCAGTGGAGAAGTCCCATCATTTGGAATATCTACAGATAGTGGACTAAGTAAAAAGCACTGTGGAATGAGAAGACATAGGTGCAAGCAACCTGATCTCTACTCTACTCGAAACTTCCATTATTTAACAGATCTGCATATTAATAAATGCTCAGAGAACTCACCCACTCTCTGACGCACTCACTATGTACTGCTTCTCACTGGAAGCAGAGGCCTTTGATAAACAAGTGATTGAGGCTGTGTGACCAAACAGCAGAGCTCTGGGATTAATCTAGAATCAGGGAAACAAAATGTGAGAGAAAAATAACACACTGTTACTTAACTAGAATATGCATATTCCAGATTTCTGTTTTATACATTATATAAATATGTGGCTATATGTATACATGCACATTTTATTAGCACACTTGTGGACATATAAAAAGCATTTGCACAGGATGTGCTATGTTGCATGAAAAAAAAAAAAACATTTCTACCCAATAACATAATACAAATCTGTGTAAAAATTTACTTTGCATAATACTCGTGTTAACAGTGATTTTAAATGATAGATTGAATTTGACCCAACTCAAAACAATTGTTATACTGCAACAAGTTTCCCCCAGTCGAGTACATTTCACAGCCCTACACATCTATTTATAAACTACATACATTGCATTCATTGATTAAAAAAAAGGAAAAAGTGACTTTTATTTGTCCTTTCTAGAAGGTAATAGTCATTTTCTACTGGCCCCTCCTTCTTTATTTTTTAAACATACTAAACAAACAATTTACGGGAATAACTCGGATATTGAGAATTTTAGGTATTCAGTACAGTAATGTGTAACGTAAAATCTATATTTAAAATAATTAATCAATCTTCATCTTTGCTGCTAGATTTCTTTTCTCTTTCAGTTTCCATGGAAATCAGCAGATTAATCAAGTAATAACCTTAAAAAACTCTCTAGATACAGTCCTCCGACCTCTGGTTTTTACAAAGCAGCTGCATTGAAAACAGCTTAGAAGAGCTCCAGAAAAAGAGGAAATAATTATTTAAGATAAATTACTGAAGGAGCAGTAACAGAATTCAAGAGCAAACACTTCTCTTTCTATTGTGAAATATTTTCTACCGGAAGTGGATGGCATGACATCCAAGTCCCATCATGTGAAGCGATGAAGAAAGGACAGATGAACGAGTACAAAATGACCAGAGGGGATGCCGCCATACTGAACAGTAAAATCACTTTGGTAACGAGGATAAACACCTTAGGCACAATCTGAACTCAAGCATCTTACCTCTAAATCTGGAGCAATGTCCCAGAGACATATCTGGCCATCGTGGCAGCCAGTGACGATCATCGACGCGTCATCCATGAGCAGCAGGGTTGATATGCAGTGGGTGGGAGCCCTCTGGCCCCACAGGACAATGGGCAACACGAGGCTGTTCCCAGCCATCCTGCTTTCACACCTGTCAATTTCAGCAATACCAATTAATTAGGTCTCGATGGATATGCCTGCTCTTCAGCTGACACCCTCCTATCTCACGAGGCAGTAAAAGATGAGTCTGAAGTGACTTTATGAACATTTTATCCTAAAGAAACAGTCACTACAACATGCCGCTCCTCAATTAAAACACAGTATACAATCATCTCTTCTCTCAGTGAGGAAGATTTTCATCCTCACAGATGCACCAAATAACATATTTACACAACACTGAACCTTTCAGTCTCTGGTGTCTAAGCCCTCATCTGCAGCACTGGTGGCTGAAGGTGTACTTCTACAGCCTTCCTCGGAGGGAAATCTGTGAGAAAAGCTTCTTAAGAGGGGCAGGCAGTGAGGGAAAAGGAACTGGAACGTGCAACAAGTGACTCAGTTGTGAGACAAGAGTCACTGCTAGAACTATCAACGTTTAGAACTAACAAAAGCTAGAAAAAGGAAATACAGCAAGGGCAATGCACTTCTCAATCCTCCACCACTGCCAGCCCTCTGAAGCTGGATCCTAAACAAGAACTGATTGAAAGTCTGAGACTGAAAGAGGAGGAACTGATCTATTTCTGTTGTCCCTTCCTGCAGCTGTTACAAAATAAAAACTGCATTTTTAATTCTTTTCTGGACCCATCCCATTCATTGCCAGCCATGTCAGCTGACCCCACAGATGCCCAGAGCTGCAGTCCAGCCACGAGTAGGGAGCAGGAAGGGGAAATGTGAGCTGGGGAAAGCTGCAGCACACAACCCGGGGATCTGAGCAACAGCAAGGCCAATAAAAAACCAGTTCTGAGATCAGCAGGAGATTTGAACACCAAACCAAGCCTGTTTTTGTTAGCAATACCCTGAGTTTACCAAACACTTCAATGTTCAGACACAAGAACTCTTCCACTTAGCAGTACTTGTTAAGAATAAATGGAAAAACAGAGCACATAGCCAGCAAGCAGAACACTTACATCAGATACGACCAAAGTTTTCTTCATCTCTTACTGAGAATTCACATAGTGCTGTAGCAGTTGCTCAACTACCCTGCAGAAGAACTTTGAGCTACAGAAAGTTACTGAGAAATGAATGGGAAAATCAGTGTGCTAAACGAATGGAGGAAATGCTCCTAGTGTTTCCTAACAGAGGTTTCTGTTCAGAACTTTGCATAGTTCAAATCACTATTTCCCATTTCCCAGCTATTCCCACTATTTCCCAGCAGAATTTCCCATGTAGAGAAGTATAAATACGGCAGAAGAATTCGCTGAAGGAATACCTCAGCACGCTTTCCTGCCTTTATATTAATATATATGCACTCATCCCACTGGCATGATCTTGTAGTACAGGTGTGTGCTCGCAGACAAACAAATCTTTCTACAGTCGTTTAGAATATGGAGAAAGTAATTCTGATTGATTACAATGGAAAAATAAGCAGCAGCAGAAGAAATATCCTGAAATGTGCTCATCCCCGACAGCAACCCCTATCCTTCTTTTTAATGCAGACAGCACTTTTTTACCTTCTATTTCAAAAGCTTTTTTCTGCCATGCTACAGGGAGCTCAAAACAAATTAATGCTATCTCTCATCTGTATAAACATTACACTGAAATCTCTTCAAGCACATAGTTTTAGAGTAATTTGGACAAACACTGACTCCATTTCTAGTGCAAACAGTCCCTGTGGCAGCAGCAATGGAACATGTTAATAAATACAGAAAAAGGGGGGAAGGGAAGCAGCAAACAGCTGAATAACACAGCTTGGTGTTACAGACTGCAGTGACAACTAAAAACTGGCCTGAGTCTTGGAACAGAGAACACAGGCAAGCCGGATGCACTAAGCCTCACGCTTCTGAGAAGTTTGGGATGCAGAATGGTTTTTCAGTAAATTCAAAGGATGAGAACAGTAACAGCAGTCACTACAAAGTGTCATCTTATGCCCAATCTTTTTTTGCACCCAGTGGGACCACAGTTATTAAAAATTGAGCAATATTACTTAGTAAATGAATACAAATAGAGACCAACAACCAAGCACGCGCTCTGTTCTGACACACCACCCTGAGACGAGTGTTTGTAACACATGGCTGTAAATGCAGTGCTGTTACACAATGCTGGATCAATTGTTCCGTGTCTGGATGATCAGAACACAGAACTGCAAAATATTTTTCAGAAGGCATAAAGGATGCAGCGACCTTAATAAAGGCAGTGTACCTGTCAGCTGAGGAATTACAAAACCTCTGGCCTAAAGGTACTCGATTTACAGATGTAAAGATGATAAAAAGAATTGAATGAGATCCTAAAATGAAGATTGTCCAGACGCAGTACAAAGATGCATCACAGAAATACAAAGTCAACTTTTTACCACATTTTGTGATGAAATAAAACAGACGACACACTGGGAAAGGCGAGCTGAGAAATTTCTGTTAAGATGAAGTATTTAAAACACAATGAAGGCACAATATTCTGCACCAATTTTACTTCAGCCAACTACTGGGGCTCAGTAGCTGTGGGCTGGAAATATGGAATTGCCAAAGTCAGTCCCACAGCATCCTGTACAGCCGCCCTTCATGGCTGGGAGCCACACTGCACTGCAGTATCCCTGATGCAGCTTGTTGGCACACACTGTACCTAGGTGTTTTTTTGCTTTGGTTGGTGTTTGGGGTTTGTTTTTTTCTTTGTTTGTTACTATTTTTTATATATATATAAATATTTGACCTTCAGTTTAACTTACAAAATAACTTTCAGTTGATAACAAGACAATCCATCAATAATTTTAGAGCTGGAAAATTCTGGGAATAAAAATGCTGATAAGCAACATAAAGTCTCTTCCCATGCTTCTCATTTCCTATTGCTCATAGATCAGGGAATGCATCAGAACATTTCCATAAGTCATCTCTGTGATCGTCTCAGCGACGCGAACAACTGCATGCTGGGATAATAAAGGAGCTCGCCTACCAGGGTACACAGTTGTTTCACCAAATTCTGCAGTAAGCCTGGTGCTTTACCTATTGCTATTAAAACAAACAAACACAAACCAACGTTATAAATACACTTAAAATACTGAATTTTCACGAGGATATTACAGCAGTCACAAGTATTACCACATATAAGTAATCTAATATATCTTGTACCTTCCACGCAGACCAAAGTGAGGAAGCACTGCAAATGTGAACAGAGAAATCATATGTAAACGCTTACAAATATCCACATTCCAAAACTTTTATATAAAAGAGAGACAGCTCTTAGAACTTCTCATACCAACCCCTGGGGGAGAGAGAGAGCAGAAAGAAAAGCTACCTCTTGCCTTCCAGTTTTTTAGTATGGCATCGCAAAGCCTTCATTAAAAACTTCATTTTCAGGAAGTACCACAAACTCATCTCAACTGGCGCGGAATTCAGACTGCAAAGAACAGTTCTCTACTGCCACCGAGCATCAAATACATTCCCAGTAAAAACCAAAAGTCACTTAATGTCTGGAAACAATCAATACAGAATTTTTTTTTTACATCAATGATGACAACTCCAGTAACAAATAAACACAGTACCTATTGACAAATGGTCAAAAAGCACGCGGTGAACCACTGCAGAGGAAACCCTGTGTTCTACTTATCTGTACCTCTCTAGAATTTTTGCAGAAATAGGGACTGGAAATTTTAACTGGACAATGAACTTCAGACATCAAACTGAGCTCTTCCTCCTTAGAAGTCCTGTCATCACAGAGGTGGCTGAGGCTTTCCATACCACTTCCACAGGCGCCTTGGTGCCCTCCTCCACAAGCACACAGAAAGAAAGAACGACCTTGCGTTACCATGTGAGTACAGAAAGCCATCTGTAGGCTGCTACTGCACTTCACTTCCGAACCACCCCTCTCAAAGTCACAATGAATGCCCAGATGCAGAACGGCTGGAAAAGACCTTACTGAAAAGACCTGACCAAAGGGAGGCTCTCAATTTTCTCTAATATTCCCCAGATCTGAAATTTTTCATTTGCTTTTTCCTGCAGTGGGAGCTATAATGTGGACCCAAGAACACTCTCTCATATACTGACTTTGGAAGTTACTTCATCTCATGTCTCTGGACTCTCAAACCTCTTCTTCAGTGTCTTCATCTGCGTTCTTTGTAAAGCGAAAATGACACTTTAGATTTCCAGATAAAACCCCCCATCCCATCCTGCCCTCTCCCTCCCCCCAAAGAAACCCCAAAAGATAAATAATCTGTATTTATTTAATAATAGGACTTGAAAGAATATCAATATTAACGTGCCCTTGCATGAGTAATGAAAAAAATAGAAAATAACGTACTAACTTGGTGGAATAGTCAGTGACTCTCCACAGCACTAAGAAGGCTGGTATTCAGGCAAATTCCATAATCTGGGAAAAAAACCCTACTTGAGCAAGGCTACTAAACTGCTTTCTCAAGTACAACTTATTGCTTAAATGCTGAATCGCAGATTCATTTAACACCTTCACCAAACCACAACACCATCAACACCATCAACACCATCGAGTACTTCTTTCACATGTATAGCACTGGTAAAGTGTTCACTTAGGGAACAAAATGGCAAGCAGAAAACAAAACGCTGCCTTCAGATGAAAGCCTGTTTAAGAAGAGGCAAAGCAGTTGCAGAGAAGATTTTAGCAGTTAACAGTAGTGCACTGCTCAAGAAAATCAGGGACATGACCTACGAGGAGCATAGGAGTGAAGATGAAGGTCAGATGTATGATCAGAGAGCTTCATGATAATGGTTGCTGCAAGAAATCAAAGATGGAGCCACAAACCTTCCTCGGCTTGTACGCAAACTCTTCCTGCAAGATCACTTTACTTGCAGGTGCCTCAAGCTTTCCCACACCTTTCAGCCATGAGACGCAGCCTGGAGATATCATTGAACCTCCTCAAAATCAAGACCCTGAGACAGCTCTCTGATAACAGTTTGTAGGACCAAAAAACGCACCCAAAGCGAACTGATTCCTGGTAGGAAGCCCAGCAGCCGGTGAGGAGCTTTCACCTCTGCCTTGTGTTGGGACAATAAAACCAGCTCCCTAGCCATCCAGCTGGTATTAGTTCTGCCCCCAGCACATCTGAGGATACATGTGGGTGCTAAAAGAATCTGTCAAAAAAACATCTATGAAATGACTATTTCTTTATCATGTACACTCTCGGTCTGTAACAGCTCCAAAATGAACCACTGAAGTCTGCCAAATGAACATCTGCTTCTAAATGTAACTTACGCTCAAACAAAGCAGTTCAGAAATATTAACAATAAACCATTCCCTTCCCTATCAATGTTTACCACATATTAATGCATTTTTTTCTGCATTTTCAGTAGAATTTAAATTACCTTATTCCTCAGATTGTCACCAAGCACAGAGAGGGCTGCCATCCATGATATCAGGAGAAGCCTTCTGAAAGGATTTCATATTTTCACACAAACAGTAATTTTTACGCCTAACATTTTTTGCACATACAGAATCTTTCTCTCCTAAAGTCATGAGTTAAGCACTGCAATACCCCTCCTAAAGCCACCCGCATGCACTCACGTATCCATGGCAGCGGCTCCTTTCTGCTACATCATGGCTTCCATTTGAATTACCCAATGGTAATTACAATTTTTTTACTAATGGCCTTTTCCATTTAATACATGCAGCTGGGAAAGTACAGGATTGACACAGCAGGGAGAAGAAAACAAAATACTGTATCCAGAATTGCACAAATGTTCAACTGTCAGAACACACACATTTAGATATTCACACCTTTCTTTGTGTAGATGGTGAATAAGCAAATCTGTTACTAAACACAAATGGTCAGCAGTGTTTGCTCTGTTAATAACATTCTGCTTGTTTCTGAATGCCCGTCAGGAATTGTTAGAGGCTTCCGAAATGCATTTCAACTCATCATAAAGGGATCAAATGCCAAGTATTTCTGCCTTCCAAGCCTGTTGCAAATCCAACAGAACCATAGAGCGGGTGGGGTGGAAGGAAGGCACTGCAGCAGATCACAATGAAGCTGAACAAGATCTGGGCCAGATACAGCTGCCCAGGATCACGTCCACTCCTGCGTATACACAACCTACCCAAATGCTTAACTGCTGTCAGGAAGAAACTTCCTGGCACTTCCCTCTGCTGAATTCACAAGGCTCCTCTTGGCTTATCTCTCCAGGCTGAGGCAGCACACCTCTGTGAGCCTCCCTCCTCATTCTGTACCACCTGTAGACTTGCCCTGTCCATCGCCTGTGCCACCTCTGATGATATTAAACACCAGAGGATTCAGTACCAGCCCTCGGGGTGCAACACTATGACTGTCCTGCAGCAGAACATCAAGCTGCCCATCACAACCCTCTGAGGCTGTATGCTCCCCCAGTTTACAATGCGCTCATCCTAAGCATGTATCAGCAGCTTGTCCATGAGGATGCTATGGAAGCTGTGCCAAATTCTGCTCCTCTTCACCCATCAGTCTCAGCGTGGGAGGCAATCTCCTCTCTGTAAATCCATGCTATCTGGAAAGTCAGAGAACGCTTCTAAAAAGCTAATACTTCTTCAGCAAATAAATCCATGTTTGTCTGCTGGGGGTTTGAGTGGCTATTTTTGTAGGGTTTTTTCTACTAGACGACATTTTGGGCCACATTTGCATGATACAAAACACTGGAAAAGGATCTACGTGCTCAGTTCTTTAACTCCAACACATCTAACATTTTCATTTCGGCTCGCATCAGATGAGCACTGAATACAAAACTTAGAGAGCAATAACTTTGCTCTTTGTCACAGGGTTGAAATACAGCTGTGCTGCATGATGCCCACTGCAGGTGGGCACCTTTAAACTTTATCCAAGCTCAACTTTCTGCTTTGCAAACGAAAAAAATATTATTGCAACACTGTGCTAAAAGTCTTTATTAAGAAAGCAGAATTGTCATTTTTCGCTAAGAGAGAGTTGTGAGTAAACAGGTGAAGAACGCAATCAATGCTGCATGAAACAAATTCATCATGGTGACAGCAATGTCAGGCAACCAGCCTAGCAAAAAGCCAGGCAAATCTGCCATCACCATGGACGTGGACAAACATGCATGCAAAACAGGCCAGAAGATGGTGAGCTGAAATGCCAGGTGCATTTGTCTTGGTAATTAACCATACCAATTTCAAGACAAAAACAAAAGCAAGTAGCTATCAAGGAGAACCAATGCATCCTGACACAGCCAAGAGGTGCAAGGACTGCTAAAAGTAAACACAGCACACTTCATTTTACTGCCCTGAATATTCACGCTGACCTCAATAAACCCACTCATTACATCAGAATTAAGCATATCTGCAGGAGGGAACTAACCTCTGCTTGCTCCAAGCTATTACGTTGATCAAGGATTAAAAAGGTACAGGCACCTGGACTTCCTTCATCCACCCTGTAATCTGCTGAGCTCTCCCACAGCCGTGTGCAGGCAGAACCTCTATCCCTCATGCATTCTCTATTTCTTCTCACTCATTCACCTGCATTGGGCATCACACAGCACAGCTGTATTTCAAGCCCTGTGACAAAGCTCTCCTCAGATATTTTACACAGCACTTGATTTGGCCACAATGTGTTACTGTAACACAAAGAAAAGTATTGTGAACATGGTCCCAAACTTTCCCAACACAATCAAAATCAAAAACAAATGCAACAGTACAAAAACATGCCTTCCAAAACAGACATTAAAAATCCAATTAGTTCAGACACAAACTCCTTCCTAATCTTCACGATGTGCCAATAACTGTGGCATTCCAGTAACAGGTTACTGCTTTCCGCAGCCAAGCACAGGATTACAGAATATCAACCCAAAAGCACTTAACAGCAGGAAGGTAATGTGGGCTATCCCACAGAAATCCACCTCATGGGTATACAGATGAATGCAAAACCAGATAAAGGAAGTGATAATGCCACATAGGTGGACATGGTCAGCTGGGATGCACTGCTGGATGCTGCTGGTGTAGAGGAGGATCAAGGGAGACCTTATTGCTCTCTACAACTACCTGAAGGGAGGTTGCAGTGAGCTGGGGGTCAGCCTCTTCTCTCGTGTAACTGGTGATGGGACTAGAGGGAGTAGCTTTAAGCTGTGCCATGGGAGATTCAGGCCAGACATTAGGAAATACTGCTTCTCTGAAAGAGTGGTCCAGCAGTGGAATGGGCTGCCCAGGGAGGTGCTGGAGTCACCGACCCTGGCGGTGTTCAAGGAACGTTTGGATTTTGTGTTGAGGGATATGGCTCAGTCAGTACTATTGGTGATAGGTGGATGGTTGGACTGGAGCATCTCCCCTGTGAAGAAAGGCTAAGTGAACTGGGTCTGTTTAACCTTGAGAAAAGAAGGCAGAGAGGGGACCTGACCCAGGTCTATAAATATCTAAGGTGAGGGGGATAGAACGGCGAGCCCAGACTGTTTTCAGCAGTATGTGGAGACAGGACAACAGAAAACAGCCAGAAATTCCACACAAATGGGTGCAAGAACTTCTTTACAGTGAGGTGACAGAGCACTGGAACAGGCTGCCCAGGGAGGTCGTGGAGTCTCCTTCTCTGGAGATGTTCAAGACCCACCTGGACACCTATTTGTGCAACCTGGTGTAGGGAACCTGCTTTGGCAGGGGGGCTGGACTCGACAATCTCTCGGAGGTCCCTTCCATCCCCTATGATTCTGTGATTAGCATTATGCATCTGTGACTGGATGGTCTTGTAGGTCTTTTCCAACCGTGGTGATTCTGTGATGGTGTCAGAAAGCTGTTTCAGCCGTAATGGCTCTCTGGCTCCATCCAGATCCTGCAGCAGCGCTAGCAGACGCCTCAGAAGCAGGCTGCCCTGGCACCTCGCTGGGCGACACGGGGAACCCACACAGGTTTTTCCAGATCCCAGCTGTCACAACCGCGTTCAGCACTGTCACCCCATGAGCTGCAAAGCGAACTCCAACCCGTAACCCTATTTACCAGTGGCATCGGGGCCGGCACAAGAAAAGGGAAACAGCCTCGGGATGCCACTCCGCGCCGTGAATATGCGGCACCGAGGGTGCAGCCGCCTCCCCCCCACACACACACACCGCCCCCACACACACCGCCCCCCGCCCTCCCCTACACACCGCCACTCCGCGCCGTGGCGCCCCGCCCGCACCGCGAGAACGATCCTTGGGGGCTGGTGGGGCTCGCCGCCACCCCCGTACAACATGGCGCACCGGGGGGCTGATGGACGGCGCGCCGCGGCTGGGAGGAGGCCGCCGACTCGCGAGCGCTCACCTGTCCCCGCCGCGGCTCTGCAGAGGAGCCCCCGGGCGCCGCGCTCCCTCGAGCAGCTGACGAGGCCGGCCGCCGCGGCGCCCAGTGTCGTAAAGCCGCCCCCCGGCCGCCGCGACTGACGGCACGCAAAGGCAGCGGCGTCGCCATAGAGACGAGCGGCGGAGCGTGACAGCGCGGCGCAGGCGGAGGGCTGCGGCGGGCACGGAAGGCGCCGCGTTCGGCCTGAATCCTCTGTGAAAGGCGGTTCCGCCTCATCAGTGTGCGCATCAACGGGACGGACCTCTCCTGACAGGAGAGCAGAACTGCGGGCACCTCTACGGGACCCAGCGGCGGGATCAGAGGCGACAAAGACCGAGACGGCAAACGTACCTGAATCGTGTTATATCATATCAACGCCGCCGGCCTCCTGCGGGTGCTAAGCTGTACGGCAAAGGCCGCGGCCGCCTCGTCCTCCTCGGGGCCGCGGGGGACCGGGCTTCACCTCAGGCGTGCCCCTTACAAAGATGGCCGCCTCCCTTCACACGTGCCCCTTACAAGGATGGCCGCCTCGCTTCCGTCGTGCCCCTTACAAAGATGGTGGCATCGCTTCCGGCGTGCCCCTTACAAAGATGGCAGCCTCGCTTCCGGCGCGCCATTTTTCAAAATGGCCGTTCTCGCTTCCCTCCTACTCTAGAATTGAGAGGCGCTGCGCTGCGCGGCCGGAAGTGCTTCAGGGAGAAGCGTGGCAGAGCGCGCATGCGTTGAGCGCGACTCGCCGCGCGGTGCACGCTGGCCGCGCCTTCCCGCCGTGACGCTGCAGATAGAGGCCGGCGCCGCCGCTGTGGCACCTTCTGCCTCCCCCCGTCCGGCGAGGATGGTGGGCGTGAAGCTGATCGCTAACGACACTGAGTTCCAGCCTGAGCTGAGCGCGGCCGGCTCTCGCCTAGCCGTGGTGAAGTTCACCATGCGGGGGTGAGTGGCGCCGTGAGGCGCGGGCCCGGCCGGCGGAGCGCCGTCGGTGTGGGGCCGTGCTGGGCGCTGGCGGCAGGGCCGATCTTCTTCGGGGTGAGGGTGGGAAGGGGAGGCTGAGTGTCCGTCAGCGGGCCGGAGCCCTTTGCTAGAGATTTGAGAGATGTCTGTGCGCTGCTGCAGGAATAGCCTGCGGTTCTTCATGGGTTGGTGCTGCGCTGCCGTTTGCACAAGTTGTCAAGATCTTCCTGTGTTGAGGTGGCTGCATCTTCATGCCCGCAGCGAAGTCGGCCGTTGTGACTCGATATTGTCACAGTGAATAGTAGCTCCTGTGATCCCTGCAAAGGGTTTACTATGCCATCTCTATGTCACGTCCTGTGCAGGGACTTTAATGTAGCTGTCCTCCACAGGTGGCACTGGATTTGTTGCATTCAGTTTCAGAGAGTTTACGCATGGTTCTGCTGTGGTTTAGCCTGTTAGCCAAGCACCACACGGCCACTCACTCCTTTAGTCTGGGTGATTCTTACTGTAATATTGTTGTCGAGGCAAAAAAGCGATGTTGTGTGGATCTTAGGAATTGGTATTGCTCATTTTAATGGTGTATGTTAATGCCAGCTCAGCAGATTCCCTCAGGTACTGCTTATCTCTCTTCATGGTGGCCCCTTTGCCTGGCTAACTTACCGACTCATCCTTGCAGGGATATCTTCCCATCATGACATCACTGCCATAGGGGCAAGGCCTCTTTTCCAACTGCTTTGCCAATGCTTCCTTCCCTAGAAAGGGATCACAGCTGCAGCTGCTTGGCTTCACTGCCCACTAAGTTCAGGCCCCTGACCCCAAAGTTTCAGCTCCGGAGCAGCCACATAACAATGTGCTTACCTGGACAATGGTTACAATCTTCTTATATGTTTAGAAGCTCACCCAACATCAGGGTTTAGACAGTCTCTGTCTCTTCTAAGTTCTTCCTCTCCCTGCTCTCATTCTTTGAGCTGTTGGACTAGCTCAGTGGCTCAGTTTCATTTTCTTCCATCTGATTTAGGATTTATTTACTAAATAACCTCACTTTAGTAGGCATTTTTTACCTTTGCTTATAGGGGTAACTGATAATGGTGCTGGTTGATTCTGTTTCAGCTGCAGGGCCTGTCATTGGGGTTGGGTTGGATCCACAGGCAGTTGTGGTTGTTGTATATGTACTGCAGTAAAGCTCAGCCATAGCTTTCTGTAATTCATATAACAACACAGTAATGATGACGTGGTATTATGTAGCAATTAGCATTGTGCAATTCAGATTATTGGCTGTTTTCACCCAACATGTACCAAAGCAAGAAAATGAACATACTGATTCAGTTTGAGTCAAGAGTTTTTTTTTTAAAGAATAGGTTGAATTTTATTTTGTTTTCACAGATGTGGTCCTTGTTTAAGGATAGCTCCAGCTTTCAATGCTCTGAGTAACAAGTACCCTCAGGCAACATTTTTGGAAGTGGATGTGCATCAGTGCCAGGTTAGTATTCCAAAGCATATTTCACCTTTTGTAAGAGGAAAATTAGACCATGCAGTGACTGAGGAACTGGAAGGAAAGCTGCTTAATCAGTATAATAAGTGTCCATTTATGTGTTTCCTGATTAACAAGAAATTTTATTGATCTGAAATTACTTTATTCACAGAGATGTGACCAAACATTTAGGAAAATATTCTTGCAATTAGCAGTTTGATATCCTTCTTTAAAAAGATGTGCTGGTCCTTTAGCAGTTCCTGCTGTGCATTCTACTGATGTAACACAGTTACAAAGTCAGTGCCAGTAATTCCTCTCAAGTACTATGTGTCTGTTTTTAACAGACAAGTGTTGCACACAAGCTGTTGATTGACTTAAGGGTTGTTAGCAGAAATCAACAGTGGTGTGTTGAAAGGAAGCTTCTTGAACTTGCAAATGTTCAAGAAAAGCAAATGATAATGAAGAGAGATGAGTGTAGAAGTAGCAACGCTGTTTAAAACAACACTGAATTATGGCAAGTTTTGGGAAAAAAAACACCTGGGTGCTACAGATACAGGTAGAAGTGAAATAGGAGTCACCTTCTACAGTGGAAGATTGCACCCTTCGAGGTGTGCATGAATCCCTTTGGAAAGGGAAGTAACACAGGTGTAAAGAATGCTTGTAACATGGGAAATGAGGTGATCTTCACCTTCAAGAGCATGTGAGTAGTAGGATTTTTATGATGGACTGACCAACCTAACACAAAATCCTTTGAAAGAATGCCTAAATGTAGGAAAGATTAGGAGGATCTGAAGCATTTCAATTCAAGTTGTTGTCTGACTTGAAGGTTCTTGCAGTATAAGAAAAACTGTGATGTTGGGGCTGCTGTAGCTTGATTAATATTAATGTGTACATTCTCATCCATGTGAAACAGTGTTTTTGCCTGATGTTGGTAATAGTGTGCTAGAGAACACTGGTAACTAATTTATGCATTCTAGGGAACAGCTGCTACCAACAATATCTCAGCAACACCAACGTTTCTGTTCTTTCGGAACAAAGTGCGGATTGACCAATATCAAGGAGCAGATGCTGTAGGGTTAGAAGAAAAAATCAAGCAGCACCTGGAGAATGATCCTGGAAATAATGAAGATACAGATATTCCCAAAGGATATGTAAGCATATTTTATCTGAGTCTCTTTTTAAAATTTACGTGACTTGTTAAAACTTTCTGTTCCTTTCCAAACATCCTCTGGTCAAATAATGCTCCTGTAGGGAAACCTACAAGCTCCCATGGCTTTAAGGGACAACATTTGAAAGTTAACCATGCTTACTAAATATGTACGTGACAGAATTGTAAAATATATTAAGACAAATGTCTGCACATAGCCATAAGTGATTAAAACAATGGATTTCATATTTTATGATAAGGATTCATCTGCAGATTTGTGTTATGTTTCTTTCTTCTTCTCGAGCTTCACAATATGTCTTCCCAAAACATTTTTGAAGTGCAAGATCTTCCATGGTAAAGGACACAGTTAGACATAGCCGTTGAAAAGTTGTTCTGGTTGTTCTTTAAGAAGTCCTCTTTGTTATTCTTGTGGTGGTAGGCTGATTTGTGGTTTGGGAGTTTGTTTTTCTTTCTTGCTTGCCACTTTAATGTTCTTTCTTATTTATATAAGAAAAAATCCTTTGAAGGAAATAACCTTCATAATAGTTCAGCTGCATAGCAGTTTGCCATGAAAATGGTGGGCCACATGTTCTCAGACAAGATATTTTTAAAACCTTGCATCTAAATCACTTAACTAAAACTTAGTTCTTAACTATTCTCTAATAATTTAAAATATTTTTTCTTGAATAGATTTCTTACCATCACATGATCTAGACCTGTATTCTAGAAAAATCAAAACTTGATAAGGATAATTGAATTTTTGGCTGAAATTTCAATGGAGCAAAGCAATCCACTTAAATATTTGCTCTCTGAGGAGATTATTTCTCATGTCCTGCTTGTTTTCCTCTTGGATCAAGGCAATTGTGTGCTTCAAATTACAAGCCTACCTGATAGCTGTGCTTAGAAACATGTAAGTGAGAGCTCTGATGTGACAAAACACTTTCCTAGAGCCGTTATCTGAGATGGTGTTCTTCAAGCAGTCCTTGGTGTAGTGTTACTCCTTAAATGAGATTGCCTGCTGTTTTGCCAGCAGAATAAAACCCAGTTAGGTGAAATGTAATTTACCAAATAACTAAGTCATGTCACAGTTTAGTGTGCATCCCTTCATGTTAGAAAATCAAACATCTTCAACTTGATTTTGAGCATCTGTAGAAACCCAAATGACGTGCAGTCCAACACCTGGTTGTTGGTGTTTTTTTTGAGGTTAACTATTTTAAATTCAGTGCTGACAATATCCATTAGACAAATGTGAGCAAAATCTAGATGGACGTTTCTCTTTTTGGTAAACTTCAAAGGCATAGGTCACTTGAATTTTCTTGCAGCTCCACTCTGTGTTAAATATTCCACTGTATGCATTGCACTTCACTTTATATGGTGTGGGTGGGGATAAGTAAAAGGCAGTAAGTAGTTTAACTTGGAATAACACAGTTCTTAGTGTTATGGGAAGTAGGATACAGGAAGTGAACTGTATTCTCTAAGCAGCCTATTTTTTAATTTAGTTTGTATTGTGAAGCTACAACCTGAATTGTAATATGTAGTAATTTTAAAGCTAGTATATGGGGCTTCAGTATGAGTAGAACATTATTCTTTGGGACCAAACATATATCTGTGAGAAGGGTGGTTTAAGTTGCCATCCAACAAGTTCCCATAGTTGTTTTTTTTTTTATATAAATCCCTGAGGTTTTCTGTGTGCTCTGTTTTTTTGTTTGTTTGTTTGTTTTTGGTTTTTTTTTGTTTTTTTTTTGTTTGTTTTTTTTTTTTGTTTTTTTTTTTGTTTGTTTTTTTTTTTTAATAATGAGCTCAGAGAAGAATTTCGTTTATTCCTTCTACTTTTGGGTGAGTTTGTGGCAGATGTGTGCAGTCAGCAATTCTTTTGTTTTTCCTTTCAGATGGACTTAATGCCGTTTATCAACAAAGCTGGCTGTGAATGTCTTAATGAAAGTGATGAGCATGGATTTGATAATTGTTTACGTAAAGATTCTACGTACTTGGAATCGGATTGTGATGAGCAGGTACACTGGATAGTAAGATGTTTTCAGTGACTGGTTTGCAGGTTTTTTTTTTAATGAGTTGGGCTTGTATTGCTGTAGCAGTGTGAAAAAGAGTGGAGACAGTAGGTGGATGAAGTAAAAGTTCATTGTAGCATTTCCAATTTTCTACACATTTCTGAAGAAAAGTTGTAAGCAGAGTAGCATTTACTGATACTTTAAAGTGGCAGACTAGTGCACGTATGGAATATAGAGAATGTACACATGACATTTTATTTGTAAGTTTAGGCTTATTTATTGTGCTATGTTTGTTTGGAGAATGAAAAAAACAGTATTTAACAACAAATTTCTCCTCTCTCCCCCTCAGCTGCTTATTACTGTTGCTTTTAGTCAGCCAGTCAAGCTTTATTCTATGAAACTTCAGGGTCCAGATAATGGTAAGTGAGGTATCTCTGTCTCTAACTGTGTCCTGGAAACCTGAGCTTTCTCCACATTTAGTTTAAATGTTGAAAGATGTTACTGTTGTCCCTAGTTCCTTTTACTGAAATCGTGTTGGGATTTGCAGAAGGTAAACTTGGTGTAAATCAACAACAAATTACCTCACATTCCTTAGGAGGAAGTTTTTCACCCAGAGGGCGGTGAGGCACTGGCACAGGTTGCCCAAGGAGGCTGTGGATGCCCCATCCCTGCAGGCATTCAAGGCCAGGCTGGATGTGGCTCTGGGCAGCCTGGGCTGCTGGTTGGTGACCTGCACACAGCAGGGGGTTGGAACAGATGAGCACTGTGCTCCTTTGCAACCCAGGCCATTCTATGAGTCTGTGATGATTCTCTGATTACCATTATTCTGTCCTTGTGCACTTATATTTGGTATGACACAAATAGAGTTTCACTATATTTGGACATGCTGTGAGGGGAACCTCTGTTCAGGAATTCAGTGTGAGAGTAGCGGAAAAACTGCTTAATTTTGATATTTGGTTGGTTTACATTACAAAATTGAATACAATGTACATAAATGTCACACGTGACACAGAAAAACAATTTTTTTAGACCTTTGTTGGATTTGTTACATGGAATTCTGTCACTGAAGCTTAGGCAAGTAGTTCAACTTCTGATATCTTTCATTGTCTAGAGTAGTGGTGTGAGGATGGCAGATCTGTACCTTTTGCATCTCAAGTCTGTGCCTTTTTTTGAATAGCACTTAGATGGTGAGATAAGGAAGGGCTTCTTGAGCAGCATTTAAAAAGGAAAAAACACTAAAGCATCTGAATCCTGCTTCTGTATTTTGACACAGGACAAGGTCCAAAGTACATAAAAATCTTTATCAACCTTCCTCGATCAATGGATTTTGAAGAAGCAGAAAGAAGTGAACCAACTCAAGCCCTGGAGCTAACACCAGATGATATTAAAGAAGATGGCATTATCCAACTTCGCTATGTTAAATTTCAGAATGTTAACAGTGTAACTGTAAGTAAATCCTGTATGATCTGCTGGGGCTGAAAACTGTATAGGCTTCTAGAGCACTGTGATGTTGATTTCTCTGCAGATGTCTTTAGTTGCTCATCACTGATGGCGTCCTGTTTGTTCATGCTCAAAGGATTTCTGAAATTTTGGGTGAACCAGGGCAACGTGCATGCCATATCTCTCACCCACCATGTGAGAGATGGTTCATTTCACCTCTTCAGGACTTAGCATAGTGCTTAATCCTACTGCATTTTTACAATCATACCTTCATGAGAGGCATCTTGTCTTCCTTTGGAGAGATCAGGAGGCAAGAAGTGGTGTGCAAGTAGGGTGCAGATAGGGCACCCTCCTTGCAACCCAAATTTGTGCTCTCCCAGATGAAATGGTGATGGATTACGTAGACTTACACCCCACAAAACTATGCTGTTAAATACAAGCCACGTATTTATTATTTAATCAAATCCCGTGTTAGCTTTTGGCAGGACAGTGTGCAAACACTAGGCAAGTGATAGGGCGATCAAATAAAAGTTCTGCTTGTTTGCACTCTGCTTATGTACCCCACGGTAACGTTTCCAAAGTTTCCCAGCTGAACCTGGATTTTGTGTTCAAGAATTCAAAAAAAAAAAAAAGTCATTTTGTCCACCTCATGACTTTTCAGTACAGGTAATGAAGTAAAAGAAATTTTTGCAAAGACATGTAAGTAAAGCAATCGCTAAAATGAATTTGTAGTTCTAGTGTTTATGCTGTAAAGCATGTAATTATGCAGACTGTAGTAACAAGGTACACTTAGAAATGGAGGCCTTAAGACTATTCATGTTGAACTTTCTTTTGAGTAAGATTTAAATGAAGAGTGAACTGTGACTTTATATCCTGTTTGATGGCTGAATATGTCCTCAGATTGGAAATGGAAGTTGGGAAATTCCAAGCTGTGTATGTTTTTAAGTAAACCACTGGGAAAATAACAGCATTCTATGTAATCATTTAAAATAAGAGGACAGTTGCTTCTCCAGAGGGTAATGAGGCCTTTATGATTGGAAAAAGCATTTCTGTGGTTAGTTCAGAGATCCTGAGAGCCTAGCACTTCATGCACTAATTCAGGAATTCATCACACCTTAGTGCTTGTGTTTTGGGATTTTTCAGTTGTTTGTCCAGTCTAATCACGGGGATGAAGAGACAACAAGAATTATGTACTTCACGTTTATTGGAACTCCAGTCCAAGCAACAAATATGAATGACTTCAAGCGAGTAAGTCTTTGTTTCTTAAAAGCACTTACAAATGTTTTAAATTAATCCAGAAAAGAGTTGACTAAAATACACTCAGTTGTTGTAATTTTGCAACTTAAGGTAGATTTCAAAACAAAACATCCGAAACAAAACATGCAGCTATATCTTAACAGCTCTTTGGTCTTGCCTTTGTTTTTGTTCATCGACTGCTTCTTCGTCTTTTTTAAAAAGGTAAGAATGTGTCCATCAACTGCTGAAAACATGAGGAACTGTCCAGTTATCTGCACTATAGACAGTGTTGTTTCTTAACAGCTGAGAGATCTGTACCTTGATTTCAAAACTTTTATGCTGCTGGTGCTCAGGAAGCAGGGAAGCAAGTCTCCATATGAAATAGACAGACTCCTTGTGATTGGCTTGGTGGCTGTTTTGGTGAAGGATTTTATGGAATTTATTCAGTAGGCAGCACTACGTAAACTCAAGATCCAAAAAATTATTGATCACAAGGTAAATATGACATTAAACACACTTTTTTAACACTGATCAGGGAATGAAACAACTTGCTATGGTATGACTTCAGGCCGACAAATGCTGAAGGATAAAGCATTCTCATTTCCTTTTTTTTTTTTTCTTTTTTTGAGAATGTGAAATGGGTTTGAAAGTATTGAAACTTTCAAAGCTACTTACAGCTTTCCTTTAGAATGTAGTATCTATTAAAAACAAACTGCTTTAAGACTTACCCTCTTTACAAAGACAAATAGAGCTGTAACACCACTGCTTCCAAACTGGGCGGCCCATGCGACTATTGACATTGAAAGACCCAGAATTTATTCCACAAGCCACCTATGTCTTCAGAAGACTAAAACTGCTAACAGTTGCCACGTTATGTACTCTGATTTTTACGTTAAAACTTGATCTAACATCTTCTTCTAAAACTTAATAAAATGAGTAATGATGTTAATGAATAGATGCCTGACAAAGTTTTGCCAACTTACTGAAATATGAAGCCATTGAAAAAGATGCTCTAAGTTTAATGGATACCAATTTTAGAATTTTCTAAAGGAACACATCTGTTCTACTCAAAACTAGAAATAGGTTAATTCATTTTGAATCTGCTTGTGTTTTTTTTTGTTGTTGTTGTGTACAGCCTTTTTTACAAGCACTTAGGATAGCAGGACTGTAGCCTGCAGTGGGTTTTGCCATTACTATTTAATGTCACGTGATTAATCTGCAGTACTTCTCTGTTATTTTGAGGAAGAAAGTGGCACTCTTACACTGATAGTTTCAGTATTTGATCTGTCTCAGTTCCATTTCTCTGTACACTCCGTAAATACTCCGCTTTCCAAAAGTTTATTTTCTAAAAGGCACGCTCTTTTAAATCTGTTATTTTTTTCCTTGGATAATTTTGACAGAGGTGCCTTTGGCTAAGCAATGTACAGTTCTTGTGGGATATCATGAGCACTAGTGACTAGTGGTGAGCCACATGATGTTTCCTACAATGTTTTAAATTGTGAGAACAAAACAGTAAATTGGATGCAGTGCTCACATGCTTCCTTAGTCTGAAGCTGTAACAGCCTTATTCCTGTCAGTGTCAGCTAAGGTAGACTTTTTAAGGTCTGTGTGTAGTTTACGCTGAAGTACTTAAGGGTAATCATTAAACAAAGAGACCCTTCTGCACTAGGAGCCACACGGAGAAGACAGGCAGCAACAGATGCAGCTCCACTCAGAGTTTACATCTCAAGATGAGATAAATGGTTTGACAGTGAGAACGACTGATCCCTGAAACTCTGCAGGCACATGGTGGAATCCATGGGACAGGGCATCTCAGGTGGTCTCATCCTGGCACACTTTCCACAAAGGGCTGGAACTGATGGTCTCTCAATGCCCCTTCCAGCCTGAGCTGTCATTCTGACTTGCACACAAATCTCATGAAGGTATTAAAAAGTAGAATGAGTCTTACCTGCTTGTTGTTAACAAGGGCATTTTTAAGTCTGTGTTGGTTTTAAATGCAGTGCAGTTGCTTGAAAGCTGCTGTGTAGCCTGTTAAATACCACACTAGTTACTATTTTGGTTTCACGTGTGAATGTCTTTGCACTACTGAGGAATGTGATTTGTGACATTCACTGGAAGGGACAGGGAGGGAAGCAGCAGCTTACAGGACCTGTATCTTTCTTAAATGTTAGCGCTGGGTAGCACTGCACTGGTAGTATCAGAATGTCTAGAACTGCTCAGAACTTCCTCACCGAAGAGCATACACTGCTAGCTTTTGAGGCTGCTAATCCTTTCCTGGTTGAAGTACTCCTCAACTTTGTACAAAATAGGAATATTCATTTCTGGAACGTGTAGTTTAATGTTAGGATGTTAAAATATGTTGTCATAGCAAATGGGACGTGGAAGCCAAAGTACTCAGGAATCTGAACTTCTGTTCCTTCACTTCCACTGGTCCTGTCAGCTATGGAACCTTAATGTAGTGTTGAGTGTTAGTTATATTTAGGCTGACAGATCAACAGGGAAACCTCATGTTTCTTTTTGTCTTCTATGATCGACGAAAAGACCCACTCCTTACTGCTTTCAGGTGCCTCACTGCCTTAGTTCAGTCCACTTATGCAAAGCATATTTCTCTTCTAGTTATGGTAGAAGCAGTATTGAAACATAATTAACAAGAGGGGACAAGTGCTTTTTCCCCTGATTTTTTTTTTTTTTTTTTTTGAAGAGTTTGTAAAAATCACTTATTTCTAGATGGAAGCGTTAGAATGTAAAAGTAGACACGAGCATGAGTCCAGCCATGCTTTTTGTCGTTCAAATCATTGCTGCTCAGGTGATTCTATACATGTTCTTTTTCAATTTGGAAAAAGAAACCCACCACTGAGCAAAACATGGGTTTCAGTGATTCTGCTGAGGATCAGCCCTATGTATTTTGATACCTAGATGTAGTGGGGTATGAACGCAGGGTTGGTTGTAGCAGCTCACTGTTCAGCAATTGGTTATTAAGGTGTGTGACAGCAACCACTGTGTCCTTCAGTCTAGGAAGATTTGAATTTGCTCATGTTGCTCTGAAACACCACCAGGGCTGTAAGCATGACCTCTTCCTGATCAGTAAGACTGCTGAATTTGATTTTTATCCTCTGGGAGGAAGTCTTTGGAGTTGCAGGAAAGGGGGTCACAGGGGAGAGAAGTTGTATAAACTGACTGCAGAACTGTGAGGTAAGAGCTGAAAGTGATGGGGGGAACAGCTCAGCCTCTTTGCCCTACTTAAATAAAGGGCCCCCAGAAGCAGAAGATTGCAATTAACATTTTCTTCCCATACATATTTCACATTCTGAAGTAATTTTTGAAAAGCCTGCTGTAAATGTATGACTTTTTAATTTAATCCAAATTATTTCTGCTTCTCGTCTTCATGAGATCTGATTTAAGGCAGAATTAAAGAATCCCAGCCCTATACCAGACCGCACTCAAGATATAGGAGGTTACATTTGAGGTTTGTTTCCAGTGCCCTGGATGCTTCTCAAACTACTGAGAGACCAGCAACTGATGCTGAGTGACATCTGTGAAGTTCTGTGACCTTTTGACTCCTGACTGGGAGCTTAGTCATAAATCCTGTGAGCCAGGTGATGCACTGGTAAATTTCATTAATTGTGGAAGACCGTGCAACTCAATGCCAATAGAGTTCTTGTTTATGTCTGGTTTAACTTCGCTGCCCCTTTTTAGAGGCTGGGGATATGGGCAGGTGGGGATTTCTTGGTCTCCTCCTGAATCAAGGCTTTTCAGAACAACTTACTGCTCTCCACTTTGCTGCTGTTTTTCTTGTAACACTTTCTTTGTTTGTTTTTCAGCGTAATTTCCCATTTCTAAAGAACTAAAAATGCAGAAGACATTAAAAAGTAATAATCAGATTGGTGTGGTGTGGCATACTCCCTTTCCTTGCTTCCTCTGCTTATCTAGCATCTCTTTCGCCCTTTTCACAATCTCAGCACTGATGCAAGACCCATGTCTGTACCTTCTGCAATCAGGGACAGCCTTCTCTACCTTCTGATGCATCAACTCATCTGTCTTCTTTCTCTCCCCCCATCCAAATCTTATCTTAAACACTTCCCTTTCTTACAGTTTCACAAACTCTGTACTCTATCCCAAAGTTGACATTTTTAAAAGCACACCATCTAACACTCTTACAGCTTTTTTTTTTTTTTTTTTTTTTTGTCTGTAACTCATTTTTCAGCTTGATTTGAATTCTGTAATGGAGTTTGTGAAATGCTCTACGGAAAACTTGATTATTTTTTTTTTTCTTTATCTCAGTCAAGATTGATGTCCGACTTTGGTGTGACTGCAGTAAGAAGTTAGGCTGCCAGTTTCTCTTTATTGTTCCCCACTTTGCTCAAAGGAAATTAAGCAGGGAAGGCAGAGTAAGGAGCTAAATGGTGTTTGTGCAGGGGTGGCCTGATCATGCTGCAGCAGCGTGAGTCCAGTTGCTGGACCTGCTTCAAAAGATTCCTCTGTTGTAGGGGAAATGAGGGCTGTGACCAGTATCTTGGAGCATGCTAAGTGGCAGTTATGTCTGTAAACAGCTGGAAAATTGATCCATTCCTGAGAAAAGGATCAGTGATGATTGTTTGGTGCAAGTTTGTATGCACACTTTCTTCTTGGGAAGGTACAGTGGGATGGTCAGAAAATGTTTCTTTTACCTGTGTTGACAAAGTACCCGTATCAACATGATTAATTTTCACAGATAATTCACATGGGCGTGTTGTCAATTCCCACTTCAGACTGGTATTGCAATACTTTTCACTGAAGTTATACACTTGCTAACAGCTAATCTTTAATCTTCCAACTGTTTTTTTTCTTTTTTCTTTTTTTTTTTTTCTGCTTTTCTGTGTCTGAACACAGTTTGCTTTGGAAACACAAGGAATAAATACTGCTTCTTGTCAGATTAACTATTTTATTTTTTTTAACTTGATTAATTGGATCTTAACGTGAATGATTGGATTTCTGATTTTTTATTTTTTTTTTTCTTACGTTGACAAGTGGAGTTTTCCTGACACTGAGCATTAAGTTGAGGTCACAGCATGGTGAAGGGCTTCTGGTCAGGGGTTCCTGGGAGATGAAATTGGTCTTTTGAAAGTGCTTTTCATCAGTAGATATGAATTACTTTCTGATAGTGATAACTCAGTTCACCAAAAGCAGTTGGATACTCTAAAGACAAAATGAAGTGCTCCCTCCAAGACATGGAAGAAAAGGGGAAGAATTGGGAAGAGTATTTCCAGGAGTGGGACTTCTCTAAGTCAGGGTTGTGGAGGTTTCATCCTTTGTCTGTGGTATGGTACTCCTACAGTTCTGTACGTCACTATTGCCTGTGGGAATCTTGTGTGGTATATTGTCATTTAGTTGCAGAGGTAATTAACACTCAACATACTGGCTCTAGGAGTCCATCAGAGCACAAGAGAGATTTTACTCCTTAGTTTTCAACTTCGAGTAGTAATTGGAAATCTTATCTTCCATTAATGTAGATTCTGTAACCTCTATTCAAGCTAATTCAGACAAAACGTTGTCGTAGCTCCAAGTGCTACTTTGGTTAGATGGAAATGAGTTGGCAATTGGTGTCTTGACAAAGGTCTCCTGCAGCTTCAAGTCCGAAGTTTTAAAGCTTCCTTTTTATTCTGTTTTGACTTAGAAATGGGTATTTAATTTTAGAGTCGGGAAGAGCACTGGGATTACCTTTTCAGAAAAATGACTAAAATTGCATCACTTCCTGCTGTGATGCCTGTGTCCAGTATCTGTAACGAACGGGACCCAACGCCCTTCCTTAATGAGCCGTGCTAACTGTAAGCTTGTATGGCAGAATATAGAGTGCTGGTGTTTCCCTTGCTGTTGGCTGGCAAATCTCACCAAAGTCTGGTGGTGGCAGTGGTAATCTCTGCAAATGAGAAGTGCTGAGATGGCTGGTGGGGTTTGTAGAATTGGAGATTCGGAGTGGTCTTCCTAAGGAATAATGTTTTCACTAAGAATAACTGAAAATCCAGATCTCTCCTCAGGTTTGAGCTGCATGGTAAGGTAGATGCTGTCAGGCACTTACACAGTAGGGTCACCAAGGGAAAGGAACAAACATTATTGGAGCACCCCGTGGTTCTCTTCCTGCTGTGTTATTTCACAGAGCATTCTGAGGTCCAGTGCTGGGTGTGTAACATTTCTAAATGTGATGTGTTGTGCAGTTCCTGTCTTCTAACTCTTCTCAAGTGAGACTGATACTTTGCTGCTTTTATTCACACTGAAGATAAGAGTTTCTTGTGTCTTGCAGCCCTCAGCACCTCAGAGGGATTCACAGCTTCTTCACATGCAGCAGTGCATGCTCAGCTGCACTAATGTAGTTGAAAAATGTTGTGGTTGTTGATTTTTTGATGCTGACTAAAAAAAAAAAGTCCAGTGCCGCTTGCTGGGTTCACCACTCATTGCCACTGTCTGTCTTTTCCTCTATCAGGTAGTTGGCAAAAAAGGAGAGAGCCACTGAGGATGTGCAAGGCACTGGAAGGCCTTATTGCAGCCAGCTGAGATCTTCACTTCTCTCTACAGCTCCTGGATAATTGCTTGACCATAGCCTGAGACTCCATTTAATGCCATTACCAATAAATCATTGTTTTTGAGATGGAGTTTCGGTAGTGTTTCTGTTGTAATCCTCATTACCTGTATTTGTAAATAAAATTCATTACTTTTGCCAAGTTTAAATTTGTTGTTCTGGTAACTGTGACTCTTCCCTGTTCCTCTCGAACTGCCCAGCTGGGCTG